>NC_048595.1:329918842-330237592 GCF_003668045.3 Cricetulus griseus
CAAGGTACCCTGATGGAAACGACCATGTAGAGAGGCCCTAGTCCACAGCTCATAGGAACTGAATCTCACCAGTTGTTACTTGGACAAGTTGAGAGGCTGCAAGGTTCTGACATATAGAAATTAGAGTAATTACACAACAGATAATTAAGACACTTACACCTAGCTCTCCCAAGTACCAGGCTCTGGGCAAGGTGGTGTACATGGGATTTCTCTTTTGGTTTTCACAAGAATCCTTTGAAGAAAGATAACATGGTTATTTTATAGTTGGGGAAACTGGAGCTGAGAGTAATTTGTTAAAGTTACAAATCAAGTAAGTAGAATAATAATTCAACTTCACACAATCCCGCTTGAGAGATTAAATGTTTAGGTAACAAGTTTTTTCACTCTTGTTGATCACTCTCTCTAGCCCTGAACGCATTTTTCACTGAATTGGCTGGGGTTTTGTTATTAAAGGGAATTGCTCAGTTCTTTAGAATAACGTTAACAGCAGGCCTGAGCCTTTGGTCTCCTCGGAAAAAGGAGGACTGTAACTTGTGAAATGCACACTCCCCTCTTTGATTCTGAGCTAAAAACAGAGGAAGTAGACATCCCCAGGGAAGGATTAGGGCTGTGGGGGAGGACTCATGGAGCTTTTTATTTCGGCTTTGATAGCAGGCCATCTTCTTGTGATGAGAAGAACAAATCAAACTGTCCCAGAAAGAATATTATATTGAAACAGACTAGAAGCTGTCTCAGTGGACTGTATCAAGAAAAATGAAGATCATACTTCAAATGTTGTAGCTTAAAATAACTGTTGTAAAAACAGGTTTATTGTTTTATTAAAATGTTACTTTACAAATACCTTTTGTCTCCCTTGATGTAAATATAGTTACATTATAATTGTGTGCTTGGCATACCAAAAGCCTAAAAAAATAGAAAATTGAACTACCAATTCCATTGCAAGTATTAACAAGACTGATACAATTACTGTTTTGTATATATTTTGGCAACTCTTTAGAGCTCTCTCTTCATATAACTATGTCTACATCACCATTTTTAGTGCACTACTTCATATCCATTCCATAATTTCTGCATATTCCTCTATATGTAGTAACTTCTGTGGGCCAGTGAGATGGCTCAGCAGGTAAAAGACATTTTCCTTGGGAGCCTGGAAACCTGAGATTGATTCCTGAAGTCCACACAACGATGGAGGAGAGAACTGACTCCACAGAGCTATCTTCTGACCTGCATATGGCCCAAACATCAAACACACACACACACACACACACACACACACACACACACACACACACACAGAGACAAGCTCACACACAGAGACAAACATAGACACACGCACAGACACACACACAGACACAGACACACACACACAGACACACAGACACACACACAGACACAGACACACACACACACACACACACACACACACACACACACACACACACACAGACACACACCTAAGTTTAAAAATTAGGATCTTCCCAAATTTATGTAATAAGTAACTTAAAAATAACTATGTAGAGACACCTTGTCTGCTTGCCTTATGACTTCTTTAGGGTAAATTCTTAGATGTGGAATAGGTGGGTCAAAGGGTTTACATATCTTAAATTGTTATAGGTGTTGCCAAATTGCCTTCCAGAAAGGTTGTACCAAAATTAATTCCCACCAACAGCTTACTCGAGTCCCCACTTCCTACACCCTCGCCAGTAATGGGTGTTAGTTAGCGCCCTTTGAAACCTTTGCCCATCTGATAAGTAGGCGGCATCTTATTTGTGTTTGCTCTCCCTTAATTACTGGGGAAATGAAGCACTCTTCTTTGGCAATTGTGTCTCTTCTTTTACATTCTTCACAACGCTGTCACCCATTGGATTTTGCTTATAACATCTTATTAGAATTCTCATGCCCTCCATTTTCTATGGTGTGTGCCCATCTCCTCCTGTGGTTTCAATGTTTGATCTTTTGGCATTTAGAGTTGTCACATCACTGCATCTGTCTATCCTTGGTTACACTTTCCAACTTAGACCTTTCTTTGTGGTTGAATGACCAACCTCCTGCCCCTCACCAAGATTAGACAGTTTCCATGAGGAATCATTTTGAGTCACTGGGAAGCAACATTTTGAGGCAATTTTTGGAAAGTAAAACATGAAATATAATGTGTTACTGAAAAAGACTCTGAGTTTCCTCAGGCTTCATGTTTCTCTAAGGAATGTCTTTCATTTTCCATAACTCTTGAATGACATTAAAGAAAACACTTCAACAGTTTTCATACTTGTAGATTAGCATATTCACACTTGTATTGAGCTCAGTATTTCTGTGATGTATTTGGTTATTGTCTTTGTTTCTATTGCTGTGATAAAAAACAAAAAGCAAAACAAATAAGAAAAGCAACATATGGAGGGAAGGGTGTATTTCAGCTTATAACTTAGGTCACACTCCATCACTGATGGAAGTCAGATGAAGCAGAGGCCATGGAGGGGTGCTGATTACTGGCTTGCTCCTCCTGACTTACCTCAAGATACACTCCAGGATCACAGGGCCATGAATGGCACCACTCGTAGTGGGCTGGGCCCTTCCATACCGATCACTAATCAAGACAACTCCCCCACAGTCTTGCTTGCAGGCCAATCTAATGAAATCATTTCCTCAATTAAGATTCCCTTCTCTCAGATGACTCTAGTTGTGTCAAGTTGAGAAAAAAGCAAATCAGGACAGATAGTCTTGCTAATAACAATAAAATAAAATTAACATACTGTTTGTTGCATTATAAATCTAAGAAATACACAAATTTATATTCATATCATGTTCCCTATAAACTAAATGATTTAATACATGATTTCATTTAAATGTCACAGCAACACTGTATGTTTTCCTTTTATAGATGAGAAGATAGGTTGGAAGTGGTGAAATGACTTCTTGATGTCACATAGTTAAGGGTTGCCTGAGTCAGGATTCAAACTCATGTCTTTTGAAACAAAATCGACTTTCTCCCAGCCATCTCTTACTGCTAAATAGAAGGTCAGAGCATGGTTTCCTTGTTGGAATTTCTGCAGTTTGGATCTTATTCAAGGTGCTAATTTGATCTTAACTTCAAAATGGGTCACCGTTTGTTGAGCTACAATTGTTTTCTCTTGAATGAAGATTGGAAGGTGGGCAGCTTCCTTAACTGATATTTTATTCAGTGGGAAGCACACAACCTTTAGAGAGGGACTGCCCATCTTCTCACAGCTGACCACCTCTGTGTCTGGCTCTTGAGTGACAGTCCCTTCCACCCCCCTCATCTCAGGGGAGCAGAAACTCTGCCCCTTTCACTGGTTCCCTCTAAGCAGGGACAGAACTGGCCCAGGAAAGCAGTTACAGGCTCATTCCTGGGCTAGCTGCCTGCAGAGCCTCAGGGGTCAGGGTCAGTCCAACCCAACACAGTGGAACCAGATTAGACTATGTTGAGTCCCCACCCCTCTCCCACTCTTTCCATATCCCCCACCCCTTCACCCCCTACCTCCCATACCCCACCCACGAGCTCCTGCTTTGGCTCTTACTTTCCCAGAGATTACCTACTGACTGATGAACAACAGTGGGGGTATACATGTTCCCTTTGGAGTGACTGACTTATTTCTACTCCCATAGGGGTGTGGTACTCTCCCAACCCTGACAAGCAAGATGAGCAGGTCTGGATTATTTATTCTTGTTCATCATCAGCTGTCTAGACTTCAGGCCAGTGTGATGCGTGACAACAGAAACACTCTATCCCGTGCAGAGGAGGCCTGTTTAAACCAACTCCTGAAGGATGATGAGAGTCTCCTCAGGCATCCTACACCGAGACTGTCACTTTATGTAGAGGAATCAGCACATTCCAGCAATGAAGAAACAATGCTGATGAGGATGGGTGATTCATGGTGACAGGGGCCCCGGGTACATCCAGAGAGGGCAGCCCATGGAGGTGGGGAGGAGGAGACATGGGCTGCATGTTCTACGAGGGATCTGTAGCCCATCAGAGTACAGATGTGATGTGCCCC
This sequence comes from Cricetulus griseus, assembly GCF_003668045.3. NCBI lineage: Eukaryota > Metazoa > Chordata > Mammalia > Rodentia > Cricetidae > Cricetulus > Cricetulus griseus. The sequence goes on from NC_048595.1 coordinate 329,922,853, forward strand.
TGCATCTTTCTCCATCCTAGCTAGAGAAGCTGGGTGAACCCTCCTGGCCTTCCCATCACTGCATGGTCTGCATACTCTTCCCGTTCCTTGCCAGCTGTCTCGTCTCCTGCTACACATTTGTTTCCCTGTCTTTTTCTCCAAAAAGCCACAACGTTTTGCTATAGAAACCACACCTTGACCTTGCTCAGATGGGTTCCCACACCCCTAGAATAAAACACAGAGTCGTTGTCAGAGTTCTGTATGGTCAGGCACCAGACAACCTCTGTGTTCTCACCTTTTATTGTCCACCAACCCTCTTGCTTCTTACACACACTCTGGTCTCCTTCCATCATCTCCTAGCCTTTAGATTTGCTAGTTCTGCTGGACCACTTTCGTATCTCCATGTGACCTGTTTATATTATTGAGTCTGGGCTCTAATCCAATTCTCTAAAGGACTTCTTCCCCTGCAATCCCCCCCACTACCTTATTTAGCAATAGGGCCATTTGTCACAATCTATGCCACTTTTTGGACTTGACATGACTCAGGTGATGAAGAATGAAGAAATAGTAGAAGTGCTGATACAAGGTGGGCTGTGCATTTGGGTGAAGAAACACCAGATGGGGACCATAAACTCAGTGCGCTTATTATGTGCAGCACAAACGAGCAGGGAGGTTAGTTAATCACAGTATGGGGCCTCTGTAGGGGAGCAGTGTCAGGCTGCAGTCATCTGGGACCAGGAATATGCAGTCAGTACTCTCTGTACACACTGTCAACCTTCACACTTAGACTAGGGGTAACCTGACCCTGGATAGGTCAGGCCTTCCCATTCCCATGGGAACGAGGCATTGGCATCCCTGGCATGGGCATGCATGCCCACTCAGGACTTCATCCCACGCCACAGCCTTTCCATCCTTCTTTAGCTTACCTTAATTTTCTGCATGCTGCCCATCACCACCTGGTGTTAAATTATGCATTTATTTACTTGTCTTTTGTCTTTCTCCCTCATCTGTAGGCAACTTCTGTGAAGGAAGTGTCCCCAGAGTCTAGGAAAGCATAGCAGATGCTCACTAAACATTGAGTAAAAGGATAGATAAAAGACTGGATCCTTTGAAGAAAAGGGCTGTGCCTTATCTTGTCAGTTAAGGTTCAAGACCTGGGTGAGAAGCTAGTGTCATGCCCACTCAATTCAGGCTGATGTCGTGGTAAGTAGAGACTGGAAGCAATGTAGATTTAACTATGCATCCTATATTTTCTTGATCACACTTTTTGTCTGTTAAAGTTTCATGTGCCATGAGGCCTGGCTACTCTTCAGTGGTAGCAAAACCCCCAGGAGTCCACCTATTGCTCAGGACTGGCATTTCTGTGCAAATGCTTTGTGCATCCCTTGCCAGGTCTCTGTGGTTCATTCTGTTTACAGTTCACCCCTAGTTGTTTATGGTGACTAGCCTGGGGCACTCAGGGTTAGTCAGGCTCCATCAGCGGTGTGGATTTGACTCAAGGATGGGAGAGGCTGGTTGGAGAGCATACGGTTGGGTAACAGGAGATAATACATCCTTTCTCCTCCCCTGAGATGCAATTTCAGTCATTCTCACAGCGCGTTTTCATTGTACATTAGATGCAAGAGCCCCAGCTAGTGTGAGAACCAAATGTGCAATGAGAACCCCCCCCCACATACACACAGTCATGGCACAGTTCCTGCATGGCTCCCAGGCTATGTTCTCAGCATTGAGAAAACTCAAATGTCTAAACAGCTGACCTTGTGGTGTGGTGGTAGGTTTGCACAATTCCCAAAGGGTCATTTAGTCATATGCATCCCACAAGGGAGATCAAGTGCATTCTGAGTAGAGGAAGATGGGGGTGTACTTAGGACTTGATTCCTTCTACAACCTCCCTAAGCCACTGATCAGCTACTGGAATTGTCCCTCCTGGAAACAGTTCTGTTCTTAGTAGCACCTGGAAGCTGCTTTTGACTGTAGTTGGTCCTTTTGCTTTTGCATATTCCAGAATGTTTAGAAATACTGCTGAACTCTTCACCATCTTGCATCAGTCTCTTTCTCCAGCTGGAAAATATTAGTGAGAATTGCCTCGTTATTTGTTGGTAGAGAGCAATCATTCTTCATCAGTTGGGGTGGAATTCCCTGGTGATCTTTTGCCTCTCAATCATGCAATAGTCCCACATCACCCATCCAGTGTTGTAATTCTCTGGTTACATTAAGCCTGCTGGCTTTTCTGGAGTTATTGGTTATAAAGACAGATTTAGAAATTGTTTATGAAGTTATTTTTAGTGGACAGTCATGCAATGAGCTCTAATTGTCACTCTTCCAAAACTCCAAAGGATCCCACTAAAATTCTAGGGACTAGGTCCAGGGCAACTCTTTGCTGGGATGACAGTACAACCGTTGGCACCACACCTAAGGTTGTCTGTCAGTCACCCCTGAGACCACTAAATAATCTTCCTTTGTTTTCCATGACACCAGTTGTCAGATGAAGGACTGGGGATTGTACAGGAGAGGAACTCAGTCTGTTTTGATGAATAATGAATTCCAAGTATGTAATACAGTGGCTGACACATAGAAGATGCTTGGCTAATATGTGCTGGCTGAATGAATGTCTTTCCTATCTATGATGACTTGCCCACTTTTATAACTGATGGATTTGAAGTCACCAAATGGCTGATATTTATATTACATGCGTCTGATATACACATACAATGGTGGATAAAGTCTCATGACCCATAGTCTTAGAACTCAGCATAATGCTTATCCTCAGATGGGTTGAGATGGGCAGCATTGAATGGTTTCTGAAGGAGGTATTTCTTAGAAACTTACAACATTTCATTTTGAAAACAATAAGGGTGTGTTCACTGAGTGAAAACTAATCAAGACACACAGATTTGAGCATCGTTCTGCATTATGTTATTCATTACAGTGTTTGTTTCCTTTTCCACACAATAAGACTCTAGAACAAATTGTTTAAATTCATATCTAGGATCATCCATTTTTAGCTAGATGCTCCAAGAACAAGCTACTCAGTATATGTCTGTGCCTCCTTTCCTTCATCCACGAGTCAAGAACAGCAGTATATACCCATCGTATAGTTGTTGAGAAGAAAATGATTTATTGCAGAGCAAATAATCAGGAAGTTGCCAATGATTAGGTCTTGGCTTTCAGAAGGTGAGATATTTCCAATCTGCCTCTTTCAAGGGCTTGGATACCATCCTTGGAGGTGTTAGCACACTTCCCTGATTCCAGGTGGACCACCTTGCATTTCTCAGGATTGATACTCTTTTGTATGTTTGTTTTTAGGTGCTTTGCAAAGTGTGTAGACCTTAGAGATGGGGTGAGCTATTAAAATACATACTCTCTACATCTTAACCTAAAGAAACCTTGTGAGCTATTTAACAGACCATAAAATATCTTCCACAGTATTCTATCTGTGCTGTCCAACATGGCTGCCATAGACCACCTATGACTGGGTATGTTTAACTCTCACTAAAATCAAATAAAATTACAACAAAAATGGAGCTCTGTTGTAGGTCTTAGCAGTAGCCTTGAGTACAGAGTTAGAGCATATCCCTCAGGAACTTTTATGGGATAGGGCTGATGGATATAAACTCTCTGAAGCCCAAAGAGCCAAAATCATAGTACCAAAGTCACACAGCTAGTTAAAATTACCCAGCTAGCTGATGTATAATACAGGTCTCATGTTTTCTGTGTCAAGATACTTTTCACTTGTCAATGAAGACACTTACAGCTCCATCCTACCCTCTAGGGTCCTAGTATATGCACAACTGTCTTAGCCATTGTTTCTGGGACGCAATCTTGGATGGCTCCGGATTACCTGCCTGAGGGTCCATTTTACTAATGGAGATCTATTTTGCCTTTCCATTCCACAGTCTTTTCTTTCAGGGATCGGCAGGCCATTAGATCACTCATACACAAAGGACAACAATGCACCAGCCATTTCTTCTAAGTGATTTACATCAACAGAAAACTTTAAGATACAGGATGGTTATGTGCTATGTTCCAGGTAGTTGTGGGAGCGTGATTCGAACTCATAGAGTCTACGTGTGCCCCCACCCCCTTCTTATCTGCTACACTACACAGTGCTTATCAAGCGGCCGCCCTGCAAAGAACATGGTTTCTGTTTTATTTTTTTTGTATGATGTGTGTATCTGAATGTACATGTATGTACATGTCTACATGTATGTGGATGCACATGCCTGTGAGTACATAGAGGTCATAAGAGGATGCTAGTTGTCCTGCTCTATCATTTTCCATCTTATTCCCAGGAGACCTGATTGCTCACTGAACCCGGAGCTCACCTGGAGGCCGAATGGCCAGCCAGTGAGCTCCCAGGATCCTCCTGTCTCTGCCTCTCAGAGTTACAAACACATGAGACCATACCTAGATTTTATGTGGATGATGGAGATCCAAACTCAGGTCCTCACGCTTGTACAGTAAGATCTCATATCCACCGAGTCATCTCCCAGCCTGAGAACATGGGTCTTTACGGTAATTGCCATACAAGAAAGAACGAGGCCAGGAATAGAAGAAGACAAAAGTATATCTCAGTATATGGGTTACATATAGTTCTAGAAGCTAAAACCATGAACATATCTATGAATTTATTAATTTTCTGCATCTCTAAAGCCACCCCTTTTCTCTTCTTCCTTCCTGAAACCTAAAGCAACTCCCTGCAATGGTAATGCCCAGAAAACAGTTGACAATTGTTCCCAGGCAGGTCTTCTGCTAGGCTTCTTCCTTCCTGGGCCTGGGTCCATCTGGATGAGTTATGAGAAACCCTCTGCTGACTGGTCAGGGAGGCAGGTGAATGGAGGAGGAGCATGAAGGATGAGAGCTGTCACTTGGTGCTCTATTGACAAGTCCGAGCGCCCAGCATGGGTTTCTCAGTTAGGCCCCAGAGTTAAGAATGTCTGCGACAAGAAGGATTTCTGCACAGATTCACAAGTGTGGATAGAGGCAAATTTCTGACGTGCAGATAGGTTGAGTAGTTGATTTCCTGGTTTGGCAATGGTTCTTATTTCTTCAGAATATCTTTGCCCACACTTGCTGGTAAGGCACATTGGCAGCAGTGCTGTTTAAACATGCTGTGGCTGGCATTGTTCAAGCAGCAGCAGAAAGGGTTTTAGTCTCTCAACGCTACCTCGTTGTGGGTGTGGAGTCCCTCCCAAGATTTCAAATAGGAGAACGAATAATGTACCTAGTTTCAATCACCTCTGCTAATCTATCCAATCAGAACTGTGTTATGATCAAGTTAATAGCAATCTATGGTGACTTTTTTGATTCTTGTTCCTTCAACTTTGGTATTTGAATTTAAATTTCTTGTGCTTAACATCTTCTTCACTAAATGTTAGTGCTTCTGTCAAGTCCGTCAAGTCACTGATCATTTTCCTATGGTGTTCCGGTTATAGGTAGGTGGAATTCAGTAGCCAAACGAACTTCCTCCCTGAATACTCTCCTCCTAGGAATGCCATAAGCTTAAGAAGACTGTCATAAATCTTATTTTTTATTTCTCTTCCTTTCCCTTTTCTTTTGCAGGCTAGAAGGTAAATTCCACAAAGGAACTCATGGTGGATATATTAACCAACTTCCCCTGACCAAATCCTCCACCTAATTGGCAGTCACCATTCCCTCTTCAAAAGATACTGTCTCTTACCACCCTCAGTCACAAACTCGCTGTTAAGGCTTCTTACACACCACACTTTCACACAAATTTTAATTAATGGACTAATTAAATGGTTATGATTATGTTAATTAGGTGAGTCCAAAATTTTCTTTTTTTCTTTTACTTTCTTTTTTTTTGTTTGTTTTGTTTTGTTTTTTGAGACAGGGTTTCTCTATGTAGCTTTGGAGCCTATCCTGGCACTCGCTCTGGAGACCAGGCTGGCCTTGAAGTCACAGAGATCTGCCTGCCTCTGACTCCCGAGTGCTGGGATTAAAGGCGTGCACCACCAACGCCCGGCTTCTTTTACTTTCTTATTCCAATTTTCATTTGCTAGGTCAGGAAGAAATCTTTCAGGCCCAGATGACACTCACCTGAGAAGATCCCAGAAGCCTAGTCAGGGACCTCCGTAACCGGCTCATTAAGTGGTCAGGCTACTGAAAGGGACCAAGGAAGCTGGAGTAGGCAACACTGTAAAGAACAGACAGAATGGAAACAGAGAATGAATAAGAAGGGTGCTGATACAATGGAGTATCAAAGACAAGTCAAGGCAAGATTTGAACAGGAGTGCTAGAGTTAAGATGTCCTTTGCAAGCTGCCTCGGTCGCCATTCAAGTGTGCTGGCCAGGATGCCTCCATTTTGCCTGTAGGAAAGCCTAAGATGTAACACTAAGGGCTTGGGAGCTTTATCTACAGTTTGAGGGTTTAAGATGTCAGATGGCCCGTGAGGAGGAGCTGGAGAGATAGCTCAGTGGTTAAGAGCACTGGCTGCTCTTGTGATGGACTGGAGTTTGATCCCAAGCACTCACATCAAGCAACTCACAACTGCCTGTTCTATCTCAAAGGCAGTGGTTGGGAGTCACATATCAAATAGCTTGCATATCAGATATCTTCATTCCAATTCATAACAGTACAAAATTATAGGTATGAAGCAGCAACAATATAATTTTATGTCTGGGGGGTCACCACAACATGAGGAACTGTATTAAAGAGTCACAGTATTGGGAAGGTTGAGAACCAGTGCTGTAGGGGAACCAACACCCTCTTCTGGATCCAAAGGACACCTGCACTCATCTGTACGAAACCTCCACACAGACATATGCATATGCATAGATATTTTTTAAATATTTATTTTTTAAAAAAAATTGTTCTAACGTATGGGTACAGTGTCATTCCTATGGGTGTCAAGGGCAAGAGAATCTTCAAGTGTGTAGACAACATTCTTTCCAGGTAATGAAATATGAAGCTGGCAAAATGATGATGCCAGGGTTAAAGGAAACCAAATATCAGTTCCTCATTTCTGTTACTGTTTTAGGTTAATAAAGCAGGAAGCCCACATAAAATTGAGAATATATCCTAGAAACAAGATCCACTAGACAGATCTTTCACTCAAGGCAGAGTCTGAGCTTCAATCCACAGGTGTCCCCAGGCAGAAGGTCCCCTGAAGGAAGCTTGAAAGAGGGCTGAAGGAATCTGTGCAGGATACTCTTTATTTGCTTACTTTCTCCAGACAGCAGAAGAGGCACTAATGGATCTGAACCTACCAGATGCTTTTTAAAATGAAATGAGCGCTGGAAGGATTGCTAACACAAAGTATGGATGACCATCTCTGTCCTTCAATTTTATAACTCCTCATTGTTCTGAAATAGAGGTGTATACCAGAAAAATCACAATGGCTTTGAACTATGGATCAACACAACATGTGAAGACACGAGGCCCCCAATATTAGTGAGTAATACCTCATTAAATTCTGCATGAGCCACCAGCAAAAGTGCTGCAGTCCTCTAGCTGAGTTAAGCGTTCAGTAACTGAGCTGCCTTATAACCAGCTGAATTTCCATATTTGGAAACGGATTCCCACCTATATCTGAATTCCACCTAGCAACCTCTATCAGAGTTTCCTGAGCATGAGAAGGCTGCGTTAAATTTTATTTTATTCCATTTGTTTATTCATTATTTACTTGTGTGTATGTATACATGCTACAGCATGTATATGAAGCTCAGAGAACCATGTGCCAACTTGCAGGTGTTTTCTCTTCCTGTCTCATGGTTTCCAGAGATTGGGCTCAGGTCATCAGGCTTGCCAGAAAGTGCCTTTACCTGCCGAGACAACCTCCCTGCCTGGGTTAAATTTTACTGGTGATTATTTCACACCAGGGGTCTAGTCTCAAAGAATATTCTTCCTTTACTTATGCTCATAAAAAATAAAATAAAAGGGCATACTTAAAGTCATTTAATTAATTTTTTTCAATAAAAGTAGGAAAAGAACTATTATTTTGTTTTATTAACAGTTCTTCGTTGTTATGGGGGTTGTTGGGTTCTAATGGTTTTACTGGGTAGAGAAAATATGAAAAACTTGCTTTGGGCTTACCCATTAAAATATAATTATTAAAAAAACTAGTCTCCAAACAATCCTTACTCTGCTGAGTTCTGCTACCTGCCAATTTGTTCTGCATGTATTGCTTATGCCTAATTTCATATTCACACTTCAGGGAGACATGTGGGGACTGCTGCTGTCATGTTTTACCTTTCAGACCGTGATGGGGAAAAAGGGTTCTTTTGAGGGAAGAGAGTCCCAGAGGGAAAGTACCTGTCTCCCCAGAGAGTGGAAAGCAGACCTGCAGGCATCAATGACTCATTGCAGAAGTGGGTAGTCTTAGCTACAGTGAGAAGGGAAGGCATTTAGAAGGAGAGATGACAGGCCAGGTAGAGTAAGTTGAGGGAAGCCTGCTGAGGTGCCGATAAAGACAGAAGGCAGGGGTTGGCTCCCCGGAGAGGTAGGAGTTCATCAATAGAACTCTGAAGGAGAGGATGGTGCTGGAGCTGTGGCACTCTGGGAGTGCTCAGGTGAGACTGCTTTAGGAGTACAGCTCAGGACCAATTTTCTCATTGGGCTTTTCATTCATTACACATCCTCCTATAGCTCTATTGCTTATGGGCCAACGGGGTCAGCAAGCCCATTGGATGAAGCGCTACCTAAAGAAGGGAGGAGCCAGGTGTAGCACTGTGTGCCTTTATTCCCAACACTCAGGACGTTGAGGCAGGAGGATCGCTGCAAGTTCAATGCCAGCCGGGTCTACATAGAAAGCTCTGTGCCAGTCAGAACTACACAATAAGGTCCTGTCTCAAAACACAGAAGCTAAAAGCCAAGGAGGAGGCTGCTTTTAGCTCTGGGGGCTCGGTGACATTCTGAGAACTATGGTGTCATCAAATACTCCAAGTCCTTCAAAGTTTTTCACAGGACCTTTCCAGGGACATGATTTTTAATCAAACATGAGACTAAACTAATTGGAGTGCTTCAAAGTAGTTGTTCTGCACTATCTCTGAAGTTTATCTGGGGATTATGTCGTCCCGGCAGCATGGCTGCTGAGTAACCACTCACTATCCTGAGACACACGGAACAGAGGCTGCGCCTGCCCAGAGATTGCTGGGGGAGCTCAGACCACCCAGACACTCAGGCTCACAGAGAATTAAAATATTTAGGACAGATTTTGACACAGTAAACCACGTTCAAGAATCACAATCTTGTGTTTATACTGACCAAAGATCCCCCTTTTCTCCATTCGACCCCTCCTTTTGTTGTCCTTAAAATGACAAAATTTGGCTTAGCTTGAGATCAAGGCTACTTCTTTAGAATCTTTGACTTTGAAGCAGAATTGAATCAAACAATTTTAGTTTCCACTTAATATAAACATCATGTTTTATCTCTGCCTAGACCATATCTCCCATCCTTTTCAAGTCATTGTAGATTAACTCTCACTAGCACTAACCATGAACATTTAGCAAATGTACATATCAGAACAGAACATTTTGTCCTATTGTAGTTCAGACATAAACTTTCTATCCTTCATTGAATAGACTTAGATCGTTCTTCTTGGAATGTCAGATTCCTAGAGAACTGGGGTGTTTCCTGCCTTTTATCTTGCCATATTACTGCCTCCACCCCCAATGTATTCCTGGCTGGCCTGATATTCACTATGTAGTCCAGGATAACTCTCCTCCAGTCTCAGCTTCTTGAGTGCTGGGCTTACAGATAGGCATCACCAAAGTTGGTTCCAAAAAATTATGCTAATGAGAAGAGTGAGGAAAGCTAGACAGTCATTGTGAGGCTTTGGGTTGTTACCCACTCTTGTCACTCTCTGTGTGTCCTTTAAAAAGCAGCCATACTGCCCCTGAGACTACTGCCTTCCAAGAGAGATGCTGCTGGGATCCAAGAGGGTCATGGTTTTGAGATGAGGACAATGTTTGCCAAAAGTGCCCCTAGCTCTGCCCTACAGCCCAACTGCTGTGACATGACTGTATACGAAGAGCACTCTGTTTGGTGATGTTTTCTATAACTTCTGGTGATTCCAAATATTAAGCACACATATTCTTTCACCCATACATGTATTTAACTTATTCAATAGGATCAGTGCCGAATCAAAAAGAGGTGATAGTTGTGATTCACTCTTGTGTACAATTGAGTTTACTATTTCTTTAATTACTTATGCTAAAATGATGTTTTATTTAGAAGAGCATAATAGAGAGGATAGCTAGAAAACATTGAAATGTATAGGCAATAAAGATTAAAGTGAATAACAAAGATAATGTTTACAATTTATAATGTTTTCTTAAAGTCTTTTTATATGTCCATACAATGTTTGGACAGCACACACACACACACACACACACACACACACACACCACCACCACCACCACCACCACCACTAACAACAACAACAACAAAATGGGGTTTGCATCCTTAACATTTTTCTCATGTTTTGTTCTAGACATTTCAAGTTCTCATTAGAAATCTCATAAATATGAACAATGATGGCACTGGATGTCTGCACTATCTTTTAGTGACATTACCCTGTTGGTTGAGTTTGTTTGTAACTTTGAATGACCATAAACAAAAATAATGCTTCCTCGACTGACTTTGTGCTTAAATCCTTGCTTATATTTTGCTGAAATTCCTGAGATAGGATTTTCAAAAGTGAAACTAACAAGTGGTGTTTCTGAATTTTTGAGAACTTGATACATATTTCTGATTTTCTGCCACTATTGGTATTTATTTATGCTGTTACTAACTGGACCATATTCTCAGACTACTGCCCTCATGAGACTACTAGTACTGCCATACTAGTCTCATGTTTAACTGTGGAACTGTAGAATAATTTCATAAACAAGAACTCTTTCTGGGTCTTTCGGTAGGGAGCACATTCGGATCCCATCAGTTAGCCACTTGGTTAATTACTCCATCTGCTTTTCCTCATCCACTATACTGAATTGAGAAGGGAAGAGTTTCTCATGTTGATGGATGAGTTTATTAAATACCTGAGTTTATAAAATCAAGGACTCAAGACTCAGTGAAACTTGTCATTGCCTGGGACATTGTAGACATGCTTGATTCTCCCCCTCTAAGCACTGTAGAGACACAGCTAAATAAAATAACTAAAAAATTGTCTTCTGTTTTTAGTTTGGATCTTAAATGTTATCAGAGCCTCCTGTATCGAAGGTCTTGTCTTTGATATAGCAGTGTTCAGAGAGGACCCTCTGGGAGAGACTGGATCATGAGACTCGGTCCTGGTGAAGAAATCAGCCCATTCGTGGACTCTCCAGTGTGCTTTTGAGGATCTAGAGACTTCAGATGCTCACTGGAGATAGAAGGTCACTGGAGTTATACTTTGAAATGGTGTGTTTTATTTCTGACCACCTGCTTCTTCATGATTGCCATGAAGAGGTGAGCTGCTTTGCTCTGATGTACACTTCTGCCATAGTGACTAATTGTATAGGCCTAAAGATACCGGGCTAATTGACCACAGCCAAAGTGGACTAAATCCTGAGCAGAGACAAACCTATTCTTCCTTAAGCTTATTTTGTCACAGTAGAGAAAGCTAAGACACCAGGTAATGTTTCACTTTGAGACCCTTGTGTAGGCAGGAGTTTCCCACCAGCAACTCCCAAATAAGCATACAGAGGCTTACTATTAACTATAAATGCTCGGCCAATAGTTCAGGCTTGTTACTAGCTAACTTACATTTAAATTAACCCATATTTCTTATCTATGCTTTGCCGCATGGCTTGGTACCTTTTCTCAGTACAGCTTGTCCATCTGGCTTCTCACTGGCTACTCCAGACTCTGTCCTTTCTCCCAGAATTCTCAGTTTGGTTCTCCTTATCCTGTTCTGCCATTGGAACAGTCAGCTTCTTTATTAACCAATGAGAGTAATGCATATTCACAGTGTACAGAAGGATTATCCTACATCACCCTTGGAAGAACAGGTTAGACACCAAGCTATGCCTTTTATTTAATGCTGTTATAAACTGAGGAAATCTTTAAACTGTCCCTGAGGGATTGGAAAGAGGAAAAGATTTTTCGTTCTTACATTTTTGCCAGTGTAGTTAAGTTTATCAAAGGCAAAAGAGCCCCTTCCAGCCACTGTCACGAGGCTGTACTCCAGTGTCTTTCAGAACACATCCCATGTCTGTATGTATCTATAAGATGAGACTGGTGAACTGACTGAATATTTGATTCCTCTCAATGATTGTAATATTCTGGGCATTTGACTGCTTACCCAAAGAGATGTTTCTGGAAGGTTCAGGTTTGAGATTTAAAGGGTTATTTGAGAAAGGGCACAGCAACAGAAACCCAAAACACACTTGATTTAACTAGTATTTGACCACCGAGAACAATTGTGTCTGGGTTTAGAGATAAGACCAAGTGTTCAAACATGTACGGTTTTCTCTAAAACTGGGAAGGCAGGTTGCCTTCGTGTGTTTGTGGAGATGGAAGACAGTCCTGAAAATAGTTAGATGAACAACATAAAGCTTTGCTTAAGCAGCGGCTTAAATAGGACTGCAAACTCTACATTTATTTCTCTCCAAGGTAGAGAGTCAACTGGACAAAATTCAGTTGTTGATCCCCAAAACTGCAGCCAGAGAAAAGGGCCCCAGTATAATGTGGTGAAAGAACAGGCTGTAGACCTGCTAAGTTCAGACTCCATGCACAGTGAAATGTAGTGAGAATAGACTTCAGGCTATGACAGCTTCTACATCTGCCAATCTACTGTCTCTGAGGTGTAACGGGGAAACTGCTGTATTCAAAATAAGACAAGAAGAACATCGCATGGGGCTGGCGCTGTGGCTCTGTAGGTAAAAGTGCTTGCTGTATCACTGCGAGAACCTGAGTTCAAATGCCCCAAACTAGCATAAAACTGGGGTTGGGAGCACTGGTCTGGAACCCCAGTGCTCCAAAGGCAAGATGGGAGGCAGAGGCAAGAGTATCCCCGGAAACCTGAAGACATGTTAGTCTGGTGCACACAATGGTGAACAGACAGAGACAAACAAGGTATGAGTGGGGGACCCATACCAGAGGCTGTTTTCTGACCTTCACACTTGTGCACATACATACCTATACACACGCATCCCTTTCTCACACACAAAATAAAAAACAAAAAGGGTGGGGGAAGAAACAACATTCTCTGAAGCAGGGTTTCTGAAACTTTTCCACTCATAATCCCCTTTCACCCAATACATTTTTTTAGACAACCCTGGCTATTAGGTATCTAAGGCAAACATTTACTGAAAACAAACCATTAAGAAATTTGCTTTGAACAAGTCCTTGCTACACATGTAATTTTGCCATTTATTAAAGATGAAAGCAAGCTTGGCTGCTAGTCAGATGGATGGACTTGCTTGGTTATTTTTTTAAAAAAATATTTACTTTAAATTATTTATGTGTATGTGTCTGTGTATATATATCAATGTGGAGTTGTCTGTGGAGGCCAGAATAGAGCATGAAATCCCCCAGGACTGGAGTTACAAGAGGTAGGAACCCTCACCAAGTGGATGCTGGGAGGCGAACTCTGAGCTTTCAAAGAGCAGAAAGCCCTTTAACCACTGACCTATCTCTCAGCCCCTTGCTTGGTTATTTTGACAAAATGACTTCAACTTTTTGCATGTGTGTTTGGTGTTTTATAACATCTTCAAAAATTTTCAGAATTGATCAATATATTGGTTTTATGATGTTCAATTCTGAGAGTGTAGCTTTGCATAATTTGTAGCACAAAACGGCAGATATGTTTAGGCCACTTCAGAAATTGTTATAAATTCTGTCTTAATTTCACACCCATTTTCTTTTTCTTGAGACAGGCTCTTATTATGTAGCCTCTGATAGCTCGAAACTTGCTGTATAGACTAGACTGCCTTGAACTCACAGAGATTCACCTACCAAGTGCTAGGATTAAAGGTGTGCACCACCATGCCTGGCTTAACATTTTTTAAAAAATGAAGTTCAAGTCAGCAACTTAATCAGCAAGTCTTAAAGCCAAATACTCCAACACAGTAAGATGCAAATATATATACTCATTCAATATTGACATGCCAAAGAAAGATGATGAAATGCTGAAACACTTTTATCCATTATGTCTCTGTAAGAGTGGGAACCTTTGTATATACTGCAAATTGCTGTGCTGCATCGCATGTGGCAGTCTGGAATCTGAGCCAGGTGTTTGGCCACTGTGCACTGGTGCTGCGTGTATGTTGTGTGTTTGGAACTGAAGCTACAGTGAAGTCATGCGGCACAACACAGCTGCCAGAAGCACCTTGGAGTCATTATGTTTTGGTTGTAAATTATGTTTCTTTTCATATTCAGAAACATTTTACTGTTGCCAAATGGTCTGTGACACCTAAATTCAGTTCCAGGGCCCAGGTGGGTCGTGACCCCTAGTTTTATACAGACAGCATTGTATAGACTTAATGTATTTAAAAAGAGTACATGAAACTGGGAGGGAGGATGGGGGTGAAAGGAGTCAGAGGGGAGGGATAGGGGGTGGATTTGAAAACACATTCTATGCGTGTATGAAATTCTCAAGCAACAGCATTTTAAAAAAGAAGCTGAGCTGTATGGAGGAGTGACAGTGACTGTATGTCTAGAGCTTGTTCTATGAGAATGACATTATTTACTGTCAACCCTATGCTCTCTTTCTTCTTGCAGTCCCATTCTTCTATTCATGGTCTTAGTCCCTTTGAGGGACAGAACATTAAAAACAGAACACCAGCTTAGTGAGACTCAGAATCTGATCCCAATTCGAAGCCAAAGGCTGTCCACAGAGTGAGTACCCAGCATTGCAGTACTCTGGGGCAGGGTACAAGAAAGGCTATTTCTCATGACTCAGATTAAAACCACAACAACACTGCTGATCAAAGGTGAATATAGGTTAAAAAAAAATACCTATCTGATTTAAAGTTTGGTCTCAGATCCAAAATAATACATCTTCTAATAATTGTCCCATGGATATGACAGTCCTACTAGCTAGCAGAGCTTTCCTTCAACCCAGATGTCAGAAGAACATGACATAAAAGAAGCTCCCACCTTGCTATTTCAGCAGAAATGGACTGCTGAGGCCAAACTTAGGTATTCATGGCCACTGTGCAAGCCGACCTTGTGCTGGCATTCTGAACAGACTCCAAAGGATCTGATTTAGGTGATCCTGCTATAACTAGATGCCAAGAACTCAAATGTGATGGATTGTCTCAGAGTCAATGCCAACTTTACTGGGTGTGTTGTGGATCTTGCAACATGAATGGATTTATGCTATAGAGTTTGACAGCTGTGGCGCCAGAAGATAAACAGAATTACAAGATCATTCATGAAAGCCGATCTTGCTGGCAAAACAGGAGAACACATGGCTGGCCAAGTTCTTTCAAGATCAGACAGGTCCTGACAATGGCTTTATCTTGGATGTTCTGAGAGATGCCCCTCCACCAGCTCACAGCAGCCAAATTTATGTGAAGGCTGTCAGGTGTCTAGAGGCAAAGCTCATCAGATGGTGGTTGGACTATCAGCTAAGTATCACACTCTTAAGGACAAGACACCAGCAAGGAAGATGAAGACTTACTGTTTGTTCTCTGCTCAAGAGAGTAAGAGATGACTAGGAACTAGCTTGAGAACAGCGTCAGCTAAGAGAAAGAAATTCATTCAAGTACAACTCATTTGAACTTGGCATGGACTATAAAAGAAGACTATTTTGGGACAACCTGAAATAGATTTAAATTAGACAAAAAAATCCATAATAAAATATTTGTGTATTTGAAGCTTAAGGAAAGAAACCTTTCTCCTGAACAGTCTTTGCATGTTTTGCTTTTTCTGGGCCACACAGTTATTAATTGCATATTTTCCCAGGAGCCATTCAATCCTCTTTTCAAACCACCACTCTGTGAAGTAAGATGATATGCATGTTGGCATTGTGAGTTCCCTTTGCTGGTTGATAAGAAAAGGGAAGAATTTCAAAGGCATTGCTTTAACTCAGTTTGGTTTTATGGAAATAGGAAGGCCCCAATCTCTGAAAATGTGGATGCCTAGGTTTTCTTGATTGTGAGAGTGTTCACTGCACCCTCAGAGTAGCTAACAAAGCCAAGGTCAGAACCCCCTCCTCTTGGAATCCCAGAGGCCAGCTGACAGGCCCAAGACCTGACTTTCCTTCAGAGGAAAACATAACCTCTGAAGGCTGCAGCTTCTTTGGCAAGCTTGTCCTTGGCCTGCTCATCACAGTGCCTTGGCCTTCCCATCCTTCAGCAACCCTGACTCTTCTACATGATAATCCAGCCTTTGTTCACTCTACAAGAAGTTGATAAGGGCAATCAAAAAAGCTGAGGCCTGGGAACCAGGAATTAAGGCTGGAGTTTTGGTTCTTAATAGTTGACTGTGTAACCATGAACATGTCAATTCTTGATTTAGTCTTAGTGTAACGCTCATGATTTGGAAGGCTACATGATTTCTGATGATGTCTCAAGTGGAACTTTCCTTCAGTTCAGCTAATTCATGTTTAGTTATGTGCATAGAACGCAACCTGCTCCTTCTTCCAGTTGCTTTCTCTGCTGCAGGACTGACAACCTTGCAGAAGGATACAGAGGTGGCAACAAAGTCCACTGTGCTGAAAAAGCTGCACATCAAAGATCAGTACAGACTTTTGCTATCACCATAGGGGAGAGCCACATCTACTTAGCCTTTTCCTGGCCAGGCTCTGCTTGGAGACTTCTTCTTCTTCTAGTCCCTTGTAATGACCATTCTAATTGGAACTCATCTAGATAAAAATGATGAAATAAGACTGTAACCAGAGGCTTTTCTGTCCCACTTGGCTGCACAGCCATTTCTAAATAATCACTTAGAAACTTAATATTAATTATAAATGTTTGGTCCATGACTCAGGCTTATTACCATCTAGCTCTTACAATTAAATTAATCTGTGCATCACCATGTGGCTTGTGGCTTGCCATTGGTGCTCTGGCATGTTGCTCCTTAGGTGGCTGCTGGTGTCTCTCAAGCTCCACCCTTCTTCTCCAGTATCTCTGCTTAGATTTCTGTCTGGCTCTATCCTGCCTTACCATAGGCCAAGCAGCTTTATTTATCAACCAATGAGAGCAACACATATTAGCAGAAAGACATCCCATATCATAAGGCCAAGTATACGGAAGGGTTTTAGCCAAGTCTTGAACCCTTCCCAAGAATGACCCATATTTTGATGTAGACATACAGGGCAGTACAAGGGAGCTGATGTTTAAATCTATTCTTTGCAGCTTACAAGTGAGTTAGGCCAGCAAAGCAAATAGCTATGCAGGGATTCAATTTACTTTTATGATTTTTAAAAATTATTATTTTTATTTTTTGAGATTATAATCTAATTACATCATTTCCCATTTCCCTTTCCTCCCTTCAAACCCTAAGTTATTAATCACCAAGTCTGGCTTTTGTAGGATTTTAAAATTCCATAACAATGGTGGTTAAAGTATGAGAAATGGAGTTAAGCTCTCCAGAACTCACATAAATACCATGATAACCTACCAGTAATTCTAGCCTCTGAATGTGAAGACAGCATTCCCAGGGCAGGCTGGCTAGCAAGGCCAGCCATTTCACTGAATTCTGGATTTGACTGAGAGACCTGCCTTGAAAAAATAAGATGGAAGGCTTACTGAAGATAAGTTCCAACATTAACACCAGGGCCTCTGCATGCTGCCATGCGCACATGTAAATGCACACCCACATGCTTGCAAAACAAGCATTATGCACACTACATACACACATACAAGCACACATGAAAATGGAAAAAGGAAAAGCAGCCCTGCTGCTCCCCATGCAGATTAATTCCTGGCTGAATTCAGAATAAAAGTCAATAAGGGTGGGTATAGAAGGTAAGGATGATGTGGACGGGCGCTGCCTCTTAGTACTTTTGCTCTTCTTCTGGAGAAAAACCTTTTCTTCCATTTTTAACAATCAGGACACAGTATGCATCATCACACTTTGGGTGTGAGATATAAAATGTATAGTTCCTTACAAATTTGGTTCACATATGACCATTTTTATTATTTTGTGAGTTTGGACAAGTTTTTCACCTTTCTAAGCCTTGAGTATCTCCACTTTACAGAGGAGAGCCCAAGCTCCCTTCAGGGCTATGAATATTAAATGAGTCAATTTGCATGTGTGCTTGGTATTTGGAAATTGTTTAATAAATAGTAGGTATTCTTAAGAAAAGTCAGCTTCCAGGGGTGCCACAAGGGGCTGATAATGGATGGACACACACACACACACACACACACACACACACACACACACACACAGAGAGAGAGAGAGAGAGAGAGAGAGAGAGAGAGAGAGAGAGTTCTCATGGAGAGCCTGACCTATTGCAATTGGTTCCAGGTGACTGTGGATGCTTTTATTTTTCTATGCCTTTCCTGTGGAGGGTCAGCAGCTTTGTTTACTGCCTGCAGCCATCCATGACAGGTTGGCCAATGTTCACAGCAGGGTGTGGCTGCTTCATCATCTTCTCTGACAACCAGCAGAGAGAAGCAATAGAGGACCTTAGTGCAAGTCCTTTCTAGGAGACTCATTTATTTATATTTTCTTATTCATTTATTTTTTACATTCCAATCCCATTTCCCCGTCTCTCCTCTCCTCCTGCTCTCCCCACTCCCCCCCCCCACCTCCCTTCTGCTCCTCCAGAGGGTTAGGCATCCCTTAGGAAGTCTATTAAGTCTTTCCCATCCTCTCTTGAGGCAGGACCAAGGCACCTCTAGGAGACTCATTTTAAGTGCTATTTCAGGACACTAGCTTTCTTCCAGGAATTCACAAGCTTCATTAGCAGGTGAGATTAGAGAAAGTGGCACTTCTCCCTGTGAACTTCCTCAGTCCTTGGCTGCACCCACTGGCTCTGTGAGCCAGCTCAAGCCAGGCTCTGCAGGAGAATGGAGTGACCAGTCCCATGTACAGGACATAGGTACCATAGGATCACTTGAATTTTAGGCTAATGTCTTCATTTGCATCATATCATTTATTCTGTTTTACTGTGATAACTACAGACCAGGAGACTGAGGCTTAAAGATGAAATAATGTGCTGGTGTCACAAGGGTGAAGAGTGGGGAAGACAAGGCTTCGCTCAGTAAGTTTTTTGCCCCAGGATTCCAAAAGCTTAGAAAAGTTCATTAACACACACATACACAAATATTTACCTACTTAGATACATCTACATGTATGTCTCAGAGACTCCAACCTAATTGATAGCCTGGTTGAGCCTCTGTGCTGGCATCTTAAGAAATGCATCTTGCTCAGTTCTAAAGTTTAACTTGGGTAAGAACCATTGATTTTACTCCAGACAATTGGTGCTACACCGCTTTTAAGACAATAACAGATTTTCACCCATAAGGCACTGGGAAGTGCTTCCTAAACCACACTTTGGAAACAGGAAGTTTCAGGGCAGATTTGCGCCCTCAGGAAATTTCTAATGGCTTCCTTTATTCCTTTCCTTGTCCAAGCATTTCCACATTCCTATGGTCAGTGTTGTTCAGGGATAATGGTTGTTACTGAAACTCTAGGGGAAGAGAAGGGTCTATAGACATCTTCCTGAATCCTGCTGCTCTGAAATGTTTTCATAGTCAAGATGATTTCTCTTCACTCAGTTTTGGAGGCAATTTTAGCTGATCACTGGCCTCCTCTCCTTCCAGCTAGGCTTAAGGATTCTGTCGTAGATCCCCCAAACTTTGGTTGAATATCTGTGGCTCCCTTGGTGGTGATAGGAAATAGTGTATGGTCCTTAGAGACCAGTGTTGTAGCCCATGTACTGGCAGTCACTTGACATGGTGACATGCCTCTGGAAAATAGCCCTAGCCATTGCCACAGTCTCACACAGTGACAGACATGTCTTTCCAGACACTGTAAAACACAGTCCCACTAATAATTCCTATAATTCCTATTTGAGCTTGACTATGTATCATTTTTCCTTACTATATTTATCATTTACCATTCATCATAACCTTACACAAATACTACCACGCAATCTGTCATTTAGCTGTAAGGTAAGATTGACTTACACAGCATAGTTTATTAGTTAGCATGATAAACCATTCCATTGGTAGAATAACTATGGAGGTGATAAAATGAGAGATACCAAGGTCTGATATTTCTGTATTTTTCTTCTACCCTCATCAATATGATGGGTTATCCTTAAGCAAGCTCCTTTCATGACTCATGAAGGTTGCTGTGTCACATGAATTGGTGGCAGCATCCAGTCTTCTCCCCACTGTTTTTTTTTTCCTTAGAAACCTTCTAGCACCCCACCCCATCCCACTCCTCATCACAATTGTCTCCCATGCTATACTTAACACAGCCATCCTAAGAAGAAAGGAGCCTCCAGGGTTGGCTTTCAGGCCCATCAAGGTTCTTGTGGAGCACTTAGAGAAAGCAAGCTGAGAGCTGGAAAACATTGGTTAGGGTTATGAGAACAATTCTAAATCAGAGGGAAAACATTTTCCAGCCCCCTCCCAGTGAAGGCTATTAACTTAAAGCATGCATAAGGAATTTGTAGTAATAGACATCAAAATTGCTCTGGGCTTCCTTAAGGAGGTCAGAGTCCTGAGCAAGCCATGGAAAACAGCAGTTGAGTGGCCACCTGCTGCCCTGTTGTCACTCATGTTTGCAGGTGAGGACACAGGTGAGACTGGGGTCCAGGACCCTGCTCAAAGTAGTGCAGGCGTAGGCTTTTACTAATGATAAACAGGCCCTGCTACACAATGGGTACTGTCAATTTCTTCACTCTCAGTCTCTGTCTCTGTATCTCTGTCTTTCTGTTTCTGTCTCAATACATATTGCTTTCCTAATCATTAAAATAAATTTAGGTTGGTTGTTCTATTTCTATGGGTACTGTTTGGAGGGTTCAATTGGTTCTAATCACAATTTTTCCACTCTGAGAGCTTGGGAATACCGTTTAACTCCACAGACTTCATCTTCCTGACCACTAAGATGGAAGCGCTCAACCAAATAAACTCTGAGATATTGTCCTTCCCTAAAATTCTATTAGTGTGTGGCTCACATATGAAACATAATTAGCAATAGAGAATTTGCAAAGGCCTCAGAAATATAAAGCCTGATGTTCTCCATAAAAAGTGAGTCAAATTTTTAGAAACAACTAATGCTCTATTTATAAAATGTACCCGCTTGTTTGCTACTGGGACAGATGGTCGTGTGCAACTTCACCACTGGGGATTTGGCCCCTATATTCTGGGTGGCTTGCCTATTCTCTCTCCTGAGGTACTATCTGTTCCAAGGACTCATCTCTTCCTAGCTGAATAGACCAAAGAGCCACCTGCCACTGGCAGTGAGATGACAGATGTGTCTCAAAGCTTCCAGAGACTTTGTTTCTTCATCCTGTGAGGAATGACATCCCAAGTGACCAGGTGAAAGAGCATCTGTCTAGGGAATCTTCCTTCTACAGTAAATGCATCCTTCTCACTTATCTACAATCTCTCAGACTTCTTCTGAAGACAGCCCTACCCATCCCGCATTACTGTGAAAGGACATAGGCAGAAGGAGAAAAATGGGCAATGGGTGAGCTAGGTGTGTGTGTGTGCATGTGCTTATGGAATATGTGTGCATGCTTATGTGTATGTGTGTTGGGATGAATGTGTAGAGTGTGTATGTGCTATTTTCTTTTTATTTCTAGAATACCAGGGAAGGGTGTAGATAAGAAGAGAGAAAGGTTTTGTTCAGAGCCAAGTGAGAATTTGAAATCTAAGTATTAGATGCCTCTAAGGCGATGTTGACATTTGCTGAAGAACTTACATGTTAAAATATTTACAAACATTATGATTAGAAAGATAAATAAATGTTCTCCAACCTCTTACCATGAGTCTTAAGAAAGCTGAAAGGTGTTAATTTGTCAGGACTACAATTGAGTGTGAAAAACAATCATAAAAATAAATAGGTAATAGCAGATAATGGGTAGACATATAGGAAAATGTATTGCATTTATCTGTTCCTTTATGTCAGTGGGAGAGGAATCAGGCACATATCCTAAGAGTGAAAGAAGAAAATTACTCATGTTTGTTCACTCTGCCAGCTATTGTTGTCATATGAGGGTTGTCCGTGAGAATGTATTTTTTAGAATGTATAATAAAAACACTAGCAGCCCACAATAAAATTAGTACTGAAAATGCAACACAAGGAATCAACCCTCTCTCTGGCACAAAGGACTGGGCTCCTTGGAAGATTGTGGTGGCATCAGGTAAGAAGTGCAGAGGAGCTTCCCAGCTCCTCTGAGATTATTTCACATAATTGATCCTCTGGATCAATTCACAAATTGTTCTTCCAGGAAATAAAAGCAAGTGTGATTTTAGATGAAGCCATCAAAGTAATTGTTTTGCTTTGCATTTTTCTTCCTAATCAAACTAAAGACAAAAATTCTTTAGGCAATAGAAGAAAATAAGTACCGAATTTTCGTCATATTGTACAATCTGCAGACTCAGGATCACGGATTTTGAAAGCCATGCCCTGCGGCACATACAAAGTCCTCCTCTGCTCCAGCAGGAATAGTCCTTCGGAGACTCTGAGGCGGCAGCTACCTGCCAGAAAGCCCTTTGGGATTGCAGAAATGCAGGCACTCATGTCTCTCACTACAGCCGGAAGACAGCTTGGCTGCCTCTTGCCTCTGGTGCTGGAAGAGCCTGACTTTGGCAGCCATAGATCACCCAGGCTTTGTCTCAGCTCCTCTCAGAATAGATTTTCACTGGGAGACTCTTAACAAATGTGGGCAACAAAGAAGTAAAGTGAACATCAATGGATGCCATAAAGAAGGATACTTTATCAAAGATGTGTCTCAAATTTAGGGTTTTCTTATTAGTCACACTCAGTGGAGTCTTATTTCTGCTTTGTGAACACTTTGGTGTGGTTTGGTGTGGATCTGGATTTGGAGTAGATGGGATCTAGTCCCAACCAGGCTTACAGCGAGCAGGCAATTTAGCTTAGCTTTTTTGACTTTGGTTTCCCTCATCTGTGAAATTCGAGGGTCTGGCCAGATGATCTTTGATTCTATGGAAAATGAACTTCAGAAGTACATGTCCACCTTCTCCAGTTACCAGCTGTGCCTGGGCCATTGGGCCAAGCAGCATCAGCATTCAAATGATTTAGATTGAAAGGGAAGCATTCTGAAATGGGACAAAGGCACCTGGTGTTGAAACCTGGAAGGGGTAAACTCTCTAAAGCCAGAGCCAACCTTTGCTTTTCCCTCCTGCCCTGATAAACCAGGAGGCCCTGCATGAGACAAAACTATGAAATCAGCAACATATTAATTGATAAGTTTTTTGTTTGTTGGTTGGGTAGTTGGTTTTTCAAGACAGGATTTCTCTGTGTAGCTTTGGAGTCTCTCCTGAAACTTACTCTGTAGACCAGGCTGGCCTTGAACTCACAGAGATCTGCCTGCCTTTGCCTCCTGGGTGTTGGAATTAAGGGTGTGCATCATTACTGCCCGGCAATTGATGGTTTTGTGAACAGTTTTGAAGCCGATTGCTGTAAAACAAAATGCTCAACTTTATTTCCTGTAACTTATCTGTAATTGTTACCTAGCTTGCTAGGTAACACACAGATCACCCAGACTCTCCCAGTTTGTGGCTGTCTCTTTGGGGGTTAATATTGGGCTGGTTATGTCAACGTCAAGATCTCACCTCTGTCGCCAAGGAAACAGCCTTCTTCCCTTCCCGTGAATGGTTCTGGTATGTGGAAGCTTGATTTTCTTTCAGGACATGTTTCCTGGTTTGGGTAATAAGAAATTCTGACTTTTCTACATGCCACCCAAGACCTCGGGAAATAGGTGACATTTTAGTGGCCCTTGAACTCTGCCAAATTCTGCCATGTTACATTTTCTAATCTACTCCAGTCTTTCTCACTCAGCACTAACACAGACACCTAGTCAAAGTTGGTTTGTCCAGACTACCCAAGGCCCCTGCTACCCTGGCTCATTGAGAAAAAGCACATTGACTCTCGAGAAGTGGCCTGGAGAGAGATGTGAGTGGTTGAAATCACCACTTCGGTACTCACTGTAGTACATCTTCCAGTTGATCTGACTTCCCAAAGTGAGGCTGGTGTGTATGCACATACACATGTGTGTTCGTGTGTACATTTGCATGTCATTACCGCAAGCAGTGCTTCTTAGACATTACCATGTTGACAATAACACTAAGCACTTCATTTCAATATGCTATCGGCCCCCATTGTCAGTTTCTGATTCTGTACATGAAAGGTGGAGCCTAAGGATTGGTGTTTTTACCAGAGTCTTGGGTGATATTGATATCCCTGCCCTGGACCACACTTATCCAGAATCCCCTGGCTCTGGTGCCGTAGATACTATAGT
The DNA here is from genome assembly GCF_003668045.3 of Cricetulus griseus. Classification (NCBI taxonomy): domain Eukaryota; kingdom Metazoa; phylum Chordata; class Mammalia; order Rodentia; family Cricetidae; genus Cricetulus; species Cricetulus griseus. The sequence continues at coordinate 329,947,170 of NC_048595.1, forward strand.
CAAGCAGTACAGAATCTGAGTTCAGTTTTGGGCTTAGAAATATGGAGACAGTTTTTCAATCTGAGAGCTATGGCCATGGAATGAATAGAGGATAATTGTTAAGAAATTGGTGCTCTAGTCACTCATTTATATTATTACACTGTATTTTATAATGGTGCTTTTGTTTTTCCCTAATACATTTATACTTATTAATCAGACTGGCCTTACAGTGAAATAACTATACCCAAGCTGTGATTTGGGGTCACTAAAAAGACTATATATATATGTATATATAGTGTGTATGTATATATATATATTATATACTATACTATATATACTAAAAGACATTATATATAGAAAGTTTCTCTCTATATATACGTATATATGTATATCATATATATAATCTAGGTTAAGTCTTGAGCTGTGAGCCCCTCTGGACTTGCTGCTCCCAGGAGGAGGAATAAGAACAAGAAACAACCTACTTAGGACATGGGCTTAGTATATGAGTTGTTTCTGTATTATTTCCTCATGAACTTGTGTTGAATATATTTTAATTAACAACTTCATTTATAAATCATAAACAGCATTTATTTCATATGTACAATTCAAAATATAAGAATCAAAATCTAACTTTAGGACATTTTATCAGTCTCTGAACACTCATGCTCTTTCCGTTCTCTACCCTAGGCATGCACTCATCATCTTTTCTCTGTTCTATACAGCTGACTGTTTATGCATAGGTTCTTTTACCAAAAGATTCAACCCATGTAGTCTTTCATGTAAAGGACTTGAGTAGCAGCCAATTTTTGTGTCGGAGAGAAGGGTGAGAGCAGACTTCTTAGAACGAATCACTCATAGATCCTGAGGGACCACTATAAGCAGAACAATAGCATTATGTGTTCTCTGTCTTCCATCTTTCATTGAGTAGAAGGTGCTTAGTTCACCCCCACACTGGCCTGCATCCCTGCCTCACCATCCAGTAGCTTCTTCTGTATCATCCCCTGAGGTACACACCTCTTGTCTTGCTATTCATTGTGCTACGACTCTTTCAGTCTAGGCCCCTGCCCTTCTCTGTGTCTCTCACTTATAATGCATTCTTATTTGTCCTTGTAGGTCAGGAAGCTGAGGCTCAAAGAAGTAGTTGCCTCTGTCTAAGGTGCAGATCTATCCAGCATCAGAACTAAGAGTCCAATCTAAGTTTCTGAATGTAACTTCTCTGCTGTGTCTCTTCAGCATCATGAAAGTGGTTCCATCAGGAGAGGCTGGATGGGCCTGGAGTAGCTAAGGTCTTGGAGGTCGTGACTATTTTTCCAAGTCAGGAAGTGTTTCCACAAGCAATATTCCTGTTTTCATTGGAACACTGGTGAGATTTGAAGTAGCCCATGAATTTCCTCCTTTACGTCAGAGAACGCTCAAAGAGAACAACCCAACGGATACAGATGGACTCCGCCAGCTTCCTTGGCCAAGTTCATCTCAGTTTTTATTTGTTGCAAATGGCCCTTTGAGCTGACTGCTCTCTCTGAACACAATGTTTTTGCTGTGTTTTCATCTTAAAGCAACTTGAAGACTAAAGATGACTCTGACATTGTTAGTAAGAGTGATAGGTAGACGTTATCTGCCTCACCCTTCCCAGGTATCCTGTGCAGGTTGGTTCTAATGACTACCCATTCATTTTATTACTATCAAGCTATCCTAAGCTGACAGTTCTTCAGATCAGAAGTTGGGCACATTATGGATGGGTGTTCTCCTCAGTGTCTCACAAGGGTGGGGTCATGGTATTGGCAAGACTGGGTTCTCAAACAGAGAAATTGAAAGTCCACCACTTTCAAGTTTATTCTTATTGCTTCCATAGGATTGTTGTCTCTGTTTGTCTACTACCTGTTAGTGGGAGCTGCTTTTCTACTCCCAGAAATCCCAACATTCTTTGATATGGGGTCCTCTCCATCTTCAAGTCTTCAACCATGTGTTTCCTGGCTGTCCCTTCATCTTACTGTATTACATGGCCTACACTGTGTTTTTCATTTCACATCTGAAGATGAGGGTGAAGCTCAAAGAGGTCAAGGAGACCCAGTTTGCAACAGTAGACTTGGTGTTGACCTGCAGGCCTCTGCCTCGTGCCTCATTGCCATTCTGCAGTATCATGCAGGGGAGGCTGCCTTCTTCTCTTCTCATCACTCAACTTCTCTGAGTCTCACTGTGTCTTAATTTGTCCTTTCCAATATGAGCCCAGACGGGTGTGCATTATTACTTCTGTAGGTTCTGTCTATTATAAACCAGTATGCATTGGAGTACTGAGAGCAGTTACTATTGACTCGACTGGAGAGTGATTAGTCTCCTGTCATGGGGAGCTGAAGAGAAATATAGGTAAATAGCAGAGAAGAGGGTGAAGGATGCAAAGCACATATGGCCAAAAGGACAAATAGGCTAAGGAACAGTAGGCCTACCAGAATTTGTTCCTACTCTTTGTTTTAGTCAAACTGAACCCTCTGTGATTTTGCAGATGTTCCAATTAGTATTCTGTTATCAGCAGCCAATTTGTGACACTTATTATTCTACATACATGGGGTTTCTGTTTATTCTGTTTATTCTGCACTCTACAAAGTACCTTATCAGGTTACCTACACACACACACACACACACACACACACACACACACACACACACTAACCCACCAACCTAGCAAACAGAAGAGGAAGTTGTCTTTACTTCTAGGTTCTAGTCAACAGTAGGATTATTGTTTAAAGTTACCAACTTTCCTTTCTAAGCCTACCTCCCCATTTTAAAGTCACAATGACATTAGTCACCTTCTTCAGTACACAGTGTTTCAGGATAATGGTACAGGAGCAGTTATACTAAATGGATCACTGTTTTGAGGAAGAAGCTGCTCCAGCTGCTATTTGAGAGATTTAAAAGTGTTGGTTTAGTTTTGTGTTTTGTTTTTCTTTTCAAAAATTCCAGTAAGGGGTTGGGCTGCTTAGATAACCTTTCCATTCTCAGAGGAAGCCTGTGCGTTCTGGAAGCCGAGGTTTAGCAGAAGTAGGCTAATGAAGCCACTGCAACATAGCTCATAAGCAGACAGCACCAGAACCATGCTGGCTGCTTCTGTTGAGATACTGAAGAGTCCCTTTACAGACCACATGGGACTGGCCTGGACTCAGTGGATGAGCAGCTATGGCATGGGTTAAGATGGGGAATGTGGACTGGAGGCTCATTTTGTAGGGCTCTGCGTAGATCAAGGAAGGAAAACTGGACAGTTATCAGATGCAATGAACCACAATAGTTAAAGCATAAAGATGGTTTCTTCTAGCTAGTGTGTAAGAAGGTAGTTCAGGGGCAATGGGCAGGTTCCTCCATCTCAGACATCCTGACAAGTCAAAGAAACTAATGTATGAACCTCAGGCCACCAGCTTCTTGGGAACCCTGAATTCCGTCTCTTCTACCATGTTCACAGAAAAGATGGTGGACCTGCAGGACCCCGCTGTGAATTCCAGAACCTCTCTCCTAGGACTTGTTCTTTGTGATCCCAGTGTCTCTGAAGACATGCTTTCCTGCCAAGGAGAAAGGAAAATGCAAACAGAGGTGAAGCAGGAGACTCATACATCGGCAACTATTCCTAGTTCTCAGGGGAAATGAGCTGCCCTCTGTGGTTGGCTGAGTCAATACCTTCCAAATATGTCTGCATCCTAGTCCCCAGAACCTATGAGAATATTTCCTTATATGGCAAAAAGAAGACTTTGGAAATGTGAACTAAGAATGCAGGTGGCCATTAGAAACTAGAAATGGCAAGAAGATGAATTTTTGACCAGAACTTCCAGGTAAAAAGACGCTATGTTAGCCCAGTGAAATCAATTGGAGAGTTCTGGATTCCAATCCCCTGAGAGAATAGATATATGTTGTTTTTACATTTCTAAGTATTGCAGGAGACATGAGAAGCAGACATTTCCTTTTGAGCTTCTCCTTGACCTTCACAATGGCAGGACCTTTGCTTCATTGGTTGTCAGGAGGTTTTGGGCCAGGGAAAACAGAACATGGGTGCCCTTCCAGAAAGGTTATAGTCTAGTCTGGCTCAGCCACCTGTCTGTTTAGGTGGTGGTGGGGAACTGGTAGCTCTTCACCCACTCTTCTTGTCTTCAAAGTGGATGAGATCATAACTACTACCTTCTGCTGTGGAATAATCCTTCTGTACACTGTGGATATGTTGCTCTCATAGTAATAAGGTGCTTGCTTAAGGATAGGCCATCATATTGATGAGGGTAGAGGAAAAATACAGAAATATCAGATCTTGGTATCCCTCATTTTATCACCCCCATAGTTATTCTACCAATGGAATGGTTTATCATGCTAACTAATAAACTATGCTGTGTAAGTCAATCTTACCTTACAGCTAAATGACAGATTGCGTGGTAGTACTTATGTAAGGTTATGATGAATGGTAAATGATAAATATAGTAAGGAAAAATGATATATAGTCAAGTTCAAATAAATATTAGTTGTCACTGATTTATAAAGTCAAGCTCAAATATTAGTTGTCACTATTATTAGCCACATAGGAAGCTATGTAGTGAAAATGTCTTTTACATTTCTCCATTCTACTCTCCAGTGACAAATCTTGATGTCTTATATATCCTCATATGAATTTTAAGGTAAAATATTATATAAAAATTTTCAGGTCTAAGATATTTTCCATGTTTCCCAATGGACACATGGATACTTCCTTAACTAGCCAAACCAGATGGAAGTTACCTCTAATCCCCAAAAGTGTGTTTTATTTAGTAATCTTCTGTAGCAAGAGACACGAATAAGCTCAGGAAGAGTCTGGGTGGGAGAGCCAAACTAAGAGTTATTTGGGAGCAGGCTGGAGGGACAGAAAAGTCCACCTACAATCTTCAGGGTGATGAGACTTAGAGACACTGGAAAAAGACAAAGAGCATTGACATACACAAGCCCTCACAGAGAGTATGGAGGAAAACCTGGGACCATGTAGGTAGAGGTGTCTTGAATTTGATGGGTGATGCATTGGTATCTCCTAGGTGAGGGGTGGGGACACAGGCAACAGGCAGAAGGTGAGGTGTGTGGTCTATGAGCAGAGTTACCTTCACCATACAAGTACATGTTGACCCCTGATAGAGGATGTTCTTCTGTATACATGTTTCTTTTATTGGTTGATGAATAAAACACTGTTGGGCCAATAGTTAGTAGAGGCAGGAAGATAGGCAAGGATAGAGATGAGGAGAACTCTGGGAAAGGCAGACAGAGAGAGGCACTGCTAGAGGACACCATGGAGGGACTGGGCGGACAGGACCTGCCAGCCATTCTCTGGTAAGATAAGGCCATGTAAAATACATAGATTGATAGAAATGGGTTAATAATTAAGACAGAGCTAGCCAATAAGAAGCCCTAGCTACTTGCCAACACTTTTATAATTAATATATGTCTCTCTGTGTTTATTTTGGGCTGAAAGAAGCAGCAGGGCAGGAAAGAAAAACTCCAACAACAGACCTACTGGGACTGACCCGTCTAAGACTTACACATGCCATTGCGACATGTTAGGCTTTGTCAGACTGTAGCAGTTCAAGTACCATCATGTCTGGAGGGATAATGTGCAAGGCTCCATATCACCACACAGCCCTGGTGTGGAAGAGCATAAAGCCACGGGCTAAGCAGGGATCCACCTGCTTGCACTACTACAGGTTTCCTCTTCTCAGGGATCATGGAGCTCTTGGTGGGAGCAGGACGAGCACTCTATGCTCTTAGCCTTGAGCCCTGAGATAGAACAAGTTCTGTTAGCTACACATGTCCAGGCAGAAGTTGCCGGTAAAAAGGCTGTCACCCTGAGACAATACTCTGTGAAACAAAACAAAACAAAACAAAACAAAACAAGCATTCTCTGAATGCCATTTGAAAAACTGCCTGAAAATAAGTTCCATGTCCAGGAACATATTACCTGTCAGAAAAACAAGTGCCATATAAGGAATTCCTCTGGCCAGCCAAGCAGGCAGGTAGGCAGGCAGGCAGGCGCCGGCACACCTTTTCTGTCTTATGACTCATCTCCAGGAGAGAGCTCAGTCTGCAAGGACAGCCGTTCTAGGTTCCACCTAGCCTCCAGCTTCCGGAAGAGGAATGGCCAGGCCCACGTGACCTCCCCCACCCTCCAGGCCCAATCCTGGGAATTCCCGCACTGTCAACACAAACTTCCACTCCAAGATGGCAGTTTCCCCATACAACTGCTGTTGGTCTGGAAAACTTAATCCTACATCTTAGAATCGTGGGCTGGCATCTAGAGACATGAAGAAATTGCTCTTCTTTAGATGACAGATGCAATTAACTAGCTAGGTAGCAACAGGTCAAAAGCTAGATCTTGATTGTGCCCTTGCTCTGTACATGCTACATCGTAACTAGGGACCTTTTAAACACCAATGCATTTGGCAATGCTGATTTACTGATCAGAGTGAGTAATGGCTGGAAGAGTATTACATAATATGTATATATGTATATACGTATGTGTGTGTGTGTGTTAGAGACAGGACTTGGGAAGGGGCAGAATGGGTGGTGGGTAACCTGCCTTTAGCACAGAAACTGCCAGACATAATGCCAAAGCTCTCCTTTTCCTCCAGTTCTTGCTGTGAGCTTTTTAAGTGGCTAAACTTCTGTCCTCTTTAGTTTCAGGCTCTTCCCATGAGACATACACTGGCTGTGTTTTAGGAACTCAAAAAGAACAGACAGAGATTCTAGACTTGCCAAAATTTCAGGGGAGAAAAGCAGCTTGGGAACCATGTAGTCCAGCTGAACAGTTCTCATCAAGGAGGACATTCAGAGCTTCAGAGAGGCTAAGCACTCTGTCTGTGACAGCACTTGTCCAGTAGAACTTTCAATACAATTGTCCAACATACAGCTATAGCTGATGGTCAGTGGTTGTTCTTGCCTAGCATGTACAAGGCCCTATACAAGGTTCAATCCCCAACAACAAACACATTCCCAGAACATACGTTAAAGAGGGACCTTTATCCATTGCTGGTGGGAATGTAAGCTGGTGTAGCCATTATGGAAATCAGTGTGACAGTTCCTCAACAAATAGAATGGCTGCATGATCCAACTATGCTAGTCCAGGGTATGTAACTGAAGAATTCTACATCAGCATACAGACTCCATACATTTCCCTGTTTATTACTGCACTGTTCTTACTAACCACAATGTGGAGCCAGCCTCGATGCCTGATGACAGATGGATTAGGACTCAAATGGTGTGACATGTGTGCAATGGGAACTTATTCAGTTATAAAGAAGAAGTCAGTTGTGCCACTCACAGAAAAATGGATAGAATTGGAGATCGCTGTGTTCAGGAAAATAAACTAGGCTCTGGCAAACAAATATCATGTTTCTTCTCATATGCAGGACCTAGTTTTCAACTGGGTGTGGGGTGAGAGCAGAAAGGGGGCTATGAGAGTCAGGGAGGAGGTATAAAGAGAAGAGGAAATGGAATGAGACAAGGTAATTAAATATATAGGTCAATAAAGCAGAAGGGGTGTTATGGGGGAGATAGTCTACAGCAACAATCTGTCATGTGTAATATGAACTAAAATTGTCCTTCAGTAGTCAGTGAGCTCTCTACAGACTACCCCGGGGTAGCATCATTGTTGGAAATTCTAAACTGTCTCTGCCTCTCCGTGTGTGTGTGTGTGTGTGTGTGTGTGTGTGTGTGTGTGTGTGTGTGTAAGTAATGGTGGTTAAGATGTAATTTGTTTTAAATCCTCACAAAACTCAACAGACTGTGAAGGAGATACAAATATGAAAAAAAAAACTAAAATTCATTCAAAGAAAAGTGAGGTTAAAGCTGGGCATGGCATTTTGGATTAGGAAGCTGCCTCTCTCACTGAGAACCCAGACAAAAGTTTAATTGTAAAAGAATCCTTGGAGGGACTCTTGGGATATTCTAACAGACAAAGATGAAAGAGGGCATTTCACATGAAGACAAGAGCAGAAGCAATGAACCCAAGAGTAGAGTGCCAGGAGGAGAAAGTGCAACAAAGGGAACAGGATTGAATTGGACCAGGGAGACTCCAGATGGAGTGCTGACCAGTAATGCCTGGGCCTGACTGCCAGGCTAAGGAATTAGGACTTAACTTTGACATCAATAGGGAATCTCTGCAAGTGGTTGACTAATATGATTAAGCTAAGCTAAGATGGACCCATCTAGTGGTAGGAGGATGGACTGTGGTGAGAGGGAACAGAAGCCAGGAAATCAGTTCAGTGGGTATTACTGAATTCCAGAGAGAAGGGCTGTGTGGCCCCAAGGGAAGCCACTGCACAGCCTGCCTGATTGCATGAGGACAGGGACTAGCAGCACAATCACCATTGTTCCAGAAAGAACAGAGCTATCATCAAGAGAACTCAGGATGTCAGGAGAAAAGGCTGGCTTGGAGGACATCTGTCCATCCTGATCCAACTGTCCAAAAGCATGCGGAATGGAAGATGGGCTAGGGGTGTGTAGATATTGCACTCTCGGGAGGAGGCAGGAGAGAGATGTAGTGTTCAGAGTTGAAGATGAGGCTGGTGAGTACTCAGGGGTTCATGAGAAGAGCAAATGAGAAGAAGCAGGAGCAAGGAGAACTCTTGAGAAATGGTGAGGTCATGGATGGAGGAAAAGAGGCTCAGGGGAAAACAGCATAAAGCCTATGCAGGGAGGCATTAAACAGGCTAAAGAGCCAATGAAGCCTGTGTCTCCAGCACCTGTGACTGGAGACAGAAACATTAAAGAGAACAGATGCATTCTTACCTTTAGGAAGCTTCATGTCCAATGGAAAAGACAGATGTAGCAAGGAGAAAAAAAAAAAAAAACTAGTTAACAGTTACAGATAAAATGTGAGAGTTGGGATTTAGCTTAGCAGTAGACTTGTCCATAGTGAACACAGGTTCTAGTCCTGGAAACAAACACAACCCAAAAAAATCACGTAAATATACACAGGAAATAAGCAGACTGGTTCCTGACAGAGGAAGTCCAAAGCACAGAACACATTCTTTTAGAAAGGTGTCTGGAGATACCCGTCTTCTCTGTGTGCCATTTCAGCTGAAATGAGGAGGTAAGAAGGGCCTGGCCAGGTTAGAGGAGTAGATAAAGCTCCTAGTAGAGGGAAGAGCAGGCAAAGATGCTGGCACGACAAAGTGTCAGCATTGGAGCATTGGAGAGGCTGTCCAACGTTGAGGGTAATGAGGGCACAGAGGTTGGAGAAGAAGTGGGCATGAGATGTAACTGGAAGGGGACAGAAGTGTAGGCTGCAGTGATGAGATCTGGACTTCACAGTAAGAACAAAGGTCTATGTGTGAAACTAAGACAAGGAAGCAGGACTTACAGGGGTGAGGAGTGGGTGCAGATGCAGCCACTGGATTCACACACATGGGGCCCAGTTGGTAGTCTTCAAGGAAGCAGAGGAGAGATGTGGTGACTAAAATTAGTATGCAGTGTCAAGGGACAATAATAATAATACAGCAAAGTAATATATGTTTTTGGGGACCCCACCCAAGGGCTCCCCTCTGACACTTAGGTTTCATGCTGATAGCCACACACCAACACTGGTCTACATGGCTATAGCTGGAGACAGAAAGGAAAATGGCCCCTCTGGATCCCACCTAGATCTCTGCCTGAAGTCTCCTAACAAGTAGGAAGCCAGAGAAATGTCTGGAGAAAAGACTAGGGTAGGAGCCACTGTTGGCCCATCCCTGGTGGCATGGCTGGACTTTGTGGCTCAAAGCTAGTGGCAAAGCCTGGGCTTCAGAGATGATTTGGAAAAGCCCAGAGCCAGGGTAGTCAGCGAGGGAAGAGACCTCACTGTGCCATCGTCCCTATCGTCACTTCTCACAGTGTCCTTGATACATGGGTGTTGACAATCCCAGTGTGATTTTAATTGTACTAGACAGTGTTTCATAACACCCCCTGTCAACCAATATTTTGTAAAAGGCCATGAAGTTTTAATAGCTGCCTGCTTCAAGAGAGTGCTCAGCTTTTAAATCCAAGCTGAAGGAGACTGAATGAGATCCGGGTTATAATTACAGGGGTTGAGAAGTGCTGGAGAATTCTATAAATGCCAAATAAAAAAGAAACACACTTTTATGCTGAGCCTACTGCAGAAGCACTGATTCAACCCTGTGCTCACTTGCCCTTCATCTTTAACCTCCCAGAAGGGTTGAAGTTTGGTTTCTAGTTTCCATGGTCTCCAGATGAGGCATGATCAAAATTCACACACAGTGCCTATCCAGGAGGCTGGGGTGTGAGTAGTGTGTTCTTTGGGTGGAAATATAAGGAGAAACCTCTAGGAAGGTACTGGAGGCCCAGCACCTGTGCACCTCTGTTGGGCTAGAGTCTGTTTCTCAGGTTCCCTGGCCATCTGTGCTCTGGCCCATGGATTTACATGATGCCTGTGCCTGGCCCAGACACACCAGAGTCATCACCAAATGGCCTGGGCTCCAGAAGATAGAGGGAAAAAATCTGCAGTAGGCTAAATACTGCATCTCTCTGTCCCTCCCCACCCTACCCCCAACAGCATGTCCTAATCCCTGGAGCCTGTGTGTTATTCTGCTAGAGGGGCTTTGTAGGTGTCATTATGCTAAGGCAGTTGATGTGAAGTTACCCAGGATTTGCCAGAGATATGTGGTTTCAAGGCTCCTAAGAAGAGCAGTCAGAGGCCAGAGGCCAGTGTAGACTGGAGAGATGCCCCCCCCCCCACTGTTTTAAACCATGCAAACTTTATTAACGTTTTAAACAAAGATTGGCTGAAACTTGTAATTTCTAAACTTAAATGGGGCAGATGGTAAAAGTGCAGAGTAATGCCATCGCAGGGCACTGGGATTGCAGAGTGAAGAATCAATAGCCGTCCCTCAGATGAAGGAGCAGGTAGAGAAGAACTGGGAACCCATAGGTGTTCCTAAGTGACCATGAAAGGGAGACTCCATGGTCAAGAGCCTTGCCCCTCAATGCACCATAAGCAGGACTGGCAGCAGCCACACTAACCAGTGATTTTGTTAGAAAGTCAGAGGCTCTGGCTTCATCCCAGGTGAGATGAATCAAATTTTTACTTAAGAATATTCTAATGTTTTAAAAATTGTGGGTGTGAAGGCACTTGCACAGTCATGCCATGGCACAGGCATAGAGTTTAGAGAACGTCCTTGGGTGTCAGTCCCACCTTCTATCTTGTTCAAGACAGTATCTCACATTGTTTCATCACTGTGTGCATCAGGCTTGTTGCCCTTAGAGAGCCTAGGATTCTCTTGTCTCCACTTCCTAGTTTTCATGAACACTAGGATTATAGCCATGAGCTACTGCTGTCTTGGTTAGGGTTTCTATTGTTGTGATAAAACACCATGACCAAGAGACAGTTAGGAGGAACACACTTTCTCTAATAAGGACACACCTCCTAATTCTTCCCAAACAGTAAGTACATCAACTGGTAAGCATGCAAATATCTGAGCCTATGGGGGCCATTCTCATTCAAACTACCACAGATGCTGTCACCAAAACAATAGCAACAACAACACATTTATTTAGCTTTTTTCACAATATGTTTTTAAGTATTGTCACTTCATTCTTAATTCATTAAATCATGAGAATAGGTTTTGTAGTGGCAGAAGAACAACCTAGTGATGGACTAGTGATGGACTGAACCAGAGAGCAGCTAGAGGTTGAGTCACACGTGAGCAGATACACCCACCCATCTCTGCCCTGCTACCTGGTACCATTAATCTTACCCTAACATTACCTGTAAATACACAGCTTCTTCAGTAATCTTTGGTACCAATTGGATAAAGTATACGTACTTTTTATATACGTACTTTCACTCATGAGAAGCATCTTAACACCATTTAAAAACTGCCCAGGTTTTTCTCCTTTGGGAGTACCATTCCCATGGTGGTCTGACCTGGGCTCTTTGTGATAGGTGTATTTCCATTTGAAACTTACACAAGAAGAAAAGGGCAAGGGAGACACACACAGATAGGAACATTTGTACTCTTATTATGCATTATGATTTTATCTTCACTTTTTTCTTTGGTCCTAAAGGAGTTTGTTTATATTGTAACAATATAGTTCTTGCAGATTTAAGACAATGTTTATGTGTCTACCTCCGTGTGAAATGGTGAGCTGTTTGTTATTAAGAAAGTGACGATCTCTTGTGCATCTTTGTTTCCCTAGAACATAGAACAGGATCTGGTGCTTAGGAACAAATACATATGTAACTGAAATGAGTGATGCTGTGTAGGTTTTTGCTAATCAGATGTGGTTATGGGCCATAAACACTCGGATCAACTATGTGGTCAGAAGGTGGAGTCTCAGCCCACTCCACACCCACTAAATAGGTGGTCCTGATCTCTGAGCAATGCTGTGCATGTGTCTATCCCACGACCAGCTGGGAGCAGTGGCTCAGTTCTTTGTGATACATGAGATTTAGGCAAAGAAAGTTAGAGTGATTGTTTCCAGGTTTACCATTTAGCTGTGTGTCCAAAACTGAGACTGAGGCCTTGGGAGTACTGTTTCTAGACCAAAGAGGGCTAGACTGTTTCTGGGGGAGGGAGGAGGGTTCCAGTGGGGTGCATGAAACCTTCAAGTTCAGAGGGATGTGTTCATTACTTTTCCATGACTTTGATAAAATAAGGAGCAAATTCAGAGAGGAAGGATTTATTTGGCTCGTTGTTTGAAAGGGTAGGCATCATCATGGTGTGGTATGTATTGGAGTAGAGCAACTCCATCTGTGGCAGAAGGAGCATGAGGTAGCTGGTTGAATGGTGTAGGCAGTCAAGAAGTAGAGGGAAATCTAGCCAAAAACGCAACCCAACTCTAAGGTCCCTAAAGACCTGCCTCCGAATGACCCACTTCCTGTACCTAGGTTCAATCTCCTAAGGATTCCACAAACCACACCACCAGCCAGAAACCACTGTTTCCAACCCATGAGCACGTGAGGTCATTTTGCACTCAAACCATAACAGGGCCACAGGGCCATTCATTTGGTTTTCAAGGGGAGTGACTGATTCTTTTCATCCAGCTCATCAACAAAAAGCCCTCCTGCCCATCTGGGCTCCAGTGTCCGCCCACAAGGAGAGTCTGACTCAATTTCTGTTGGCTCTGAGCCCAGACCAGCAAAAACTAACGAGATCTCTGAGTAAAATCTCTATTTGTCACATCTGGGGCTTAAATTGTCAGGGATATTTGCCTGGTGCCCAAAATGAGGGCCAAAGGAAGAGAAAGACAAGCAGAGACTTCTGGGAACATCTCAGATAAGACATCTTTAAAAGGCCTGCAGCACCTGTCACCATACAGATGTGAACCCTGAATTATGGAGCAATGGTCTTCAAAATGTTTGCAAAGAGATTTTTACCTCATTACTAGAAAGGAATGATTTCTTTCCATCTTTGTAGTGCTTCATTTCTTCCCAATAAATACCCAAATCCAACTATAAAGAATGAAGGTTTCACTTACTTCCATGACAAAGAGATTAAACAATTCAGTGAGTTACTAAAAATCAGAGGGATTGGAGTCTTCAGTTAGAGTAGATTTGGGGTCTGCCCAACTGATCTGGGGTCTGCAAACCCAGATACCAAGCAAATTTGAGAAGCAAGTCAGCCGGATGCTGCAGGGAGCTGTTAGAAAGCCATTTACACCCACATTTTACAATCTGAGGGCAAAATGGTAAGTGTACAAGTCTATATTTCAGAAATCCAAGACTCAGAGATTTTTGCCCGAGATTATAAAACTCTCACTTACCCATAACAGAAAATCATCCCAATTGTGGCATGTCTTCTTATTATTTACCCATGCAAGAGACATTCAGATTACATCTATATATACAGCATTGTGATGTGTATGTGTGTGTTCACATGTGTAGTTGGTTGTTTTTTGCTCTTTACTCTTTTGGGGGCCAGTCACCCAGCTCCCAAGTAAATCACATGGAGGCTTATTCTTTTTTATAAATGCCTGGCCTTAGCTTGCCTTATTTCTAGCCAGCTTTTCTTAACTAATTATCCCATCTACCTTTTGCCTCTGGGCCTTTTTCTTTTCTTATTTTTGTAACCTAACTTTCACTATTACTCCAGGGCTGACTGTGTGCCTGGTTGGCCAGTCCCTTCTTTTCTTTCTCCTTGATCTCTTTTGCTTTCTGATCCCTCTTTTTTCCTCCTTCTGTTTGTTCTCATTGCCTGGCAACTCCTCCTATCCTTTCTAATGCCTTAGTATTGGCTGTTCAGCTCTTTAGTAGATGAATCAGCTGTTTTAGACAGGCAAAGCAACACAGCTTTGCAAATGCAACATAAAAGAATGCAGCACATCTTTGCATCATTAAACAAATGTTCCACAGCATAAACAAACGTAACATGTTTTAAAATAATATTCCACAACACATGTGTGTGAAGCAAATATGTCAATTCTTGTAACCAGATAACTAGGAATTATCTAGTTGTCAACAATTTTAAAAGACACAGGCGGTGAGAAAGTTTAAAAAAAAAACAAACAAACAGCAAACGAAGGCGGCTATCTTCTCTATTCATCTGGCACCATTTTTATGAGTCTATCAATAATTGTGTTTACAGTTCTTGGATGTTTTTTGAAACAGCAGTTTTTGTGGATCTTAAGAGGAAGATTGCAGACTTTAAAATTTAGTTGATTGATCACTTAGAAGAAGACTATGCATTCTGCATTCTTTGTTGGAGGTGGCAGGATCTGAGGCTACCATCATGGACAGTGTGTTCTTCCCTCTGAGTCCAAGTTCACCATCAGACTCAAATTGGTCTCTCTTTCCACCGTGCAGATCATTAGCAAATGAGAAAAGGTAGGAGACAAACCACCCAGACAGCTGGAGTCCTGTGGAGTCTGCCTGCCTCAGCAGTCATTCATTCTGTGGGCACAGTCTTCTGTTTCATGCTGTTCTCTGTCTACACAATATGGTTTTAGTGTTTCCCACAGGCCAGGTACTTTTCATGTGCTTTTCAATGTAATCCTCCCTATGAATAAAATGGACACACCCATTTTGCTTCTGAAGTAACTGGAGTTTAGAGACTCTCGTGGTTAAGATTGGAATCCAGACCTACCTGACTTCCAAATGTGGGCTTTTAGGCTGACCTACACAGCCTGCTCTGAGCCAAGCGTCCTAAGGCAAACTTGACTAACATGGCCTTTGTTATTTGCTTTTATATTTTCTGTCAATGAACAAAATGCAGTCTTTGGCCAAGGCTATAAGCTCCAAATGGGGAAGATGAAGGCATTCCCATGATACCCTTGTATTTCCCCCTCCCCCCCACTAGTTTATAGGGGGAGGGGCTGGAAATTGGATATGTTATTTATCAAGTTTCAAATGTTTAAAAATAATTGAAGCTTTAGAAGCTCTGCCAGCGAACCAGCAGGAATACTTGTTCAATAATGGTGCCTGGGAAACAAAGTTTTGCAAAAGGCAAATCCCATTGGCCTGGTAACTTCAGTCATAAACATGCAGCTGGGTTCCCACAGGCTGGGATTAACAGGTCCAGTT
This sequence comes from Cricetulus griseus, assembly GCF_003668045.3. Lineage (NCBI taxonomy): Eukaryota > Metazoa > Chordata > Mammalia > Rodentia > Cricetidae > Cricetulus > Cricetulus griseus. Next base: position 329,962,648 of record NC_048595.1, read on the forward strand.
CTCTAATCATTAGGTTGCAAATTTCTAACAAGAACTTGCCATAGGACCTGACTATGAGGGTCTCCTTCCTGTTTTTCTCTCACCCATGCCCATCATCACACACATCAGGATTTCCAACTAGACTTCAGTAGCTCTCAGCCTTGTTTCTTGTAAGGCCATTGATTTCTTGTAAAGCGAAACACTGAAGCAAAGGCTGGGACATCACTCTTGAACCTAGAAAACATTATCTCTTGCAAGTTGATTCTGTATAGAAACTCCCAAACCCAGACTTACTGCCTTGTTTTATGAATTCTTTTCTATGGAGCCACTCTAGATCACATTTATTTCCAATTATCTGTGTCTTTGAATTAAGAGAAAATGTCAAATTGTGAATTGAAATGTGCTGTTGCATGAATTGAATTCAAAGATGTTGTTCGAGGTGCAAAGTTTGGGGACTGATTCTAAGTGTGTTTGGGGGTTCTCTGAAAGTCAACAGTAACCTAAATAGAGAATATCCAGGGTATTTTATAAGAGCTGTCACACCCTTAAAATTCAGCTCAAATACTTTCCCTTTAGTTCTGCCCAGAGGAAACCCACTTATTTTTTATTTTAAAAGGAGCCAATAGAGATGTTGTTCTTGCTTGTCCTCTACCATGAAAAGGGTTATTGATAGAGGCACAATGTAAGGAATGACTCTGCCTGAGCTTGATAGCATACAATTGGGGGAAATGGTGTGTGGTATTTTAAATAAAGATTCCAACCAGGTTTCAGCTTGGAACCATAGCTTGCTATTTGTGTCACCTTGAAGAACCATTATCAGGTATCTGTGTCTGTATGTCTGTCTGTAAAGACTGATGTTGTGGGCTCAATACTGCAGGCACACCGCTGGCACACTGCAGGTACACTGCAGATTCACTGCAGGCACACTGCTGGCACATTACAGGCACACTGCAGGCACACTGCAGATACACTGCAGGCACACTGCTGGCACATTACAGGCACACTGCAGGCACACTGCAGGCACACTGCAGATGCACTGCAGGCACATTGCAGACACACTGCTGGCACACTGAAGACACACTGCTGGCACACTGCAGGCACATTACAGGCACAGTGCAGGCACACTGCACTTCAGGCACACTGCTTGCACACTGGTGGCACACTGCACTTCAGGCATACAGCTGGCACACTGCTGGCATACATCAGGCACTGTTGGCACACTTCAGGCACACCATAGGTATACTGTTGACACACTGCAGACACACTGCAGACACACTCCTGGCACACTGCACTTCAGGCACACTGCTGGCACACTGCAGGCACACTATTGGCACACTGTAGGCATACTGCAGGTACACTGCTAGTACACTGCAAGCACACTGCAGCCACTTACTAGTTGCTATTCTTAGAAATGTGACCAGTGCAGCAGTTCTCAGAATTTATGTGGAGGAAGAGCACAATGAATCTGGGAAAAGGGTCCAGTTGAGACCCTCAGAGATCATGACTGTGTCCTTCATTCACAACCTTTGTTGTGGATCTAGAGAAACTCATCCTGCTTCTTATTCTCTCTCACCTTGCTTCTAGCAGCTGCATGGCTCAAGGCCATGCATGATGGTGAAATAAAAGGCTGAAGGGAATTTCCTTTCAGTGGCAATCCACGACCAAATGCCTGGAAACAAAGTATGCTCACACTGCCTAATGAGCACCCACAGACTCCCACAGTGAGGCCCATGGCTGGTGATCATGTTAACACTGAATCTGATGTTTAAAGGCAGGAAACAACCTTTATCCAGATGCTACCTTGGCGTGTCAGTACCCCAACACATGAACCCTCACAGAAGTGCTTGATGCTGGGCTGAAAGCTTATCCTACTACACAAGAAAGGCTTTCAGGTGCTAGCCAGGGCCAGCCAGGGCCATGGAACATGACCTTGCCTCATCCCAGAGTTGGCAGGATTTCCCACGGAGAGGGCAAATGGTGGTTACCAAAACCAGTGGGTTAGGTGTTGTAACTCAATGCCATGAGTTTCCAAAACCCCAAACAGTTGTCAAATATGAATGACAGAACCACAAAATGCAGCTGTCTCATTTTCCACCCACACATGGTTCGGCAGCCATGTTGTTGCAGCACTCTCTGGCGAGGAACCATGGCCACCCTTTGCCTAGGGCATCCCAGGCAGGGTAACATTCTCTCCCTCTCCCCGAGTGTGTAATTGGATATTACTCTTTGAGCTCAATAAACTGAAACTTGGACTCAATAAACTGAAATCAGGAGACATTTCTACAGCTGAAGCAATGTGCCTACAACACATGCAGAGACAGATGAAAAAATGGAAATTTCTTTATTGGTCTTACTACCATATCTTCCCAAAGGGCAATGATATGTGGGTTATTGGCCGAAAGACAATTAAAATGTTTCGAACTCCAATTGCATCACATCCTTATCAGAGGTGTATTGATTTGGGTGTTTAGTTATAGGCTCATTGTAGTTATGACTTAAATCCATGGGTTTGTATCCCTTCATTGATAGGTGAGGAGAGAGAAAGGCATAAGTAGAAACTGGGGTTATAAGACAACTTCTTAGGTTAATAATCAAAATTACATCTGAGTGGGTAAGTGTGGTTGCTGTTCTCTCAAAAGATGGGAGTCACACACACTCACACTCACACACACACACACACACACACACACACACACACACACACCGAGGTGAGGGAGAGAAACACAGAGACAGAGATAACAAAAAAAAAAAAAAACTATTAAAAAAATGTCCAAAGGATTGGGTGCAATTTCCATGGAGATGAATGGAGATGAACACCAGGCTGGGAAGGGTGTGTGGGTGGGGTATCTGTAGCAGGACCAGCTGGTAAGTGGGCAAATAGAACCATGATGATTCTAAGGGCTCCCCTGGATGGACATCAGAAGCACAGGAACACCTGGGTTGTTGGAACAAGTCTTCCCCGGAAGAGAAGAACACACACAGGAGGCAGGCTGAAGTTAGGGCAAGAATGCAGGCTGCTGACTCTGGGCCTGTAAAATGAGCAATTGCAATGGAGTTAGCTGTGGAGAAAAGCTGCACACTGGAAGGCTCTAAAGGGAGCCTGGATGCTCATGCCAGGTGTATCGATGCTGAGTTTAACTCTCTCACAAGCCTCACAAAAGAGCTGAGATATCCAAGACCCTGAAAATGTCAGCGACTTCCCCAGGCATATAGAGCCAGAAAGTAGCAGAGCCAGGACCAGACCCTGACACTGCACATATAAAGTCTACACTTGTCTCCCCACATCATCATGTAACTTGAAAGAGAAGAAATCATTCAGACCCACAGCGTGGCTGAGGGCATGATGTATTTAGATGAGGCAAACAACTGCGCATATCCACTGTAGATGAAGCATATAGGAGAAATGGAGAAGATGGGTAGTGGGCAGGACCTATGGAGCTTGGGAGCTGTGCTGGGATTGGACTAGACTCTGCAGGCAAGCGGAAGAAGCAGAAGACAGCCAGCCTCCAGATGGATTGTGGCCAAATGTTTTGGAAATAGGAGGTGGTGGCTGAACTCTGAGGGGAGGGTGGAGTTGGAAGGACAGGAGACCCCTTCAAAGCTAGTACAGAGAAGAGATCTTTCAAAGACATAGATAACAGCAAGTGGGACCAGTCCACTTGCTTTAAAAACTTCCCCATCCGTTCAGGGATGAAGTAGAAGGACCCACAATGCCTTGCGTGGCAGTTCTTGCTGTCTTCTCAGTCACCCACTCCCGAGCATCCAGATTGCTCAGTCATCCATGGCTCCTCAGCAGCCACTGTTTTTCCTTGCTAAACTTCTTTCTGGCAAAGTTACTCACACGCTTCCAAGTCCAGATCCAAGGTTCCCCCAGGTAGGACGGCTTCCCATTGTCATATGGCAGAGCTTCATCCTGGCTTTCTAAACCGTTCAAAGATACCTTTATGAAACCACAGCTCCCTTCCTGTTTGTTCCTGTGACTATCAGGGACACTGATAAATCAGGTTCATCTTTGAAACTTAAACATCTCATCTTTGGTACTTGGCATGTGAAGGATGCTCCTTAACCAGAACCATTTCCCTAACATGTTTTTGAGACTGTGAGAAAGCACAACCAGACAGTTTACCTGTTTCTCCTCAGCTTGATACCCCACCTCTATCTAGAACACATACAAGAATATGGACAATGTAGCCTCTATGTCCAGCATCCACCTACCTTCCCTCACTGTAGACAGGCACTGCATGGCTACCTCCGAGCCTGCAGTTGTACACTCCAGTGATACATTGTACAGTCAGTGTATGGGTTGGATGGAGGACCCTGCATTGGCTCTGGGACCAGGCTTGAGCCATATGGATGGCTCTGCCATCTTGGAAATAGAAACATGACCTAGAATTGAAGCTCATGGTAAAAATGTCCCTTTGGCTCTATGGTCTTCTTGACTTGAGATTGGGGTGTGGTCTGAGAAAGGACCTTGAGTTGAGCACTCCAAAGCTCACATTGCTGGGTTCCTGTGGCAGTATAGTTCACCATTCTATGAAATAGGTGAGATACAACCAGGACTAGGGGTGAAAAAAAATAAGATGGGAGAAAGAGGGCTGCTTGAAAATGCACCATTTAGGAGGAAGACATCAAAATTCCTAGGGTGAGTTGGCTGAGTGGCCTGAGAGAAGGTGGGGGGAGAAGGAGTAAGGGAGAAAGAGGGACAGGGTAAGTAAAAGGTGGGAGGCTCTTTGATGGAAAGAGTATCTTTGTATCATTAGCCTAGAAAAGGGGAGCCTATGTGGGTATGAACCCAGTGTTAGCCTAGATAGATACTCAATGGTAGGAAATACCATCTTAGAGCCTAGGTCGGGGGTCAGTGTTGGAGGTGGGAATTTGGTAGTCCTTAGCTTGTAAATGATACTTAATGTTATGGGTGTGGCCAGTTGTACAAGGGGAAAGTGCAGTGGGGAGGCAACTCTGGTAGCTGACACAGGAGCCACGGAGAAGCCCAGAGATAGGGTATCTTAAAGAATACATGAAACCTAGAGGCTCCTGGATCAGGAAATCGATTTCAAAGAGAGAGAGAAAGTCACTCTGACAATTGTCAAGGCTATAGGGGGTGCAATGCCTTAGGAAAAGGAATTTTAGCAGAGTGGTGGTGGCCAAGGAAGGTGGGGGGAATATGAAGGAGAGAGGAGGAAATGGAAGTAGAGATAGTGTTAGCTTAGTCCCTCAAGAAGCTTAGGCGGGGAGGAAAAAACAAGCAGGCATGTCATGAAGTTGACACAAAATTTGGGATTGGTTATTATGGCTTTGGGTTCTTTTTTAAAAATGAAGGCAAACCTAAAGTATTTAAGCATGGTGATGGATGGAGGCGAATGCAAAGGAAGGATCAAAGAGACAGGAAGTAGAACTCAATGGGTCAAGGTTTCTGGTATAGAGAGGATTCCTGCAAATAGAGAGAGAATCGGGGGCAGGAGGCCTGTGGGACAATGCTCTTGGAACCAGCCCCTATGAAAGAAGGGAAGGAAGAAATTTGAGAGGGGGGGATGTTTGACCACAGTGTAGCCAGGATAAAGCTTTAGCCAAGTTCTCTGGGGAGCCCTGAGGATGGGCAAGTCCTTCAGAGTTATCCCAGGTTGGAGTAGGGCCAGGCTTTTACTATCCCACATCTACCAATCTGAATGAGCCATCTAGGGCAAGGTGACCCTGTCCAGTCAAGGCACTTCCTGAAGGTGGGCAGTATCTAAAAACCACAAAAACACTTGCAATAACTGACAAAACAGAGCCATCCATCCTGAGGAGGAATCTGGGCTCCCCATCTGTATCAGAGAAGCTCCAACATGTGAGGCAGAGTCAGTAGAAAATAAATACAAGACTTATTGCACAAATGTCTTCTCATAGTTGGGGTGGGGCAGCAAAGTAAGCCTGAAATCTACAGGTTGGGTGGGCTGTCAGTAAAGACAAACAGCTCCTGGGGATAGACTGTCTGCAGCGAGAATTTCTTCAACATCAGTGAAGTCAGTCAAGTCAGTGTCACTTCTGCTACAATGCCTTTAAGTTGGTTGGCTCAGGTCTGCCAGATCTAGACTTTCTCCCCAACAGCAGAGATTACACCTAATTGATCTTATCTTCTGTCTTCTTTCTACCAAACACCATGTCTCTCCTAGCCCTTGCCCCTGCGGGTTTCCATCCCTGCCCTCTCTACCAGCCTTTTTTTCCCCATCACCCTATCTCGACTGCTCAGAAGACAAAGAACTGCTGTCTCTGCCACTCCATTCCCTTTCCACTTTCCTCACATACCTTGGCAGCCGAGTACAGGACAGAGAAGACTGCTTGCAGGACAACTTCCACAAAGATTGCAGTGGACACACCTGTAGTGTGAGCTCAGCTTGGAGTGGGGCCTCATGAGGAACGGTGCAATATCCAATGTTGCATCTAAGCCTAATGGAACTCAGGGCCTGTTGAATTTCTGTTTCAGACTTTGGCTGAACAGGTTTAAAATTTGTCACATGTGATCTTCAGCAGCCTGGGGTTTGGAGCATGAAGGGGGTCACTCTGAAGTTCACTCTTTTTACCATTTCTGGACAGAAAGTAGATCTCTGGTGTTTGATGAGAGTGAATAAGTGTCCCCCAATCTTCACCATAATTAAAATGCCAAGGAAGTCATTTGGAATGACTCTTATTGTTCGGGCAGTTTTCCAAGATCAAAGGTACAACTGCTGAGATGCCAAGCTTGAATGTCATCATCTTTACAAGCAACTTCCCATATGAGTGATTACTCTGCATGTATCCGCAAGTTTGTATCATACATGCCATTGCCAGCATGAGCTTATTCTGTCAGTTTCATCACATGAACCCCTTCTCCCTCCTCATCATTCATCTCTTGACTTCTTCCTTCTAAGAGAAATGTACCCCAAACCCAAAGTCGACAGAAGTAGGATCATACAAAATCAGTTCCCAAGGATTAGGGATCAGGATTTGGGAAGCAAAGCATGGAGCCTAATCTTAGGGGTTTGTTCTTGGAATATCTCCTTGGAAGCCAAGTTCTCCAGAGCGGTAGAGGAGTTAAATTTTCTCCTTACCTTGGATTTGCCCGTAGTCACTTATTAACAGGACTTCAAAGTTCCTCTTCTAACAGCCAAATTAGAACAGGACAAATATGAAAAGAACCAGTAGGACGGAACAAGTTAAGAATTTGGAGGTCATGTGGACAGACAAAAGACACAATAGCTAACATAGTTTGGATCACTTCGTTTCCCACACATGTAATCTTGTCTGCAAATACATTTTACTTAGAGTAACCATGATTTTATTTCTAATAAAAATATAAGATCATTTCTCTGTCTTACCTCCTTTTCTCTCCACCACAGGTAGACAAAGAGACATTGTAACATGGAGCTCTAGACAGCCTATTTCTCGTCTGATCTGCCAATCTGGCTATGACTGAAGTTGTCCATGTGACTGTATCAAGGGAATTGGCACACCTAGGCATTTCTCAAAGGCAGCCTGCACATTTGGAGTGATGTGAGGGGACAGAGCCTCCAAATCACTAACGCTGGATGTTAGAGATGGTCTCAGATGATCATTTTAATTAGAGGACCTACACTTCCAAGACACTTGCAGGCAGGCGAGGATGTCTGGGTACATTAGATGCTACTGGAGCCAGAAACAAGTGGGTCAGAAAGGCTATCCCTGCCCAGAAGAGCTTCAGCAATTATTTAATTATACCCCTGCCTATGGTGCTCTGCCTCAGAATCTAGGCCATGAAAACAACTCATCATGAGAGTGCTTCAGCCTCGGGTAGGTGTTATGGTTTGGATATGAAGTGTCCCCCACAGGCTCGCGTGTTGGGATACTCAGTCCCTAGCTCTTGGTGTTGTTTTTGAGTTTGCAGGATCTTGGAGGCAGGAGGCATGGCTTTCAGAGGTGAGTGGCTGGGGGCAGTTTGGAAGGGCTGTTTGCAGCCTGAGTACTCTGTTCCTTGGCACTTTGTAACAAGTCCTGATGCACACCCTCCTGCCATAGACCAAACCCTCTGCCATGATGGATACATCCCCTGAACCATGAACCAAACTAGACCCTTGCCTGTGAATTGCTTCTGCCAGCTATTCTTTCACAGTGAAGAAAAAATAATTAACAGAGTGGGAAATGCAGTTTTCCTGGGATAGTGAATTTGTCAGAAACATTGCAAACTTCTTCTTTTGGAATTGTTCCTAGAATGTCAGCCCCCCAAGGGTATTAATGATACCTTATTTTTAGATCAAAGGGTGATTTTCTAGTTGAGTTATTTACCTTGATGATAAGTGACTTCCGAATTTTTCTCATAATCTATTTTTTTTATCCAAAGTAATTTTGCCTTTGACAGAGAGGTTATGAGCAGGGTTACAGGGCTCTGAAGGACATTCCTTGGGTTTTTTGAGGGTTGGTGGTAGCTTTGGGGATGGGGGAATAGGGGACAGAGAAGAAAGACCTAGATTGGAGCTTCAGCTCTCTCTCCCTTGGATGTGCTACTCAGCTTCTTTTGGCATTTGTGTCCTAGTGCTGAGTTTGAGGGTAAGGCAAGCATCCATAAACTGATGTAAAAAGTATTCACCACACAAAACATATCCACTGCCAAGCTTTCTCTCTTTATAGATGGTCTGAGAACAACTCCACTCATGCAGACATTTGAATGTAACATTAACATTGCTGCAGAAAGATACAGTACAACAACTGTTTGCCATATCTTTCTCTGCACGCCTTATATATGTGTCTATTTAGTGCTCACAGTAGCCCACGTGACAGAGACTAGCATGGTCCTATTTTGTATGTATTTCTTTTTTCCGTCCTTCATTAATTCATTTATTTGTTTGCTCATTTGAGTTAGCTTACAAATTAGCAAGTTTCTTTGTGGCCTTTTCAAACACTTAGTTTTTGTTTCTTCTCCTTAGACCCTATTTCATCTCCACTACCCCTGTCTCCCTGCCTCCCCCATCCATGCTGGGCCCTTCCTTCCAACTCCAGTATCCTCTCTTCCACCTTCACGTCACATATGCTTTTATAACCCTCTCAACCCCTCCCTAAAGCACCATATATATATATATATATATATATATATATATATATATCTCATCTCCTAACTCCTCTTGGTTACCTGGCCTCTACCCAACACTTACTCACACCAAATTTGCATATTTAACGTTTAAAAACTAGGATCTATATATGAGCAAGAACATGTGGTGTTTGTCTTTCTCTGCCTGGTTACCCCACTTAACATAATATTTCCTAGTTACATTGTTTCCCTACACATTTCATTTTCTTCACAGCTGTGTAAGATTCCACTGTAAACATGTACTATATTTTCATTGTGTGTTTATCTGTGGATGGAATAGCAAAAAGCTTGGATGTGGAAACTGAAGGCCCGAGGAGCTAACCAATGTGTGTCTAAGGCCAACTTCAGAATCGGGCTTTCTAAACCTGGGACTCCAGTGTCCATTCTTGGTGCAACATTCTATCTACCACATCTGTTAAATCATTAGTCATTTCTTTACTGTCACACCTGACATATTTCTCAAGCTTCAGTGCACCCATGCATCTTGTGTGTGTGTGTGTGTGTGTGTGTGTGTGTGTGTGTGTGTGTGTGTATGAACACATACTCCTGAAGAGAAAAGACTGGGTAGAGTCAAGCCTAGGCTGGATGTGAACTCCTCTAGCTACTCACACTCTGAGCACACCCTAATCTGCATGTGGCAGGTACTTTCCAGATAATTTTTATAGGTACAAACAAAAGGCCACCGGCCAGCCACGCAAGCCACAGGCACTCACGAATATCGCTTAGGAGCAAAGGGCACAAATAGTTTTTGAACTGACCTGAAGGTACTTGTTCTTTCTAGTTTGCTATAATTTCATGCGAGACGTCTCACATAATCCCATCTAGCTGATGGTGACAAGGAAAAAGAATGACTCAGCAGAGGTCACCCAGCTAATAATCAGAGAAAGCAACCCAGTCAGCTTCCTCCCTGTTACACTGCACAGTCCCCTCTTCCACCAAGAGTGAAGCTAGTGCCTACTTCGGTCTCCCTACTTTTGTTTTCACTTTCACCCTCTTTTTGGAGGCCTCCCTAACTCCTGGAAAGGCAGAGGGTGAAGCAGAGAGCTGTATGACACCAAAACGAAAGAGCATAGAACCCTGAGGCTAGGTGGCTGTTGTGGGTGGAGGCCCTGCCTCTTGGCCTTGAGTGCCCCAGAAGCAGCTAAGTGACCCATTTTTCTTAGTCCTGCCCACACAGCTTCTACTGTGAGTGGCCGTTGGCTGACTGTGGCAGCACAGCTCCAAATGACCTACCAGTGATGACCCTGAGACACCACAGGAGAAACTCTCAGCAAAGGCACCCTGTCTACCTTTCTGATTCCAGGCCAGGAGTGTGTGCCTGTTCCCAAGCCCGTGCCATCCTTTCTGTTCGGCAGTCTTAATATCTGTCTGTCTGTCTCCCAAGGAAAACGAGAGAGAACTGAAGTTTATGAGAAAAAGTGTGTGTGCATGCAAGTGTGTGTGTGTGTATGTGTGTGTGTGTGTGTGTGTGTGTGTGTGTGTGTGTGTGCACGCGCGCCGGCCCACGTGTGTGTAAAGATGACTCAGTCTTGTGCACATTCATCCTGTGGACTAACAAAGGAGCTTGTCTTTGTGCAGATAAGCTTGGGAAGTGGAGCTGGGAGGATGTGTGGATGTATTTCATGTGAAAACAGAATTGGTTTGTGTAAATTTTGCCCTAAGGAGGGGAGAATCCGATGAGAAAAACAACATGAAGCATAAATTATGTTTTACTCTAACTCTGTCTACTATGTTCAATAGCATTTTGCAATCTTTTACTTAATCAGTCCAATTCAGTATATTATGACATTCCTCCTCCTCTTTCTCCTCTTCCTCCTCCTCTTATTTAGTTTTGGAGATGAAATCTAAGACTTGCTATATGAGCAGTCTGTCTCTGGGTTATGTCCTATCACAGTCTTCCTTCCTTCCTTCCTTCCTTCCTTCCTTCCTTCCTTCCTTCCTTCCTCCTTCTTTCCTTCCTTCCTCCCTACCTTTGTTTCTTTCCTTCCTTCCTTTCTTTCTTTTTGTTCTTTCTTTTCATTTGACCTCTTCCCTTTGTCTTATGTAGGTGGACTGAAAACTCCCCCGTGAACATGAAGCACCGTCTTTCCTATCACCCCTCATACAGGTGAATGGTAGACAGGTATCATTCTTTCTGACCACCCACTGGCCAGCATCCCTTCCTCTTTTAAGGAAATTCTATATCTGAGTCCAGCTCCTTCTGTGTAAGCTGAAACTTCCTGCTACTAAACTCATAGTCTCCCTCACAGTTAGACATGAGTCAAGCTTGAGTGCATTCATGCATGTGTGTGTGCATGTCTACATGTTTAAAAGACCACCCAGATGCTTTCAATCAGCAGGTGACTTGAGAAAGACAACACCCAGAATTCACTTTGGCAGTAAGTGTTAGATGTAGGACAGCCACAGCCGGGTCCTACAGATGGCAGAGGCAATAGCCCTAACATTGGTGTCTGAGTACCAAAGCCAATAGAACACATGGAGGAGGCCATGGTGTTTGGGTGTGGCATGGCTTAGCTGTGACACCTGTACTGAGTGACTTTGTTGTGGAGTGACTAAATTACTCCTAGCTGTACAGTCCACTTTAAACCCCATTCTCTGGGTCCCCTAGAAATTCTTTGAGCTACCCAATGTTCTTTCAATAAATTCCTGTTCTTCCTAAATTAGCCAGAGCCTATTTCTGTTGCTTGCTACAAAGCATCCCAAGAGATGCAATGTGGAAGCAAACAGGCTATGAATATTTGTTAAGTGACTAATTAAGAATTTCTGACATGCTCCCCTGTCCTTATGAAATTCAAGACCTGACCCCTCAGAATATGAACAAACAAAGGGGCAAAAATGGACACAGACTATTTAAAGAACAAAGAATAGGAAAGTTTTGCTTGAGCAAAAAATTTGTGTAAAAGAGCAATGAGAAATGAGATTGCAAACTTAAGTTGGGGAGGTAGCGGGGAGTAGGGCTATGTTTAAGAAGTTAAGTGAAGGAACTTCATATGTGCTCCAAGCATTGGGCATATGTGTACAAAATCAAGGAGACTAAGTTGTGGGTATAATCAGTCTCTCAGGAATGTCTTTAGAACTATATTGGATATACCATGTAGAACTTACATAAAAACACATACATAGACTATTAACAAGGAATCAGTAATTCGAGTCATACATTTTTGGAAATTGTTGGCCAAGTGGATTTCAAAAGCTTTCTCTAGTCTTGGAATGACTAGGTGACTTTCCAAAAGAGACACATAATTGATAAAGAGAAAAGAATCAAGAATAATTTAATATATAGTAGAAAACTCTACTCATCTAGAACTGTTGGTAGATGAATGCTAAATCAGTCCAAATGACAATGTTGCAGTCCTTGCTTCTTGTTGTTGTGGTGATCCCCCCGCCCCCCCTTGCACCAATCATAAAATGGCTTCATTGTTATTTCATAACTGTTACTTCATAATTGCTATTGTTATGATTTTAATGTAAATATTTGATATGCAATCCCCAAAGGGGTCATAACCCACAGTTTGGGAATCATTCCTCTAGGTAATTGTTTGGCATGGTAATTTACATATTTGCCACCCAGCAGTTGATGCCTCTCCTGAGTCTATTTGTTAGGTCTTTGTCAAAGCATACATTTGGAAAAGTATTCAAGGCAAGCTTAAGCTCCTAATCTCCCAACAGAGTGATACACACACACACACACACACACACACACACACACACACACACACACGTATTGTTGTTGTTAAACCCAAACCTGGATATTAGGTGTTTAGTTTGGATATGTAGAATAGTCAGGTCCAAAGGACAGGTCTTGGTCATTCCTGTGTAGAGAAAGTTGTAGGTGCAGGTTACCGCATCCCCGGTGGATATACCAGAACTCCTTCTGAAAGTGAATTACAGACAATCCCTGTCCTGCCCCTGTGTCTCTAATTGGAGTACTTCTCACTAGACTTCATCCATAAAGGAGTTTTCTTTTATCCTTACTTTTTGTCATTCAATCAAGACCAACAATCATTCATGATCCCCATCTCAAGTACCAGAAAGTAACCAGAAACATCCATGTCCTAGGTTCCTTGCTTAAAGCTATGTGTGTTGGTTTAGTGGTGAGAGTAGCCATGGTACAGATCACACAGGTTGTCTATGAACTACACCATCCAGAAGGACTACTCCGTTAGCTGCTTGTGTCCCCTAAGCTCTAGGGCATTGATATACACTCAGGGCTGGAGTAAGCCAGACTGTGTTTAAACAAAGGGTCAAAGGAGTTGAGCAAAAGTATCACAGCCATTCACTCTTGGTTCTGAGTATAACATCACAGCTGCTCAGAAGAGAAGAGCGTTTAGGTATAATTGTTGAAAGCAGTAGTCACAGACCAAACGGAAGTTCCTGTGCTCGTGAGTTCGAAGTTCCCATGGTTTTGCACATGCTCTTCATTCTCTTTCCCATCAATAAGTGGTAACCTCACAGGGATGGCATTTTTCTTTGCTGTTGTGAGGAATGGCCAAGGTCACATTCCAGAGAAGGATGGTTGCTTTTCAAAGCATACCAGTCTAGAGGAGAGATAAAGAGAGAGTTAATATTTGAAGACATGGCCAACTTCATCAACTAACAAACACATCTATCTCAGCTGCTGTAACTTTGTCTCCCTCCCCAGAGAAGTGCTGATAATAAAAGGAGCAAGTCTGTTCAGACGAAGAAAGGAACAAAGGTTTTATAGAATTTAATCGAGTTTTTGCTTGGCTACTCTTCCTACTCTGAGGCTGCCTGAGTTTTATAGGCCCTCTATTGAGTGTCGTTTTATTTATTTATTTATTTATTTATTTATTTATTTATTTATTTTAATAATGCTGTGTGTCTTGCTCAAATCCCAAACAGTCTTTCTGCTTCCCAGTTCTAAAAGTAAGGGAGATGGCAGAAAAGAATCAGGAAGGATGTCACTTTTGGGTCTATCTATTTTTGCCATCATTTTTGAGTCCTAGGAATCTTTAACTCAGGGCTAGATGGGAATTTGTATTCCAACTCTCTCCCTTCTTTATTCAATTCAGGAATTAGGCACACAACACTCTGACAGACAGTTCTACAACTTTGCTTGAATGTTTCAAATGCAGGAAGCCAAATATGGTAAGCAACTAGCAATACTGCTGTTGGAGCGACTTCATTTTCTTTAAGTTGGGACGGTGGAAAAAAGAGAATCGTGTCACATGTATAGATATTTGTTATCTTTCATCCAACCCTACTTTCTCACATCAGCCTTTGTGCTGGTTTGAAAGAAAATGGCCACCATAGGGGGTGTGTCCGTTCGATTAGGTATGGTCTTGTTGGAGGAAGTGTGTCACTGTGGAGGTGGGTTTTGAGGTCTCATTTATGCACAAGCCATGCCCAGTGAGACAGTTCATTTCCTGTTGCCTACAAAATGTAGAACTCTCACCTACTTCTCCAGCACCATGTCTGCCTGAATGTCACCATGTCCCACCATGATGATAATGGAATAAATCTCTGAACTGTAAGTGAGCCACACAATTAAATGTTCTCCTTTATAAAAGTTCCCATGGTCATGTGTCTCTTTACAAAAATAGAAACCCTAACTAAGACATCCTTCAAATATCTAATGAAACAGGAAGCTATCCCATCTCTACCTCCTCTCCTCCAGGATAAAATATCCAATACAAACACTAAGGATTGTAAATTATAGAAGATGCCAAAATTTGGGTCCTCAATGAGTCCCAGAAAAAAGATTAATAAGAAAATGCAAAAACATTTTATCTTTTCATTGCCTTTTATTAAATACCTCTAAATACTCCTGACTTGCTTTTGCTGCCAGCCATCATGTAATGTGCTCTTATAGAGAAAACCTTAGATGGGAAGCCTGTCCTATTCCCAACAAATTCACAAGTTTCTCACACTGGGTGGGTGTGTCTGTACTTGGAGATAGAGCCTTTGAGCCCTAACTATTTATGTGAAGTCTTGTGGGACCCTAATGAAACATAACTTGTCCCTTATAAGAAGAAAGAGATCATGGATGGACACACATAGAGGAAAAACCAACAAAATCATGGTGATGAACTGAGCATTATAAACTAAGAAAAGAAACCTCCCTAATCTAACTTAGTCTTCCAAACTGTAGTACTATAAGATACAAATTCCATTACTTAAGCCACATCATCTACAGTATTTTGTATGGAAGCCTCAGTAGATCAATACAGGCAACAGGAACTCTAGACCTGATTTTGCTATTAACTATAGTTGACCTTGGAGCCCGTTGCCACTGTACATCTCAGTGCTGAAAAGTGTTTTGTCATGAATCATCATATACTTTCATCTGGCATCCTGTCTGGGAGTGTATAGTGTGCTTGGAGTGATAGGAAAAGGTTTATTGAAGATGACCTTCTAGGCTTCAACTATGCTTCTTTGAGGGGATTAACTGGCCCCATTAACAGTTATCAGACATTTAAGAGCAACTTCAACTTTTTCCATGAGAGTCCAAGGCCATCTGACTTTCTTCTTCTGAATGAAAACAGGGGTCTCTTGCCTCCATCACAAATACTCTCCAGGTTCTTACTCTTCTTCAGTACAAATTTTTAAGGTAGAGGCTAGGATAGTAGGATTAAAAAGACAAATAAATACAGGTTTGTCTGTCCTAAACTTCCTGAAATTTAACTTCTTTAAATTTTCCCCAAAATAATCCTGGGGTGATGGAATACACTAGTAAGTTTTGGAAGTTGTATAGTCCACCCACTCAAGCACTTCAAAAACTCTTAACATCTATAACAGTTGTAATTATCATGTATTTATACTCAGTAAGGACTGATGGTGACAAATTGCAACAATAACTCCAACCAATATCTAATTCTTTTCTAAAACATTACAGTCGAGCAGTCTTCCTGTCCAAATAAAATCACCTCCAGCATTAAATGCTCTGCCATCTGGGGAAGCATTAAATGTCCTGCCATCTGTGGATCTCTATGATTAGAGCCAGAAATCTTAGCATTATACTGTGCCTTCCCAAGTCATCTAGCCCATCAGTTGTACTTTGAAAGAGAAGACTGGAATCTAGGACAGTGTCCTTGTTTTCTCAAACGCTAGAAATTGGCATAACATGTATCCAGACTCCCATTCTCTGGCCCCATCCTACAATGTAAGATCAACTCCTACATTGCTGCGACCAAAATACTTGACAGAAATGAGGGAGGAAAGATCTATCTGGACCAATACCTCAGATGCTTCAGTTCATGGGAAGTTGTTCCCATGTGCCACATCAGGGCAGAAGAGACCTGTGACAGAGGAGAGCTGTTCATATCATGGCTGACCAGGAAGTAGAGTAAGATCAGGAGCAGCCAAGGACAATCTACTCACAAAGGACCTGCCCTTAGTGACCTATTTCTTCCAACTAGGCTCCATCTCCCAAGGTTTATGTATGTAACCTCCCAGACTGGCTGGGGACCAAGCATCTAAAACTTGAATGTGTGGGGGAACAGTTCATAGATTCCTGCTGTAACAGTCAACCAACCTCAGATGGCCCACAGGGCACGTTCAAATATCCAACATTCTCATGTGATATCTCTAGTTATTGCTTTCTACTGTCTTTGGACAACATGAGTCAGCCAGTTTGTGCAGAGCCTCTCATGACTCTTTCACTCGGAAAGAGGTAGAGAGGAGTAGATATGGTTGGTAGCTGTGGGCTGTGCTTCTTACAGAGGCAACTATTTTACTTCCCCATTTCTTTTGTTGTTGTTTTGTTTTTGTTTCTTTGAGGCAGGTTTCTCCATGTAGCCCTGGCTGTCCTGGAACTCACTCTGCAGAGCAGGCTGATCTCAAACTCACGGAGATCCACCTGACTCTGCCTTCTGAGTGCTGGGATTAAAGGTTTGTGCCACCACTGTCCAGCCTCATCTCCAATTCTTGATTTTAATCCTAGTCTCTATAATAGGAGAATGGCTTCCTTATGTGGTGGTCTCTGCAATTAACAAGGCTCATCCTACATGATCTTGTGTGACCCTTAGATCAAGATTTAGCCCTTCTGCTTTAACATGGTCTCTACCTGTGTGTTCTCAAAAGCCACTGAAATACTTCAAGTTTTAGGATCTTCAAGACTGTTGGTTTGACCTTAATTTACAAAAATATTCACCTGAAGGATCAGGAGTGATTTCCTTTCATAATAAAAACAGACCTTATTAGAAGTCAGCCACATCTTCAGAACAGGATAGAAGTCAAATGATGGATGCCTCTGGCTCTGGGATTTGGCTGCTTTTGCAAATCTCTGACACTCCCAGATTACACACCACGGCCCACCCCACCCCCGCCCCATCCTCACCCTGAGTGAGCAGACCGTTTGATTTTCCTGCTGATAATGTCCTTAAAAGAATCAGCTGAAGTATTGTTATCAGCCTCGAGGTTTCAGTTCTCATTTGTGTCTATATTTAGACACAAACAGACACTGTTGGAAGAAAACAGCCTCTTTCCAGTGTCCTGGCTGGGGGAGGGGGTGTTTTTAAGTGAGTTAATGGAGTGCCTTAGCTGGAATTCCCCAGTGAGGTCTTGATGGAGAAGGGAAAACATGCTGAAGTTTCTGGGTTGTGGACTTTGCCATCTGATGGAATGACTAAGACGTTGATGATTAGTTCTCAGGCTGAAGGCCACCTCCATGTTCTCCAGAGATCTTGGGCCAGGCTGATGATGAGGCAGGCCTGGGGACTCGGTTAATGAATGTATTTGAGCTCACGACTGGTATTGATGAACACAGTTTTAAAGAGCTGATACTAGACAATGTCCATACTAAGTAAGAGCTGAAGCCTGATGGACTGAATTAGAAGGGAACCTGGAACTCATGGTGCACAACCCAGTCCTGCCAGTTTCATTTCTCTCTTTGATGGCTTTGAGAAATTATTTTCATGGCATAATTTCTCCAACAAAATTCTTCCTATTTTTATCATCCTTCTTACAGTCCACAGGGCACATGGTTGCCTTACTAGAAATGAGAAGGTTCATGTGCTGATGATCCATTGTAGACTACATCTTAGTACCAGGCAGGGAGGGAGGGTCAATAAGGTGTTTTCCTTATTGACTTGCACTAATGTGATTTTTCTCTGTCCATTCTCTACCAACCCCAAGCTCTGTGCAGGACTCCAAAGCCCCATTACCTCCCTTCCTCCCACTCCCTTCCTCACTCCATGATTGTGAAAGATCCCTGGAGGCTCAGGCCCCCAGGATCTCCGTCCAGGACCAAAATGACCCCAATCACCAGGCGGAGGCGAAAGCTTGATGCAAACAGCATGAGGCTTTATTGTAGTTGTTTAACTAGCTAACTCCATGTTAGCTTGGGCCTTTCATCCATCCACCATGGAGGATGGCTAGGAAAGACGCTGCAAAGCCACTGCATAGAGATTTTATAGGGCAGCGTAAGGGGTGTGTCTAAGGGTACGCGCACAGGCTCAGGATTGGTGTGCCTCCAGGCTTGCCCTGTGTTGATTGGTCAACTGGGTTTTTACCACCCATAGGCTCTCCCAGGACGGTTGCTATGCTCTGCACGTCATTGCTGTGCACTTGTCTGTAAAGCACACCCAGAGCCATAAAGCATAGCACCACCAGCTAACTTCTGATTGGTTCCTTTCCAGAGTCAGGCATCTGACCTCCTAGTGACCAAGGCAAGGTCAGGCAAGCACGTGTTAGGCTGCCATGGCTGCCAAAATGGGGAGCTGGTCCCTTCAATTGGAGGGTCTCAGAAGATTCAGAGCCTCCAAAAAATCTGCCCCCACTCAATATGTTGGTGATGCACAAAAATAATCACTTTTTCCCCAGCTGTATTTGGGGAAAGGCAGGAACAAAAAAATGAAACTCCTTAGAGAATCAAGATATTCAGGTGTTTAGAGAAACAGATGTTGAATGTAGAGGGACATGGAGAACCAATGTAAAGCAGTGTGAACTTTCTCCTGGTTTATATGCTTTGGACCTCACATCGGACTTGTGGTGCTCACCCAGTTTCTTGACCTGACTGGGTGTTTGGGCTCTCTGAAGCAGCCTTCTCATTACATCCAGTGAAACATCTCCTTTAGGACCCTTCCCTGATGGAGCTGCAGCCTGTGTTTGCAGGGTTGCACAGTTCTTTTCAATTGGTCATGATAAGATACTTTGATTTTAGTTGCCTGAGACTTTTGTCTCCACGATCATTTCCCTGTCTGCTTCTCTGTTTTGTTTTGGTGTTGTCCTGTAAGGATTCAAGTGGGGATGAGGGTGGAGACTTTTGCATGAACACTGACTTGGCACTGATTTAATAAAAACAACTCTTTAATGCTTCAAGATGTAGCTGCACTTTTCAATTCTTTTTGCCATTTAGGATTTCTAATTCCTTTGGAACACAAAAACTAAAAGTCACTATTTTTGCATTTCTGCCTCCCTCCAATCTTAATTCTCTAAACAATTTCTTCTTTTCCTTCTATCTTGACATTCAAGACCTTCTACATACTGTATCTGGGTCTCTGTTACTGTGAACACAAATGCAACATAGAAAACAGCAAGTTTGGGAGACACTGAGAGAAAAGTAAATGGAGCCTGAAGGACCAGAACGGAGGCCAGAGAAAACTGTTAAATTCTCTCTATATCTACCTTTCTGTCTGTGGCACTTGGACAAAGGAGAGGATCCTTAAACCTGGAAGGGTCAAGAGAGGAATCCAACATTTTTTTTCTTGAGGCTGAAATGAAACACTGGTGTAGCTGCTTGCGAAGCCAAATGATAGACCAGCCTGGGCTGGAAGTGGGGTAAAGACAAGGGAGGTGACAGGGCAGAGAGCGAAATGAGGGAAAACACATGGTCTTCCGAAGAGGAAATGGAGTTATGAAAAGAGATGGAAAAACCAGTTCTTCCAGGATAATGCCTTTTGTATCCCCTCCTCCCAACGGGAAGCTCAGCTGGAGATGTGAGGAAGCTGGAAGAATACCATGGAAGCACAGGTTACCTGACAGGAGGAAAGAGCCAAGGGGAAAGCAGACAGCAGGGGACAGGGTCACGTTTTTCTTGGCATTGGGATATTTTCAAATGAGTTATTTTTCAAAAGTTTCCAAGGAGGATCCTTTACCAGTTTCCAGCCTCCATTTGGGATTTGAAACCTACAGGAAGCAAAGACCCTTCCCATGACCTCTTTTCTTCCTCTCTAAATTAAATTTGGATGCAGAGAGCTGGGCTGGGGCCTTCAGCAGTGCCTGCGAGTATGGTCTTTCCCTAGTACTGGCAGGGGCTGGTTCTCCCCCCAATTAAGGGCTGTTTTGGCAAGTGAGGGATATTGTTTTGGGTTTTGGCAAGTTGTTTAGAGATTTGGCTTTCATGTTCTTTCTTCTGTAAAATAAGTCTGGGCTTAAATCATTGGTTCTTAACTTTGTGGGAAGGTGGTCTGAGACCCTTTTTGGAAAAATACTTAAGGCTATGGCTCTACTCCCCAGAAGGGCACACATAAACTGGCTCACACAGAATTCTTCGGACAGTTCTTGGGCTTCTGGTCTCTAAAGCACATGGTTTTCCAGTGTCATTTTCCTACTCAAAGAAAGCTTACACTTCTTTAACCTTTTGAATTCAGGCATTGAGCAATGGCAGATGAGCAGAAGTGTGACTCTTCTCAGCTGAAGGGTCTTTCCCTTGTGTGGTAGGTAGGTTAAAAACACTCCCTCCCAACAGTGGCTTTCCCTCAGTCCCAGCAGTTCGGATAGCAGTAACATAGGACCACTGTGGTCAGATGACCTTGGATTATCATGCAGCACATGTAAGAAGTAAGCCTTTGCTGCAGAAGCTGCTTTGTTTCTGTTTTGGGGGTTCATTGTCACCCCAGCATAACATAGCACACACAGACTGACATATCCTTTATGTCATCTGTCATTCCTTCATGACCTCTGATGCTTTCTCTGAGCCCCATGTTACTGATCCTAAATCTAAGTATTTCTAATGCTTTTTGTTTTTTTTCAGAATGTCTTTAAATATGTGAGATGAAAATTGAAAATACAACTTCATCATCTTGAGCCACCTTCCTCCTCAGCCTGGCTCACAAGAGACACTCAGTTTGGAGTCGTTGAATTCAGAATTCAACCAGAATTCTACTTCAAAAGTCAATGAGCTACTGAAGCTTTGGTTAGGATTTTCCATAGGGTTTCGGGGAAGGAGCATGAAGGGATCTGACTAGCCCTCCTGCTGTGCATGTACCCACTCCATCCATCTCATTTTCAGAAGAGAAGAGAAATCAAGAAAATAAATACTAGCATACTCCTAAATGCTTCCAATGGCAAAAGTCGGGTCAGAAGGCAGGATGTCT
Organism: Cricetulus griseus; assembly: GCF_003668045.3. Lineage (NCBI taxonomy): Eukaryota > Metazoa > Chordata > Mammalia > Rodentia > Cricetidae > Cricetulus > Cricetulus griseus. Next base: position 329,983,981 of record NC_048595.1, read on the forward strand.
GCACTTGGCTTCTATTTATGGATTGTGAAGTTTAAACAGAGCCCTCCATTTAGAATTCATCTGGCCATTAAAACTGCTTCCCAAGTTATTATCTGCAAGGAAGTGGACAACATTCTGATGGTTCTCTGTAGTGAGTGGGCTTTATGTAAAGATGTTTTGCATGTGTATAATTCACCGATCAATTTTACCTTGTCAAAACAGAAAACGTCTGTCAAACACAGGATGAGGCTCATTAGAGAGATGCAGGCAATAGCACAATGGAGGGGAGAATAAACAGACTGCCCAGAAATAAGGAAACAAGAGACTATTCAGGAAGCAAATGGAAAGGGCAGAAAATGATACAGTGGTCACGACAGACCCACAGCTAGTGAATGACACTGCTATTTAGGAAATGATACTGAATGGGGCAAATTTTTTTTTCAGTAATTAGTGGGTGATGGTAGCTCATGATCAAGGCCTGATAAGTGAGTAGTCAGCAAAGAAGCTGAACCCATCTTCTCCCTTCTAGATGGCACAGGATTTTCTGTGTGCAGTTACAATGTGTCCACCAGACATAGAAACCTAATGTGGAATTGTCCTTGTTCTCCATAGAAGTAGTTGGCTTGATGGCATATCTGTTGTTGAATGTGTATGAGAGAAAGGAAGGGAGGAAAGAAGAGAGGGAGAGAGGAAGGGAGAGAGGGAGGAGGGAATAAAGAAGGAAAGAAGGAAGGAAGGAAAGAAGGAAGGAAGGGAAGGAGGGAGGGAGGAAAAGAAAGTGAAAGTGGGTCTAAGTGGTAATTAAAAGGCCACCTATTATATACAGAACACACAGACTTGTAATTTTAAATGCTTCTAATTGTTTAGGATGTACCTTCATGTGATTCAGAATTCAAAAATTACAAAACTGAAACAGCAAAAGTCCTCATCATGATTGTCTTTCCATCTGAGAACTTGTTTCCGAAAGCTGTTTTACCAGAATCTTGAGTGTTCTTACAGAGTTTATTCCTTTCAGTATTGTTCCCCCCTTATTTATTCTAACAATAGAACACGCTTTTCTATACCTTGATTTTCTGTTTCTATAGAAATGTTTTTATAGAGTTTCCAATCTCTAGCATTCTGTTTTATATATGTACAATGGTTTATTGGATCCATCTCTTTAAATGAATATCCTGGGGCCAGTGAGACAGCATAGTAGGTATAAACACTTGGTGCCAAGCCTCATGGCCTGAACTGGATTCGTGGGACCCACATGGTGGAAGGAAAGAACCAACTCTTCAAGTTTGTTTACACACACACACACACACAAAAAAAAAATATTTTAATGAGCATCTTAGCACTATGAAATCTCTTGTTATTAAGTGTACCACTGGAGAAGGCGACACTGCACTTGCTTCATTGCACAAGTGTGAGCAGGAGTCATCACGTGCCAGACAGAATGTGCTCCTCTGGGCTGACAAGGATTGCCTATTTGCCTAGAAACTGTGTCATTTATATCCTTGTTCATGTAATACACTGCTTATTCTCTACCTTCTGCCAGACATATATAGTGTGTTCTGATTTTTATCTTTAGCACTATTATAAGACAAAAAGTACAATCTGAATATACATGTTAAATGATAATAGAAACATTTTAAGAAGAGCCTATTGTTCATCTGCCTATAGTTCAATAAATCTTCATAAATGAAATACACTGTGTGACCACACAATTCAAAAACCAGAACAGGACCATAGCCCCAAATCTCATTTTATGACTTCCTTATAAGTACTCTGGTAGCTTTTGCCTTTCTCTTGGATGTGATGCAACTATCTTTAAAAAAAAATCATTTTAAATTGGCTTAACGGAAGTTGAAAATCTTCTTTCAGGAACTACTTGAATTTCTTTTTCTATGGCCTGTACATCCCTCATGTCTCTGGCCTAGTCATAAATTAGGGTGCTGGTGGTCTAGTCCTGGACTAGTAGTTCTTTGAACAACAAGGAAATTCCAGTCTACAATAAGAAGATAGGAGAATTTGGGGGAAAATTAATCAATTGTGGTAGACTCCAGAGAGTTGGTATTCAGTGTGTGGAATTCTAGAAATGCAATTTTAGTGAACTGAACGGCTCACCCACTGGAGACCAGCACAGCCTTCTGTGTATTTGTCTATAGGCTCTGTGCTGTTCCCCACTTCCTTTGTTCAGTCCACTTCTGCTCCCATCTATTTCCAAACTCCTTGGACAATAGGATCTTTTTTTGTTATTTTTTTCAAGTAAAGGATTTATCATCAGGTGTAAATCAAATGTTGGAGGTGGGGTATGGCTAGCAAAGAACCAAGTCAAGGGATAAACCTGGGAAATAGGACCATCCAAAAAGACGTGGGGAAACATCTGGAAAGAGGTCTCTAGCAGGATAAACGGCCCCTGCATTCCCAGACTGCCTGTCCAGCTCAGCCCTTCCTCCACCTAAGGCTACCATCACTGCTCTCTGTCCACAGACACTGTGAGGAACCAGCCCCCTGAGGAGTGTTCACACAGGAGGAGTGGTTTCCTCACAAACAAAAGCAAGAGGGAGGGTTTTGTTTTGTTTTCTTTTTTTCCACCCTTCTCTCTCCCTCTGACTGGATGGTAACCTCACACCACATGCCTTCCAGCAAACACTCATCACCCGATAAATCATGTGACCCCTTCTGTTTACTTAGAGGTGCTGGCCCTGGCCCTGGCCTCTAATCCCGTCCCTGGTCTGCAACCAATTTCTGAGTGGTTTTCACTGGAAAGGAGAACTTGTGAGGACCAGATAAGGCAGCCTACTTATCTGCATAGGGGACCTCCCCCGGGGCCAGGCCAAGAAGATGCTGGAGAGGCAGTGAAACCCAACACAGAGGTTAGGAAGCCATGGTCCAGAACAACCAGCCCTGCCTAGTTCCCACACAATTTTCAGGAGCTGTAGCCGTTCTCCCAGAAGGGATTTTCAGGTCTGTTTTTGTTAAGTATTTTGGCCAAAATCTCTGTCTGTACTACTTTAAGCCTAGATTTTCTTCTTTCTTTCTTTCTTTCTTTCTTTCTTTCTTTCTTTCTTTCTTTCTTCCTTCCTTCCTTCCTTCCTTTCTTTCTTTCTTTCTTTCTTTCTTTCTTTCTTTCCTCCCTCCCTCCCTCCCTCCCTCCCTCCCTCCCTCCCTTCCTTCCTTCCTTCCTTCCTTCCTTCCTTCCTTCTTTCTTTTTTCCTTCCTTTCTTTCTTTTCTTCTCTCTCTTCCTCCCTCCCTCCTTCCTTCCTTCCTTTCTTTCATAAGGCTGTTTACAATGTAAAGAAGGCACACATTGCTTTAGAGGAGGTGGAATGCCTGGCTCTTAAGCTTGAGCAGGGTATCTGAGTGAGCTTCTGAATTGTCAGCATAAGAAGGCCTGGAACTGACTGAGTAAGGATGAGCAGATTCTCCTGACCCTTCCCAGGCCAAGAAATTAGAATTGCTAAGAAGTAAGGCTCCATAAAAAGGATAGGTGAGAGTCCCTGGAGGTAAGCTTTAGGATTACTGGCTGACAACTATGATTCTAAAATCACCATTTAATAGTATTAGTAGGTGATGGTATGCCAGGCTGTGACATGAAATGAAAAAAACTTGTATAGTACCATTGTTCCACCTTTCTTAGTCAGTGTGTTACCTACCCAGTCAATGGCTAGTTTCTTAAGATAAATAGATACTTCATTCATTTTTCCTTTGTGTGTATTATTTTAAGATTTATTACTTTTACTTTATGTGCATGGGGCTTTGGCCTGTGTGTATGTTTGTACACCACATGGTTACAGTGTCCCAAAGACCAGAAAAGGGCATCAGATCCCTTTGGAACTGGAGTTACAGATGGTTACTAGCCACCATATGGTTACTGGGAATTAAACCCAGGCCCTCTGGAAGACAGTCAGTGCTCTTAACTGTTGGGCCATCTCTATAGCCACATTCCTTTTCCCTTTTAAAGTCATCATCCACTTGGGTAGCTATCCCAGGGCAGATGTCTTGTAGAAGGAGCATGGGGCTGAAACCACAACAGCATGATGACTTAGGACTGTGCAGACCCTGAAGACAGTGGGATGGGTGGGGAAGTGGAAGAGTGAACTGAGTCTAGGCCATTATTCAACAAAACCATTGCTTCTGATTTTCAGACTTCATTTGAAAACTTGGCCTGCCCACTGCCTCGGGACTCATTTTTTTACCTCTGAGCAATGAGTTGGGAACCAAGACTCCAGCTACAAGTCAGAGTGCCCTTTCTGAAAAGCTTCAGGAAGGGCTAGTAGCTTGGCCAGAACCTGGATTGCAGGCCAAAACACAGCAGTTCAGGAGTCTCCCTCAGCCCCCTAGAGATAGGTCAGGATGATGACAGAGAAGGTGTGCGGTACCCAAAGACATCGAACAGTAGACCCTCTCCAGTGGAGATCATGAGCCCATTGTGTCTACCTTTGCACCAAGACAGTGAGACACTTTTTTTAGAATAATTTTTTAATTTAAATTAGAAAGATTATTTTACATGTCAATCCCAGTTCTCTCTCCCTTCCCTGCCCCCCCACCTGCCAATTAACACCCTACCTATCCCATACCCTTTCTGCTCTCCAGGGAGGGTGAGGCCTTCCATAGGGTGTCTTCAGAGTCTATCATATCCTTTGGGATAGGGCCTAGGCCCACCCCCTTGTGTCTAGGCTCAGGGAGTATCCCTCCATGTGGGATGGGCTCCCAAAGTCCATTTCTATGCTAGGGATAAGTACTGATCCACTACAAGGGGGTCCCATAGATTTCCAAGGTCTCCTCACTGACACCCACATTCATGAGGTCTGGATCAGTCCCAAGCTGATTTCCTAGCTATCAGTCTGGGGACAAAGAGCTCTCCCTTGTTCAGGTCAGCTATTTCTGTGGGTTTCACCAGCCTGGTCTTGACCACTTTGCTCCATCACTTCTTCTCTGCAACTGGATTCCAGTTCAGTTCAGTGTTTATCTGTGGGTATCTGCTTCTACTTCCATCAGCTGCTGGATGAAGGCTCTGGGATGGCATATAAATTAGTCATCAATCTCATTATCAGGGGAGGACATTTAAAGTAGCCTCTCCTCTGTTGCTTAGATTGTTAGCTGGTGTCATCTTTGTAGCTCTCCAGACATTTCCCTAGTGCCTGATTTCTCTTTAAACCTATAATGGCTCCCTCTATTATAGCATCCCTTATCTTGCTCTCTTCTGTTCTTCCCCTAACTCAACCTCCCTGTCCCATCATGTTCTCCTCACCCCTCCTCTTCTCCCTTGACACTTTTGTATAAGGGACCACGATGACTCAAACACTGTCAGGGGTGATCACTGCAGAGGGTAGACCAGAAGACCATCTCCACTCCTCGGGGCTTCCAGCCTTGATAATATGGGGTGCTTTCATTGATAGATAATAGGATATTAAATTCAAACAGTTTTGAACAAGGGCATCATCTGCACAGCACAATGTTAGGGAGCTTCTTGGTGACCATCCCCCTCTAGGTCATGGAAACAACATGGCTGCTTCCACAGTTCCAGCATGATAGCACTCATGGCCATATTCAAAGATGGGAAGGAATGGAGTTTTCTTCATGTGCCTTTTGTTTAGTTAGGGGGAAGTTACCATGCACACACCACACACCAGCTTGATAGTCTAATTCACTGCAATGTGACCATTCTACTCTGCAGGCTAGACGCATGCTTAGTGCTGCTGCACTGTTCCATAAAGCTTAGACTAGTTATCTGTCTGAACCTTGGAAAGGGACGAATTTCTTTGTGTATTTTTGCCGTCTGCAGTCTACATGAATAAAATCATGATTGTATCAGCATGCAAAAGGCAAGTATGATGGCTTCTGAATGGGCCCCAGGTTGCATAAGATCAGTGCCAAAACAGAGTCATAGTAATTTCTAAAGAGTTTCGGATACCGTCAAACCCGACTTTTATTTATTTTACCCTGAAGCTAATAAAGCCTGGGCCGTGGGGCATCTTCAAAGAGTCCAGTGTATTCAGCAACTTTGCAGTGTCCATTTGACTTCCAGTCTGTCCCACTCTGACTGCTTATCTCTTTAAAAGGGAGATTATTACCATAGAGACTGGACTGGAAACCGCTTCGCTGACAGGTTTAAGAGTCTTAGTAAAATAAACAGCAGAAAAGGCAAAAGTGTGCAAAATGGTAGTCTTCTCTCTCCTCACGAGGCACAGCTGGGCAGGGTGGGAGCCTAGATCAAAACCAAACAGAGCAGCTGTCAGACTACACAGAGCTTGTACTTTGGAGAAGGCTGAGACCGGGCTAAAAAGGGCATTTCCTTCCAGTCAGTCTTCTCCTTCTCCAGATATAATTACCACATGGACAGGCTGCCCACCATACCTGTCCATTTGGCTTATGGTTTAGACCTTCAAAGAAGGCTAGAGTTGTGGTTCTGCTTTCTGTTTTTCCTATGCAAGAAAGCTCCCCAAACCGACAACCACAACAAAAGACATTGGGTCTGGGACTAATTGAAGTCTTTTCTTTGAATATGGCAGAATCTGAACTAGAACCAGTATGTATAAATTTACAAGCAACTTGAAGAGTAGTACCGTGTGTGTGTGTGTGTGTGTGTGTGTGTGTGTGTGTGTGTGTGTGTGTGTGTGTGTGTGTGTGTTCCCATTACATAATTACAAGGATAACTTTTCTGTCTTTCCCTGACAACATTTAGGTATACTGAGAATTAAAAGTGCTCCCACGAATCAATGCACTCTTGTTTTTAGCACTGGCAACAGTATTTCCAGCCAGCTCAGAGGAGAGAAGTAAGTGAGAATGCCTAACTCAGACACACATAATGGAGAGGGGCTACTTAGGTGGAATGTTGATTTGTTTGCAGCACCTAGAAGTATCACTGAGTCAGTGGTCAGTAACTGACGATGGAATGCTTCTAGTCTCAAAAGTGTTTGGGTCATTCAAGCAGAACCAGTCATATCCAAAGTTCAAGAATTCATAGGAGAATCTGAGGACATTGGAGAGTAGAGGGGCTCATTGAGAGAACTGGAATCTGCTTGGCCCCACTTGACTCCTCTTGCTACCCTCTGTCTCACTAGGCCAGCAATAGTGAAGCCTTTCCGGAAGGGTACAAAGGCCATGTAGCCTACTGTTACCATGTTCAGTATAAGAGTGGGCAGGAATTTGAACTCTGACTTTGTGATCCTTATGTGACCCTGGATTCACTTGTTTGGCATCACCATGACAAAATACTAAGCTAGTTTATAAGGAGATTAAGTTAGTTTCCAGTTCTGGAGATCTTAGCTCTGGGGAAGGCTTTATGGCAGGAAGGTAGCCATGGTGGTTTAAATGAAAAATGTCCCCTATTGACTCAGGTATTTGAATACCTGGTTCCCTGAGAGTGATCCTGTATGGGGAGGTGTAGGAAGTACATTTGCTGGAGGAAACACAATCCCGGAAGCAGGCTTTGAGAGTTCATAGTCCTGTCCTAAATCCAGTTCACTGTCTGTTGCTGATATAAGATTTCCCAGCTTTTGTCCATGTCTCCCCTACCTGCCTTGATGGACTCCTATCCTTTTGGAACCAGAAGACAAAATACTCTTTCTTGCATAAGTTGCTTTTGGTCATGGTATTTCATGGCATCAGAAAAGCAACTAATACAGAGTGTAATGGAGGGAATGAGCTGGATAGCTAGATAACATTGCCACATGGCCACATAAGGACTGAGTCCCTAGCAGTTGAGCCCATGGGGAGGGGTCACATCTGAATAATAGTGGTCCCTAAAAGTAGAGACTCTGTTTTCTGACCTTTGATTTCCCCAGCTGTAAAGAGAGCTACAAAAGACAGCTGTTACCAGCCTTCATATGGTCTTGTAAATGTCATTACCAATATTGTCTAATCAGTCATCACAAGTTCCTCAAGCCAGAACATTGCAGAACACAGAGGTTCATTTTGAACCTATTTTTTTAGGCCATAGGTCCTGAATCCACGAAAACTCATGTATTTGGCCATTGACCTCAGTCCACTCCCTCAGTTCCCGTAAGTGTAAGGTGAAGTTAGGTCAGTAAAGGACAAGCTCCCAAGATGGGGGTAAGGAGCTTAGCCTCATCACCCTTGCTGCATCAGCAGCTCTACCAAAGGACAGTGGCTGGGAGGATTTGATTAAAGTCACGTGGTTTACCTTATACTAGCAAACTTAATCCACCCCCAACAAAACAAAAATACATGGGAAATAATGAAAGACAGGTTTAAAGATGGTATCAGATTGCAGCCACCAACCTGGCATTAGAGAAGCAGCTATGGCCCCTTCCGGAGTCTCAGGGTAAGATGGAGGACATAGCTCCTCTGGGGAAACTAGAAAAGGCATCTGCAAACTGTTCACAGTAAAGAGATGAGTGACAGTTAGTACCAGAATTCTGGCTGTCAAGTCCTACTAATGGATATATGGTTCTCTAAAGGTTTCTGAGAGCAACTACTCATACATGTTAAGGTGTGCCAGCCTGTCTTCTATGTCCTTTACATGTGGTATTGTCTTAAGGGTTTCAGTTCTATAAGGCACATAGTGATGGGAGCAATGAGACTCAGTAAGGCCACACTCCTTATCTTATACCTTACAATGGGTGAAAACAGGTATCTTATCTCAGTCAGTGAGATATCAGAGCTCCTTCTCTTGGCTACCCTAACAGGATCTTAGATGGCCTCTTGGATGACCCAGTCAGTGAGGGGAAAAAAGACAAACCTACCTTGTTAAATTCCCCTCTAGGTATTTTTTGGGATATATTATTATTATTATTATTATTATTATTATTATTATTTATGTTAAGTCCTCCAACATGTCCTAAATATGGTCAAGGGAAGACCCATGCCCTCCTAGAAGAATTTCCCACTGGTCCTCTATTAGAACGCAGTCAAAAGAATGATTCTTGGTGAACAATGCCTTGGGGAAATCATGAGAGAATCTCCAGGGAAAAAGGCAGAGGGCTACATCCATATTCATGGTACACTGACCAGATAGGTTCTATAGCTATGTTCTGACATACAACAAGAATGAACATACCTTCTAAACTGAATGTAAATGCTTGTCACAGGAGGCACCTCTAAGAACAATCCAGGGAACAGAACGCACCTGAAGTAAAAGGCCCTCAGCCTTTTTTCCTGGATTCTTTCTCACAGTTCCCCAAGGCATTGTTCACCATGTATTATTCTTTTGACTGTTCTGACAGGTCTCCTGAGATGAGACTAAGTCTTAAAACATGATATCCTAATAACAGTTTTTAAAAGATGCTATTTTTAATTATGCATGTATCTGAGTGTCTATGTGTGAGCTGTCCATGTGAGTGCAAATTCCCAAGTTCTCCAGAAGAGGGCATAAGGTACCTTGGAGCTAGGGTTACATATCAGTGTAAGCAATTCAGTGTGGTGCTGGGACCTGAGCTTAGCTCTCTGTGAGAGCAGTGTGTACTCCTAACTACTGAGCCGTCCCTCCAGCTCCACCAACAACCACCTTAAAACTTCCTTTATAAAGGAAAAGTTCAAATTCTAAGATAAAAAGCTCAGTCTCTTGGGAAGGCCCCGTGGTTCCACACAGTCTTTTCTGTGACCTTAATGTCGAATTAAAGGGATTGAGGATCACTGAGGAGATACATCTCCAGATTTACCTAGGGATCCACTCTGGGTATGGATGACACCATGCCATAGTCTGGGATCTGGAACTGAATGTTTTGGAGAAAGTGAGCTGAGTACCAATATCATCTCTTTCTGCATCCTGACTGTGGTTGCTATGCGACCAGATGCTCCAAGCTCCTGCCTCCACAGCTCGCACTGCTCCTTGCACTATGTATGCCTTCCTTTCTGTGATCGACGGTGCCCTCTAAATCATGAGCCTAAACGAACTCTTCCTGAAGTTGTTTTGTTACACCAATGAGAAAAGAAACTAATTTGCCTTCTTAAAAAAGCAGACTCTGAGGCAGGTCTTGATATGCTCTTGCTCTTGGCCATGGTTTTGTTTGAGAAAACAGACAAAACAACACAGAATTAGCTAGTCCAGGAATTGCTTGATTCTTACTGTGCATCTGACACTTTCTCCCAGTACACTCCTGCTGTCAGGGGTGGAATGATAGAGAGGAAAGTGACACAGAGAGAGTGCTGGAGAAGACGACATTGGTGTGGATGGAACCAGAAGACTGAGTTCTGCACATCAATGGTTGAAACGTATGACACCATGGCCTTGCCCTCTGGGACTCAGATCCCTCACCTGTAATATGGGGAGCTGAAAGTTCGAGAGCAGATGCCACTGAGCCCACACCCATCCATTCTCAGACCAGTGCCCCTTTACTGTGCATGTCCCCTGCACTCCGGAGTTACTAATTGTAGAGGCTCCTGGCTTCATGATGCAGTGTTACTAGACTGGAGGGCCAGCATGGAAAAGAAAACAGCATTCAGAGATGTGTCTCTACGAAGTCAGTGATAAGAGTATGATTCAGTCTCCCTCACACACTCTCTGTGAAAAGGAACAAATCTCTAAGCTAAAAAGCCTTTTGTGGGAGCTGAGGTTGTTTGTGAACTGCCTGGGTGTCTTTTGACCCAGAGCTCATCACACAAACAATAGCAGAGGCAAAGGAAAGACGAGCTATTGTTCTGTCCTATTTATATCTCAGTGTTGGAAACAACATGAAAATACTGTTAAGGAAACTCAGTAGTTCTCTGCTCCAGGGTATGTATATAGTTTGGGTGCCAAGGGCATCGAAGCCAGATGCTGGAAGAGATGATCCCCTGGAAGAGCAAAAGGGAAGCATGTTGGAATTCAACCGGAAAGGGGAAGTTCGGGAGGAATCACTCTGCCCAGCATGCCCTTGCAGGGTCTGCTTCTTGCTGGCAGTCAATCCAGACACCACCACCTGGTATCTAGAGCTCAATTGCAATCTCTCTTCCTCAGATTCTTCATGTATAAGACAGAAAAATTAATGGTGTTTAACTTATAGAGCCATGAGGAAAACTCACTTATCTTCAGATGTGTAAGTCACATGTAAATTGTACAGAATTCTGCATGTACTGGGGTGGGGACTCGGTGTAAGCAGACAATCTGATTGTTCACAGATCTAGATGAAGGACACCTCTGTCCACCCCCACCACCATGCACACACAGTCCCCATTATCCATAGATCTAGAGAGAAGTCCATGAGTCCAGAACTACACATGTCTATCCTCACTGCCATTTCAAGGAGACTGTGGTGCAACTGAATGATGGCTCCTCCAGCAGGCAAACCTGCCTGAGGACATGGCTTCCATTTCTCACCAACACTGACTGTGGGCAAGGTTCGTAAACAGTGAAGTCTAAGTGCCTTCAGGCTGAGGTTTCTGGGGAATATGGTCTTGCTTTGGTGATTTACGTATTCTGATCTGTGGGATCCTTTTAAGCCTCTTTCCTGTACCATCAATTAACAGTAATTTGGTCACCACGTACCCTTTTTTGCTGACAACATTCTAGTGATCAATGAGTTGAGAAGAAAATCGTTCACCTGTCACATTTTTTCCCCTCTAACTCTTCTACTCCCACTCTTCAGTACCAAAGATGACAGATGCTGTATGTTACAAGACCACACGCCGAAACGCGTCTTTTAAAAATCTAGAAATTTAATTGGGAAAAATCAACATACTGTAAATTTAACTGTTTTAAAGCAATTAGTTCAGCAGTCTTTAGTAGACTACCATTTCTTGTGACCATCATCCACCTGGTTCCGCACCATGCCCATCACCTCCAAGAAGAGCCCAAGTCCATTAAGCAGTTAAGTTACCTCATTCCTCCCTTTCCCATGTCCTGTTCTCTGTTTCTGTGGGCTTATCTCTTCTGGATATTTTATGTGGATGGAACCATAAAATGTCTTGTCTTTGTATTTGACTTGCTTTTACTTAGTGTTACAGAGGTTTAGTCATGTGATATCATGTATCAATACTTCATTCCTTCCTATGGTTGAATAACATTCCATTGTGTGTCTATTACTCTACTTGGTGTGTGTATTTGCCTACTGGTAGGCATCTAGATTGCTAGCACCTTTGCTCCATTGTGAACACTGCTGTGATGGCATTGGTTTACAAGTACTAAAATATTTGTTTTGAGTTCTTTAGATCGGAATTGTGGGAGTCATATAGCATTTCTATCTTCCAGACCCCAAAGTATCACTACACTACTACTGTTTCACATTTAGAAGGAGGATCTTTGGTCTAAAACAAATCAGTCTTTATGATTAAAATTTTCTCCTTTCTGAATCTGATTGAGCCATGAGGTGGAGAGATTGCCCAGTGGGAAGAAGGGACAGAATCACCCTGCTGCCTCTTTAACCCATAGTGTAGGAAGGTGCCAGCCCTGCTGCCCTTTGAAAACCAGGGAAAAGTGGGAAGGGTCAGAGAGGGGTGTGACACTTACAGATCACTACATGCAGTGATTTCAAATGATAGTCTATGCATTTACTCCTAATAGCAATTGCCTACAGTCCTGGGGTCACCAGGGTATGGGTATTCGTTGTCTGTTCTGTTCTAAGTAATTGGAAGGCAAGTATGTGACTAAATTCTTTAGATCAGGCCTTCCAGAACCATCTGCTCTTGATGCCAGCTGGTAGACAGGAGAGTAGGCAGAAGGGCAGGACTTCTGAGGCAAAACCCAGAGGGTTAGGACCAGTAAGAATCTGTGTTTGCCAGTGGGTGGATGGAACAAGTCAGAGTGTCAACAGGAGACAGGATAAGCCAGGAGGAGCCTGGGTCCAGGCCTGAAATTCTATGGTTCTGGTTCCCTAAATAGGTTGACCCTGAATGAGACTGCCATACTGCTGTGGCTTCAGAGTTTGTCCTGCAAACAGTCTCCAAAGTTCTATGTCAGTGACTGGGTCCTAAGGGTTCTGATCCCCAAAAATGCATCAGTTCATTAATAAACTAATGGTTAATACAAGAAAACTGTTTTGTTATAAATGTGAGCTCTCTTTGCTGGGCTTGTACCCACTGTATTGTAGTCTCACTACGTGATGCCCTGCCCTACTTCAGAGTCCTCACCAGCAAGAAGACCTTCATCAGATGTCATCCTTCAATCTTGTACCTTCCAGTCTGCAGAATTGTGAGTGCAATAAATGTTTATAAACTATCTGGTCTGTGATGTTCAGGGGCAGCAAGAAAAACAGACTGAGAAAGGTACGGAGCTCATGCTTCCTGATTCTCCCACTAACTGTAGTATCAGCTGGAGGCGAGGCTATGAAGAGAGGGTGGGAAAAAGGAGCCTGGCTCAACAGGTTTCTACAGGAGCTGTGTGTGTTTGTTTGCTTTGTTGTTTTGTTTGAGACTGGCCTCAAACTCATGGCAGAACTCCAGTTTCAGTGTCTGGACTATTGGAATTATGGGTATGAGCCTTCACACCCTCTTGAGAACTCATTAAATGAATGTACATGGAATGAATCGTTACCCAGATATCTCTGAAAAGATACTGGTGTCATGAATTACATTGCAAAGCCTGCTACCTGACAAACATTGTCTCCTCTCTGAAAATAGTCATCATAGCATGTATCTCCAAGGATAGACCCCAGAAGCAGCATTGTGTAAGCCAAGTGTGCTGCCACATGCTTGTGATCCCAGAACTCAACAGATCTAGACTCAAAGATCAGAAGTTCAGTGTCATCTCTGGCTACATACAAAGTTTGAGGCCAGACTAAATTATGTAAGACTCGGGAGTGGGGTGTGGAGGAGTGGGGGTCGGTGATCGTAGCTGGCATTCTTCCTCATGTTGCCCAGTGCTTTGATGAGAACCACTTCTTACTTTCCTGGAGTACTGAAGGCGGCTCCAGTGATGCCCCACAGTAAGTAGGTGAAGAAATGGGAGTATGACGGCTTTCATCACCTATCTTTGTTGAGGACCCCAGCCATGTTTCCCCCTGAGGTGTGGGAGATTTCTTGGAGCATCTAGAGAAATCCCAGACCATGCTGGGGAGAGGCAGTTCCTGGTAAATTGTGGCGCCTCAGACTGCCACAGAGCAACAGGGGTTCTTTGAATAATTTCTTTGTTTCGCTGGGTCAAGAGTCAACTTTGTCCCTTGTCTATAGGATAACCAATTGGAGGACCTTGTGCCCTTAGGATAGAATATCTTTCTCTGCTTGCTAGGTCACTGCCCTGCAGGTGGCAGAGAAGAAATTCCTTCCCAGCTCTGCCCCTGCTGCTAAAGGCAGAACACTAAGAGAAGTATGGAGATAGTGATGATGATGATGATGATGATGATGATGATGATGATGATAATGATGATGAGTGTGTGTGTGTGTGTGTGTGTGTGTGTGTGTGTGTGTGTGTGTGGCTGAAGGAGTTTTGGTTTCCTTTTGGGTACCCTGCAGAGGACTCAGTAGGCTGCTGGACACACTGCTTGGTGCAGCAGTGCACACAGCCAAGCTCTGACCTGACCTCCCCACCCCCTTTTAGACTTTGTGGGACTTGTGTACGATTTGGAATGCAGATGAAGGACATCCTGGCTCCCAGCTGACCAGCTCCTCTTGTGACTTGGAGACCCCATTCTCTCTTGCCCGGCCCTACTGGCCACAGGCATAGTTCTCAGAGCCCCCTCTCTTCCCCCTGTGGCCTGGCCTTCCCAGACCTTTCCCTCTATAGACAGCTCTCCTAAGGCTCTCTCGGGCTCCAAAGCAAGCAGCTCAGGGACTCCATAACTGAAAGTACATATCTTGTCATAGAACAGCAGCAGGGACCAGCTGCTGCGCCAATTCTGCAGGAATCAGTGCTCCCCGGGGAGTCTGGGCACCTCAGAGCCCCGGGATGGCTGCTGCCAATTCTTTTAATTGTGTTTGCATAAATAACACCAGTCGCAGGAAGTTGGGGGCCACATTTCAGGGCTGTCTCTATACTTGTTACTGGACTATGCTGCCAAAGAGGCTAAGTCTTTGTCCCTGGAACAGCAAGTCAAAAGCTCTGAGGGTTTAGTAGGGCGACAAAAGTCTGTGTCTCTTTTTGCTTTTGACCGAAATCCACCAGGGAGGAGACACCCTGGGGACGGTCGGGAAGGGCTGTGCCAGTCGGTTCCCATCACAACCTAAAGCACCAAGCAAGGGCCAGGGTGCACCGGACTGCGCCTCTCAACTCCTCCCGCACCCCCCCACCCCGCCCCGCGCGCTCGGGGGCATGCAAGATCAGGGCTGAGCTGTGCTAGCATGGGCTCAGCCTCAGTCCTGCCTACCCAGGCGGCGATCCTCACCCCCACCCCTACGTGCTCTTGGGAGCTGCGTGGTCGCTCAGGGTCAGTCTGTTGCCTGAGTGGCAGCTTCTAAGGAAGGAAGAAGCGTTGTCTGCAGATGGCTTATCAGCCGGCTTTCCTGTGGCAGAGCGCCGCAGTTTTCCGGGGACGGTTGCCACCCCCGGGATTCCCAGCCCCGCCGCCGGCTGCCTGGTGCATGAGAGCAAGAGCGGGATAAATAGGCCATTGTGAGGCTACTGCGATCCAGGTTTCTTATCAAATGATCCACCAGAGAGAAGAGAGATTCTGCCCCCTCTGTCAGTCATCTCAGCTTCTTCCTGCCTCTTCACAGTTACAGCCATTTCCAGTTTTTGCAGTTTTCCAGGGAATGTTTAGAAAGCAATTTATTAGTCCTTGTCCTGTAGGAGGTAGGGACCTCAGGAGGCGTGCCCTCCAATAAGTGGCTTGCCCAGGGTTGGCTTTGGGGCACAATGTTTCTACCTCGCTTCCCAGTGCAGACACATCTGTAGACAGCAGTGCCGTATCAAATTTGCAGATCAGTAATCTGGGGCTTTTGTGGGCATTTTTTTATTTTATTTTATTTTTTTTAAGCTTTGAACTGGCTGGTTTACGGACAAAACTCCAAGGGAGAAAAAAAAAGTGGAAATTGTTCAGTCCTTGGAGACTACTGCAGATTGTAGCAATTTGGGGGAAACTCAGTACTATGGATAGTTTCTGCTCTTGTAGCTGAAGCAGCTGCATGACTCAGGAGGGACTGGGGGTTCCTAGTGCTGCACTTGTTTCCTAGACATTGCTAGGCACGGTGGGTGCCCTCAGAAGGGGCCCCACGCCGGACTGAATGTTCTCCAGTAAGTCTTGAAATGCTTAATGTTTGTTTCCCAACAGGTGCTTGCACATTCACACTGTGTGGTGCCACAGTTATGGAGCCACGCCACTCAGCAGGAGCACAAATTCATTTGAGTGGACCCTAATAAGGTCCCCTTTCGGGACGGTTAGTCCATAAGCTGTTGACTTCTTTCTTTTTAAGTTGGTTGTTTCTACGTTTTAAGTCAGTTGGGCTACAGACTAATGTGGTCCCTAACACGGAGGACATCTTGAGGAACTGGCTCCCTGGCTCCCTAACAGAGACAGAGAGTATGTGCAGACCAGACTTGCTGTATTCCTTCTGCTCACAGGTCCTTTGTCAGGAAACCTGGATTCTGTGCACACAGTACTTTCCAAGATGCTCATTTATGCAGCTATTGCCTCTCTTCCTTTCCCGCTCTTCCTTTCCCTAGCTTCCAGATGTTCAGACAAAACGAGGGTTTTGAAATGGACTCACTCTAGAAAACCCTTACACCAGTGCTTCTCAACCTTTTTAATGTTGTGACCCTTTAATACTGTTCCTCATGTAAAATCATTTTGGTAGTTACTTCATAACTGCAATTTTGCTATTGTTATGAATCATAATGTAAATAATTTTTGGAGATCAAGATTTGCCAAAAGGGTCGTGACCCGCAGGAACCACTTTCCCAGACAACAGAGAGTGTGGGGACTTGGAAAGAATAAATCATTCCCATGGGCCGTGTTAATTCATCCAACCCTCTTTATAGTGTTGCCTGTCTCCAAAATTCCTAGATGGATGCCTTCTACCTCAGTGTGATAATATTTGGAAGTGGGATCTTTAGGAAGGAATTCTCTTTAGATGAGGCTCCAAAGGTGGAGCCCCCATGATGGGATCAGTGTCCAGACACAGAAGGGAAGAGGAATTAGTGACTTTCTCTCTTTACCATCTGAGCACTCAGCTAAGACAGTTATCAGCAAGCAAGGCGCAGGACCTTCACCAGGACCTACACTGGCTTGTGCCCAGATCTTGCCTCTTCAGCCTTCAGAACATAAGAAATGCATGTCTATTGTTTATGCTGCGCAGTTCATAGTGTTTAGTTAAAGCAACCCATGCTGAATAGATGCTTCAATAACTCTTGAGGAATGAATGTATGACTGGGAATTCCCAAGAGATAGATGGGTAAATGTGGGGTAGTGCAAAATCATCAGGAAAAAGGCACTGTTTGTCTACAGTTTAAGAAACACCTGCCTTTGCTTAAAAGAAACAAGCAAATGGAGCTGCTTCTCTTCAACAGTCTTCTATTATTGCTGCTCCTTTGCTTATTAACTTATAATTTCAATTTTCATTTACTCAACAAAGAGTGTATAAGTCAGATATAGATATGACTCTGGGATACAACAATAAAAGGATAATTCTCTGCCCTGGAGTCAGCTCAGAAAACTGGGGCAATAAACCAGTAATAAAGAGTGCAGTGAAACGTAGAACAAACCACCTAGCAGGTGTGTTTTAGGGTCACAAAATATTTAACACAGTATGTTTGCTCATCACTCACGAATTCCCTAGGAACCCAATATCTTTCTTAATGAACTTCATTCTGTCATTAAAAGATAAGGGATGATAACTAGGATGTTTGGACACTCGACACACGTTTTCTCAGTTGCGACTTGCAAAATGATTTATTGAATGTACTTAAAACGTCTGTTGTGTAGAAACTGAGAGTAAATTGTTCGAGGCCACAAGGAACCCAGAAGGCAGTGGGGGTTTGATCCAGCTAGCCTCCTTCAAAGTTCATCTTCTCAAAACCACGTAGCCTCCAACAGACACTCTTCCATATGTTGGCCTTCCTTTCAGTACACACTGGGGAAAGGGGAATAAGTTTGCTCTCCCTCACTGTTGCATCACTCTTGTTTTCATCAACAATGTACAGATGCCAGGTACTCCAGATGACTTCTACAGGATGATAATAAACCACTAGCATTGATGGAGATGGGCAATGGGGTATAACAGAGAAATAGGTCATGGTTCCAATGGGAGAGGCTCTCTGAGGGCATCCAATGCCTTTAAATAAGTAAGTAGCCCATTTGACACAGCAATAGGAAAGTAAGGGAACTTCTTCCTTCTGGTCAAGAGGATGAAATTTCTAGGCTACATAGAGTCCCAACATTCCAACCTAACAAAAACATGAATGAATTAATCCATTGGATTGGTCAACCACCTGGCCAAGGGAACACTCCTCAGGAGTGTAGTGTCACCCTAGGGATATGGGCTCATCATAAGCCTTGCTAAAAGAGATGGGCAGAATAATTATCTCTTTAGCAAGACACTGTACTTTTGTTTCCAGGATTCCCACCCCTTACCTCAATCCCATAACCACCATGATATTGGTTGGGTCTGTCTAACTTCCTGCATCCCAACTTTTTCTTTTTTCTTATCTCTTTGAGATACTGTCCAGAACCTAAGTATGCATTTTTTTCTGGTACTTTGGGCTTCCTTAGTCTTTATTGAAAGCTCCTATCTCCACCATGTGGTTACTAGTCTGCCACCTGTCTGTCTTCCATTCCAGCTTAACTCTGGAAACCCCCTCCCCCAACATATACACACTGGGCCCTTTTTCTTTCTTCCTTTTCCTCCTCTGTGCCCCTGCTAAGATTTACAACTTACACATGCCAGGATTTTTCTTTTAATCTCTGATAAAAAATTGTCCTCTTTGAACAAATTTCAGTCCTGCTTGACTTTCAAACTTTCCTGCCTTTTAAAAATTCATTAAATTTTCATGCCACAAAGAAGCCAGCTTTTTAGTTCCATTTCCAGAAGCCTCTTTAGGTTGGTGGGGTTAATGGACCCAAGAGCTAGACTTCAATTTTTTGGCTTAGGGTCTTGGAACCCTGCAAACAACATTGAAGAAAGAGAAAGGTGACCCTGTTGGGACAGCATGATGACAGGAGCAGGCCAAAGCTGAAGGAGAAATGCCTGGGGCTGAGGTCAAGTACAACACAGAATACTAGAAATAGTCCAGGTATTCTGATGCCCCCTCAGCATGTATCCCTGTGTTTGCAGCCTTCAGCAAGGTTGGCTTGGGACAAGTGGAGCAAATCAGTTGGCAGTTTTCTTAAAGGATATTTCTTCTTTCTCTGAAGAATCTGAAGGCAGATTTCTAGGCTGCACACTCAGTCTTTCCACAGGGGAGAGGTTCTCTGTGATTACATTTAGTTCCATCAGCCAGGAGAGTCCCTTGGTCTGACCTTGACCTGAATGTTTGAAAAAGTTGTGAAATGAAGACATGATGGGAGGGAAACACATAAAGAGAATAAAAAGACATCCAGGGCAACACTCTGGGGGCTCTCTTGTGTAGGAGTTTCAGAACACAGAACAATCTCAGTTGGCCTTCTAGAAGGCCATCTGAATGTTACATTATTGTCATCGTCCATATTGAGATAGTATCTTCCTATGCAGCCCTGGCTGGCCTAGAATTCACAGCAATCCTCCTGCCTTAGTTTCCTAAGTGGTGGGTTAACAGGAGTGCACTGTCATGCCTTGTTTGTTACTGTTGTTACTAGAATAAGATAGTGAACACTAATTCTAGTGGAGTCCATGAAGGGTGTTTATCCTATAGGGCACTAACTTCACTTGTAGGGTGGGGTCAAATTTAAAAAGATCAGAAACAAGAGTATGAACAAAGGTCTCATTTCTGTGACGTTTTGGAAAAGACAGAAACATTTTTTTTGGCCTGGAATCACCAAGTCACCAAAGAAATTAAGTGGGTTGTGTGTTTGTTCTTTATTAATTTGTTGTAAGGGCAATGACTAGCCATGGTACTGTGTGGTATGGGCAAATAAGCCACATGCTCATCTGCTCTCTGGGAGTTTATCATGCCCATGGGAAATTAAGAAGAAAATATACATGAACTTGAGATTTAGATCTATTGGGAGCTTAACTGAGGACCAATCAGTGACTGGCTGGACCACTTTGGTTGGTGTGGAACAAGCCAGAGAAAATGAGGTTTGCGCTTGGTACCTTCAGTGAGCTCAACATTAAGGAGTAGCCAGGAGACCAAACAGTCAATGCCTAGCAGAACACATACCCCAAATCTCCCACTTCAATATGAAGATTACCTGGAGCAAAAGACTCTTGAGAAATAGCAGATGCAATAAGGGCTCTTTTAATCTCCCTCCCTGCTTTGCTTTGAACAAACAAGAGATGAGACTCCCATTTGAAAGATGCCCTCCCTGTACTAGGAAAAAAAGAAACATTCTTTGATGGGGAGTTAGAGCCAAGAGAATTCTGTACAAACAGACCTTGTTAAAATAGTTATCTTCCTTTAGTTTCCAAAAATAGTTGAGTTATTTTGCCAGACCAGCTTCTTTTTACTAAGCCTCACAAAAAAGCATGTAGATTGTGTTTCTTAGTGTCGTTTCCTTGTGTGTGCTCTTGTGTCACATAAAACATATAGAATTGGGATGTTTTTGTTGCATTAATCTGTGTGTGTCAATTTAATTCTTGGACTCAGAATTCCTGAGAGAATTAAGTTGAAGCCTTCACTCTATTTACACCATGATTGCTCAAGGCCCCTCCTACAGACTGAGCAGGTGTCTTACTGAGAGATACATTTCCACCTGCTAACAAGTAGGACTAGAGCTCTGCTGTGCATTGCTGTGATAGTGGTGGTATGTGGGAGCTCTCTCCTATATCACTGTAATGTGTAGTCTGAATAGTCCTCATTTTTCCATCATCCCCTCAGTGCTGCTCCTTGAGCAATGGCCTCAGCATTCTTCCTGAGACCAGGTACCAGTGGTAGAGATAGAGTTGAGAGTTTCCAGAAAAAAAAAAATGTCTGAAAAGGTCTATAATAGTGATCCCCAGACAGACTTATATTTGATAATAGAAAAAAAGGCATACTGATATTTGGGCAAATTTTAGCACAGTTAGGGGCTCTAAGTTCCCTGTAATAACACTCACAGGTACTGTACAGTATATCCAATGTCCCTAATACTGAACAAAAGTCTTAAAAGCTATAGACAGAGAAAATTCCAATTTTCAACAACTGAGTTATAAATTTATATTTCAGCCATTTCTGAGTGAACACTTACTCACCCTAACCCCCACAAACTGTCTAAAGAAGAAGGAACATGCTCCTCCACCACATTCAGTCCCTGCTCTTTGTCTTTAGTCAAGTGTGTCTTATAAAAACAAATGCTTTATCCCAGTGTTCACCAAACTTACCTGGCCATGGACACTGGAACACTGGGATTGTGAGTCATTTGTTCACTTCATACTGGACGATGAAGAACATGGATGTGTCCAGAACACAGTCTGAAAGTGCTAGCTATCATGTTTTATGCATTATTCCTAAAATATGAGGGGGCTAAGGCCTCTGTACTGTCTTACAGACTCCAACCTCTGCAGGATATGCTACTAAAGTATTCACAAATAATTGACAGAACCTTGATAATAATTAACCTTGATAACAACCCACTAGTTCAACATTAAACTCCCTTGCTTGAACAATGTACCATACGCATTGATAAACATCATTTTAGTTACAAAGTTATCATTTAAATTGGATATCAATTTAAGAAAATTTTTTTTCATAACAGCTTACCCAGTGAGACAAAAGAGAGCAAATGATAGAATTAAGGGCTCAACTATAAGCATGCTGTCTTATTCAGAGTCTGGTAGTAGGGAAAAAGTGATGAAAACTTGATGTGTAGGCACGTGCGTGTACACACACACACACACACACACACACACACACACACACACACCACTGAGTGTGCCAGGATCATGATTCTCCATCTTCAACAGTACTTGATAGTAGCTGCCTTCACATTATTCAAACAACTCAAATGTCTACTGATAAATGAATAGACAAAATGTGGAATATGCACACAGTCTGGGATAGCTGCAATTATCCTAATTCTTCAGCCTAGGGGGGGGGGGGAAGGAAATTCTGAGTCAGGCTATAATGTGGATGAAATTTTAGGACATCATGTTAAGTAGAACAAGCCAGTCACAAAGAGATGAGGACTGGATGCTTCTGTATGAGAAAGGACCTACTGTGCTCAAATTTATAGAGATGAAAAGAATTGTGATTATTTGGGGGGTTGTGGATAAAAGAAATATTTCCTTGTTTGTTTTTAGAATTTTTGTTTAATAGATGAAGTTTCAATTTTATTAGAGGCAAAGTAATGGCTATTGCCCAACAATGTGGATATATTGAATGCTACCAAATTGTACATGTAAAGGTTTAATATGGGCTGGGGATGTAGCTCAGTGGTACAGTGTGTGCTTTCCATATACCATATACAAAGCTCTTTCTCGGTGTCAATGAGAATCCCCCCCATCCCCGCTATAATTAAGATAACATAGTTTGTCACTCATATTTTGACTCAATTTAGAAAGCTGTGTGCCACTCAGCACACAGAAAGTCAGTTTTTATGGTAGAATTACAAACTTAGATCTTATCACTTTTCTTTATGTTAAGCTACTGCTCTGAATTTGTGTAAAGAGTTCCAGAGGCTGCACATGAAACAGCAAGCATAAAGGTACCATATGCTCATAAATCATTTGCTTAAAATAGTTAAGATGTTAAATTTTACATCTATTTTAGTACAATTTTAAAAAAGAATATATAAGTTTAGAAGTGTCACAACTGCAATCTAGATGCCCCTCAACTGAAGAATGAATACAGAAAATGTGGTACATTTACACAATAGAGTACTACTCAGCAGAAAAAAAAACAATGGAATCTTGAAATTCCCAGGCAAATGGATGGAACTCAAAGAAACCATTCTGAGACAGGTAACCCAATCACAAAAAGACAAACAGGGTATGTACCCACTCATATATGGATTTTACACATAGAGCAAAAAATTACCAGCCTACAATCCACACCACTAGAGAAGTTAGGCAACAAGGAGGACTCTAAGAGAGACATGCATGGTCCCCCGGAGAAGGAGAAAGGGACAAGATCTCCTGAGCAAATTGGGAGCATGGGGGGAGGGGAGAGGGAGCTAGGAGAATGAGAAGGGGAGAAGAGGAGGGGTGAGGAGGACATAAGGGAGCAGGAAGGTTGTGTGGGGGGAAGAATAGAGGAGAAAAAAATAAGAGATACCATCAGAGAGGGAGCCAGTATAGGCTTAAAGAGAAACCAGGCACTAGGGAAATGTCCATCTACAAGGATGACACCAACTAACCATCTAAGCAACAGTGGAGAGGCTACCTTAAATGCCCTCCCCTAATAATGAGATTGATGACTAACTTATATGCCATCCCAGAGCCTTTATCCTGCAACTGATGGAAGTAGAAGCAGACACCCACAGATAAACACTGAACTGAACTGGAATCCAGTCGAAGAGGAGGAGTGTTGAGCAAAGTGGTCAAGACCAGGCTGGTGAAACCCACAGAAACAGCTGACTTAAATAAGGGGGAACTCTTGATCCCCAGACTGATCACTGGGAAACCAGCATGGAACTGATCCTGACCCCATGAATGTGGGTGTCAGTGAGGAGGCTCCGGAAATCTATGGGGCCTCTTGCAGTAGATCAGTACTTATCCCTAGCTTAGGAATGGACTTTGGGAGCCCATTTCACATAGAGGGATACTCCCTCAGTCTAGACACACAGGGGAGGGCTTAGGCCCTATCCCAAAGGATATGACAGACTCTGAAGACCCCCAAAGGAAGACCTCACTCTCCCTGGGGAGCAGAAATGGTAGGATAGGTAGGGTGTTAGTGGGGACAGGGGAGGAAGGAAGGGGGAGGGAACTGGGATTGACATGTAAAACAGTCTTATTTCTAATTTAAATAAAAATGGAGAAAAAAATCAAAATGTAAAGAAAAAGAAGTGTTACAGCTGTAGATAGAAAGAGAAACCTAAATATGCTTCATTTAAATATTTCTGAATATTTAATTGCTGGAAATAAATGGGGTGGGTGCACATGTATGTGGGAATACATAGCATAACACACTATGGTGGTGGTGGTATTTTTGCTTACTTGTTTGTTTTGTAATGAGACAGGGTCTTATGTATGGATATGTAACTGAGGATGACCTTGAGCTTCTAATCCTCCTGGTTCTACCTTCTCAATGCTGAAATCACAGGTGTGAGCCACCATGTCTGGTTCTATATGGTTCTGGGGGTAGGACCCAGGATATTCTATATTTTCTACATGCTAGGCAAGCACTCTTCATTGAGGTACATTTCAGATGACCCCCATAATAACACACACACACACACACACACACACACACACACACACACACACACACACACACACTTCCTTTTTTTTTAAGTTGACTGCCCATATATATTTCCTTTGAGACTCTCCTAAACTTAAGAAGATAAAACACATTTGGAGTTTCTATAATTCCCACTGAAGGTGGCAGTGCTTCATTCTCTTCCACTGTGGTAGAGAGCACTGGTAGTCACCAGCATCCCAGATGTCCTCTTTTGGGATTTCTGTTAATTACTTCCTCTGCACCAAAGAAGGCCAGAACACCAGTTCCCAACGAGTGCCAGTACTGCACCTACAAGCTGTGGTTCCTTTCCCACATGCTTTTGTTGCTCTTTTGCAGACTACATAGAGCGGATTCCAAAGACTTAGAAGAATACATACATAGTTGAAAGAAGAACAAGCCTTGATGCCCAGATGACTGTACGGAGCCAAGTCCTGCTGAACCCTGCATGGGGATGTGACAAAAAATGAGAAATAAACTTCTCACTTGGAGTTTGAACTTGTTCAACACTTAGGTACTCAGACTAAAACAACCATAGAAGGTGCTAGAGACAGGATGTATACTCATGGATCTACAAGCTAAAGGGTTAGGTAGGTTACATGAAAATTACATGTTTCATGACTCCTAAGTGCAAGTGCTTCATGTTGCTTAGAAACTGTAAAGCAAATATGTTTACATAAACACAGACTATCCCTGATCAACAAATATCTTGAGGGAAAGGCACTTTATTGGACCAGAATGTTAATGCCTCCATTGGGCCAGCATAGCTGATGTAGTCGAAATCAAAGTGAAAAGTTTTCCAGGAGAAGGTGGAATGAAACTCAAGGGGAAAGACTCAGAGATCCTTTCAGAGCTGTTTGAGACAGGGTTTCTTTGTGTAGTCCTGGCTGTCCCAGAACTCACTCTGTAGACCAGGCTGGGCTCGAACTCACAGAGATCCTCCTGTTCTTGCCTCCCGAGTGCTGGGATTAAAGGCATGTGCCACCATTGCCTGGCCCCTTTAGAATTCTTATTCCACAAGTCTCGAGATTTAAACTGTATTATTATCATTAAGCAATGATTAGTGTTGACAAAATAGGCTCTTAGTAGCTCCCCCAAATAGTGTCCATGCTGTCCTGCTTTTAGTCTCTTCCCAGCTCTGGGATCTAGGCCTGTGATACAGTCTGGACTCCCATTTGTTAACTTCACTCTGTGGACTGGAGGCCGGAGGTCTGCGGCCCAGAATTAAGGACATGCCGTGCTTTGACTTCTGCCTCAGTAGACCTTTGATCAATGGTGCTGCCGTCAGTCCTTCATCCTTTCCTGTGTAGAAGGACTCCCAGATTTATACTGAGTTTTCCATGTTTGTAGCTTTTATGTCTCCTGGTCAAAGTCTACAGAGCACATTTTTTTTATCACTCATCAATAAGTTTATATGAAAACATAACCTCATCTCTTTGCCCAGGGTTCCACCCACTGAGGCCACTGGCCCTCTCGAAGTAACCGGTATACTGCCTCACTCCTTATCACTTGCCCACCTTGTCAGTTCTGGAAAGAGTCTAGCTCTTTTGGGCACTTCCAATGTGCTCCTCTGTTGTGGGTGATGTATTACCAACAACACAGGCACTGGGAGTCAGTGAGTATCAGAGGGTGCTGCAGACTCATTTATTAAGGAAGTTAGGCCTGCCTTTATAGCCCCTCTCAAGTTCCCATTGGCTCAGGCAGCTGACTCTAAGGTCATAGTGGAAGGCTTGGCTCAGGGAGGAAGTGCCTGCCCTACTCATTTGAGTTAGCCTGGGCAGGTGACTGCAGCTTGGGTAGGCTGCCTGGTAGTTTCTCCTACACTCCTTCTGTTTTTGTCACACTATGCACCCTGCCTTCCTTAAAGCTCAGTCTAGAAGCCACCACCTCAGAGATGCCTTCTGTCTCTGATCCACCCACCTAAAGCGGACCTCTCTATTGGTCACCTTTTACGTCCTCTCCACCCTCTGAGCCTTCCCCTTCCTCTAGTCATTGAAGCTACAACAACCTTGTCCAGGTGTCCCCAGAGAGCTTGTGACCTCATATGTTGCAGTTCCTGCTTCAAGATTTCTCTGATGCTACAGGAGCTCTGTGCCGGCATGACCTGGAAATAGGAAATTAATCCATGGGTTAGTGAGAGCTAATGGATTGATGAATGTCTCTCATCCATTGGGTTGGGTATTTCTAAGATTATTCTACATGGTTTCTTGGTGTCCAAGCAAAAATGTCCCCATGGCCTGCACCACTGTCCTTAAATGACCTACTGATGTAATACAGAATAACGATAAATCTTTCAGCCCACCGCCACGTTAAGGTCACAAGTAATGCACAGAGACTTATATTAGGTACAATGGTGCTGGCCAATAACTAGGATTTCTTATCTGCTATCTATGTCTTCAGTATCAACCATAATTATTAATCTATATATTTTATAAAGACTTATCTGATCGAGGACACCAGGGGCATGCGTCCTCTCTTATCAGGCTCACATGGCGGCTCCAGAGAAAAGAGCATGAGGAAGAGAGCAATTTCCTTCTTGTCCCTGCTTATATTCTGAGTCTGTCTGCTATGTCACTTCCTGCCTGGATCATAAGACTTCTCTTTCCTACATTTCCCAGAATCTTCCTCCTCTCCTAGTCCCTCCTAACTTGCTTCCCTATTGGCCAACAGTACTTTATTTATCAACCAATAAAACAAACATATACACAGAAGGACATCCCCCATCAACCTACTAAACTTTAAATGATTCTTAGTGTTAACACATCTCCCTTGTTTTCCTTTTCCTGACTGTTGTCTTTTGGATCAGCTTACAAAATAAGATACCTGCCCACAATCCTTTGCCAAGCTCTCATGAGAATTTAGTATCAAAACATCTCCCTTATTTAATGTCACAAGACCACCATTTCTATGTTTGCACTCACTGGAGCTTATATTAATTCTATTTTTCTATGAGTCTATTATATTTGTATCCCATTTAGACTAGAATGTAAATGCCAGAGGCAGTAATCTCGCTTATTTCCAACAGTATCTTCAGCTCCTATGGTGCTGTTTTGACAGGCATGTTACTGCTAAATATATATTAATGGATGAATAAATTTAAAAACAATGTTTTAAGAACTGCACTTATCTTAGGCACTGAGAAGCCATGTGGCATGCTGGTTCAGAGGAAATGATTTGGATTCAGCCTTTTTGCTCAATTCCTGATTCATTTACATCACTCAGTCTCTGTAACCAGGTCTCTACACCAGACTGAGTGACTACCTCCATTTGTGAAGTGGAGTTGGTAAAAGTACCTGGAACACGGGGCTATTATGATACTTAAAAAAGCTACCTATAGCCAAGTGGTGGGGGCGACACCTTTAATCTCAGCACTCAGGAGGCAGAGGCAGGCAGATCTCTGTGAGTTTGAGACCAGCTTCGTCTACAGAGAGAGTTCCAGGACAGCTAAAGCTATACAGAGAAACCCTGTTTCAAAAAAAAAAAAAAACTACGCACACTACACGCAAAAGCTACCTACCAAGCCCTCAGGGCAGAGCCTGGTATATGATGACTACCTAGGACAGTTTAGTGCTTTCTCAAACCTTCTCTTTTCTAGAGCCATTTAACGGAATTCAGGTTAAAATAGTCATTTTAAAATCATGTTTAACATTCATATTTTAAGTCTTTCAAATATGCCATTCCTTTTGCCATCCCTTGCAGGAATCCATGGGTTGAACAGCACTGGAAGAATGATCCATGTCTGAGACTCAGATGACCTAAGTATGTAGTGTTATGCTTTAACTGTGTCATGTGATTTCATTCTTCCCCAGATGTACTGTGGGAATGTATTTGAATTAATCAAAAAGTAAAGAAAACTAATGCTAATGTGCAACATGCTAATTCCTCCTTCTCCTTCTTCCTCTTCTCTTTATGTCTGTTGAGGGCTATGTTATTCCCATGTGTGGATTTAAGGTTGTAAACTAGACACACCATTTCAGGCTCTGAAGTGCTCTTTTAGGATTTGTAATAACTGCTGACCAAAGGTGACTTTAAGAAATGTTGCTAGGGTCTGGACAGATGGCTCAGCGCTTAAGGGCACCGGCTGCTCTTTCAGAGGGCTTGGGTTTGATTCCCAGAACCCTCATGGCAGCTCACAACCACCTATAACTCCAGTTCCTGGTGACCTGATGATGTCTTCTGGATGTCTCCAAGGACACCAGGCACACATGTGGTACACAGATACACATGCAGGCAAAACACCCAAGCATATAAAAATTTTAAAAATTAATGCATTTTAATATAAAAGAAATGCTGCTGGGAGGCTGAGGAGGTGGCTTAGTTGGTAAAGTACTTGCAGCTCAGAGAATTTAAGTTCAGATCCTAGCACCCAGCCTGAAAACTTGGGCATGGTGGTGTCTGTAATCCTGAGCCTGAGAAGGCAGAAACAGAAGGATCTCTGGGGTTTGGTGCCTAGCCAGTTCAAACCAACTGATAAGCTCCAGGTACAGTGAGAGACCTTGTCTCTAAAAAAAATAAAAATAAAAAATAACCTGGAGAGTGATTGAGGCTAACACCTGATTTTGACCTCTGACCTCTACACACAGGTCATACACATGCAACCCTCCCCCCCACATACACATATGTACACACACATACATAAAGAAATGCTGTTGGAGTGAAGGTTGAGAACAGACACTGTTAATGTCATAAATGTACCTCATAGCCTGAGCACACAGCTGCCTTTTCCTCCCCAGCCAGGACAAGGCCTCTCCAGGTAGGAGGACCTCCTGCCCTATTGGTTCTGGCCTTCTGCCCAGCACTCTGCCAAGGGACTGTGTACCTCCTTCATACTCTGAGGAGTGTTTCTACTTCTGTTCCATTGAAGTTCCTCTTTTTGGAGAAATCCCTGACAGGAAAACCCAGGGAGAGTCTTTGGTCAGGGTTCACAGGCTAGGCTTCAGGCAACTGTTTGAAGCAATTCTTAAATCCATTCGACTCAAGTAGGGGAAGAAATTAGAATTTGGGTTTTGTCTTGTTTGGAGGTGATTGTGTCAGCGTGTGGGAGGCAGCGATGTTGATGCCTGGATGTTATTCTTGGGCTGTAGAAGAGAAGAGAGGCAGTGCTGCTGTGACTCTTTTGTCATTGTTCCTTGAGCTCCCCGTTTTCAAAATTGCTCACCCACTCTTCTCCTGACTCCCCCTGCACTTTCCCTGGTGACTAATCCCCATCTGCCTCAGAGCCAAGGCAGCTAGCTGGGTTCTGTGGGTCAGGCCTGGGTAAGGCAGGTAGCTAGGCAGAATGGCTCTGGGAAACAGATGATGAGGACCAAGAGGTTTAAAGTCTTAGGAGTTTTCTTCTAAAACAGGTGTAATGCGAAAGGACAAAGCAAGAGTTCTAACCCAGGGGAAGTGTGGAGACAGGGAAGGGGCTCTGGTCTCTCTGAGCTCTAACTTGAGTGTTTGTTTCCTTGAGTGGGGACAAGTCATCTTCTCATTGGTTTTCATTTCAGTTTGGAAGCTGGCAATTCTACAGGAGCTGATTTAGGCCTTTACTTCATGAAATCTAGTTCTGCCATTGTCTTAGCATCATATAGTCTCTAACTATATACACAGTCTCTCTCACACACACTCTCACCTATACATTCTCTCTCACACACACTCTCACACAATCTCTCACACACACACTCTCTCATGCACACGTTCTCACACACTCACACACATACACACTCTCACCTACACACATTCTGACACACATACTCACATATACACTTTCACACACACACTCTCAACTACACATACTTTCACACATTCTCTCATAAATGCACACATACACACTCACGAACATTCTCACAGACACACACACACATACTCTCTCACACTCACACACACACACTCATACACACTCAACACATTCTCACACAGTCTCACAGCACACTCATACACACTCTCATCTACATACTCTCACACACACTCACATTCTCACACACACACACATACCTCACATACACTCTCACACACACACTCTCTCTCACACACACACACTCTCACACACACACATACTCTCACACACACACTCTCTCTCACACACACACATACTCTCATGCACTCACACACATTCTCACACACACTCACACACATACTATCACACACATTCTCACACAACTCTCTCACAACACACTCACACACTCTCATCTACATCTCTCACACACACTCACATTCTCACACACACACACACATACCTCACATACACTCTCCCACACACTCTCTCACACACACATACTCTCTCTCACACACACTCTCTCTCACACACACACATACTCTCACGCACTCATACACATTCTCACACACACTCACACACACTCTCATCTACATCTCTCACACACACTCACATTCTCATACAACACACATACATACTCTCACACACATATTCTAACACATACACACTCTCACACACATTCTCACACACACACTCTCACACACACTCACACACATACTCACACACTCACACACACTCACACAATACTCTTACACACAGATTCACACACTCTCACAGCACACTCACACACACTCTCATATACATACTCTCTCACACACTCACACACATACATACTCTCACACACATTCTCTCACACACAGACTGCCAGGAAGCTGTATGGTGGCATTAGCTACTAAAGTACGATTTTTGTGCTATTATTTTTCAAGCATATTAAGTAGATATATAATTCTACTCTGTCTTGCTTTGTTCCTTCAGGTTGGACTTAACCTAACCTCTGGGCATGGAAGGAGACTCTGTAAACGACAGTAAGGCTCTCTGAGATCTGTGTGCACATAAATGTAAGAACAATAGTGCACTTAAATTACAAGCTACTTCTTCAAAAGTTCCTCTAAACTATCCCATGGCCACTTTGTTTAGTTCTATCCTATTATCACCTCCGATTTCTTGCCTCATTGCCATGCCTGTCCCTATTGTAGCTGGAAATAGAATTTTAAGAACACCTAAAGGTGTTTTCAAATGACGCCAGTAAACAGCTTTAGCCGACACCTCCAGTGTGGCAAAGGGATACAAGCCAATACAGACAAGGAGTAGGAGGTTTGCCGGTAGCTCTGGGCACTGAGACCTCAGGACTGGTCGGGTGAGGCAGACTGCAAATCAAGCAGCAACACGCAGGGGAGCCAGGGAGGATTCAATCATGTCACTTCTTGTAGGAGCTCCCTTCATAAGAAAAGCAAATTTTGAAAGAGGTTGAGCCCTCCTTTGGTCAAAGCCAGCGAAGAAGTTTGCCATGGCCAGGGTGGGGGGGTGGGGTAGGGTGGGGGGCTGGAGACCAGAAAGGCTGACTCAGCACCTCCTGTCTGAGGTCTCAGAGTGGTAACAGAGCTTGGTCTGCACATCCTCACCCGTGTTTGGTGTCAGGAGCTGTAACAGACACTTCAACATTAGCCAGTGTATTTACTAGTATATGGATAGATGGTACCACCGCAAGGAGGTACTTAAGAGTACTATGTTAAATAAGAGTGTTGGGTATTTTATACTGTCGATAATACAGGGCTTTGTTCCGATCCATACTCTTCTGTTAAATGAAAAATGAAGGTCTTCTATAGATACATAGAAATCCTCAAAAAGTTACAGATAAAGTACTTAAACAGTGCCTAGACTTCCTGGAGCCTGATACTGCTATCCCACAATTCTGTAGATTCCTGATGGCTTTATATGGGAGGAAATCTGCTTTTATGGCGGTCTGGCCTCCTAGTGGAACACTTTGCATGCAGGGCTGGTCACAAGTTAATAGACAACAAACAACCTTAACCAGAACAAGATTTGTTATACAAATACTTCACCTGTCTTGTCTTTTGGTTGAGCCAATTGGAGACATGCTCTACATTACTCCATAGGGGTCTCCAAATGACTGACCTCCAAATGTCACTATTAGCAATCAATGGTCATTGGCATAGCCTGCACTGCTTCCACATCTTCCAAGGTTCATTTTCCCGACTTTCCTGACCTTCTGGGATCACCATCCCAACTACACATGGATATTCAGTATCAGGTTCTGGGAAGTCTGAGCTAAAGCACCGTGGCCCTTGTTGCACACATCTTTGGTTATAATGATGTTAGGGTGCACTCTGAATGCTCCTGCCTGCCCTCCTCACCCTTCCTTTCCATGCACCAATTCTTTTCAATGTCTTCTTCCACCTTCACAAAAACACACATATGGATGGATCAAATGCAGACTTTTGTGCCCTTTATAACTAGCCCCTGCTCACATGTGCACACACACACACACACACACACACACACACACACACACACACACACACACACAAGAAAGCCAAACCACAAAGGCGTAGGATGTTGTAGAAAGAGTCCCTGTTATGTTTGAGGCTTGCTACCCTGACCGACTTCCTTCAGACTTGTTCTGATTCCCTGTGGGGACTGCACATATGGCATAGTGCTTAGAGTTGTGCCTGGGTTCCAACAGCTCATGAAATCAGAGATAAGCAGTAGGACTCAGGCACGGAGCTCTGTATCCTGTTGTGTGGGATAAGCATTCTCTTTCCACTTCCTCCCCAGGCAGCTAGAGGATGGAAGTGTTTTTCATGAAGACAGGAAATATCTTCACTACTGCTTTGTGAACTGGGTAGAATTATCCTAAAAGAGCAGGGCCATTGGGTGAGGAGAGATGTGTGGGTTGGATTTTCAATGAGCAATTAACAATAGTGTTCTGTGGCCACACCCTGCAGTTTCAAACAAGGGAAAAAAACAACTTGGCAAAAATCAATCTGCACTGCCTTCTTTAGATGTGTTCTCCAGTGTGGCCTTCTTTGAGTTGTGTTATCATTTCACTGCTGTACTTGCACAGGATTATGTGCCAAGACGCAGAAAGCCCTTTCTTGGCTGGCTTTCAGCGTGCACCAATTTCAGTCATGACAGTTGAGTTATTAAACAGAAGCAAAACAATTTGAATTTCAATCAGTGTGGGCTTGAAACTGTGAGTTACTTGTAAGAAACATGAACTTGAGACTGCTAGATCTTCAGTACATAAATCACTTTGTATGTGTATTGGTGTCCAAAGACATCCATTTTGCAAAGTTTCTCAGTGGCAGGTCACCTTGTATCTGTCAATGAATTCACACTCAGACAGCAAAGTATGTCATTTTGAGCCTCCCTGTCTTCTAGTGATAACTCCTGGGGCATTCTACAGCATGAATCATTGATAGAGGGAATGGGCCATCAAAATTAAAGTGAAGAAAAGAAATGAAAACACAGGAAGTGAAATTCCAATCAAATGTAAGTGGGGCTTATAAACATAGCGTGTTGACACTGGGCCATCTCAACTTCCCCTAAGCACACAAAGGAACTCAATGAAGGTGAATATGCTGCCAGAGAGAGGGAATAGATATGGAAAGAATGGAAATGGACGGACAAATGGGAGTGATGCTACATACTCTTCTTCCCATCACCACACCAATAGAACCCTTAGTGATAATCTAGGGCATTGAAAGTTAAAATGCTAGAAGTGAATCAAAATTTAGACAAGAGATTGATGATTTATAAGCATGAAGAAGATGCCTCTTTTGTATTGCGGATTATTTGGCAAAATAGGAGTGCCATCTGTTTTGTTTTGTTTTCTTCCTATACATTATAATGTTTTGACGTTTTCATCAACACCTTGTTAGGTCAGGAAAAACTGATTTTCCAATTTTAAAATTTATTTATTTCTTTGTTTGTTCGCCATGCTGGGAACTGACCTAAAATCCTGTATACAAGGCAAGGCTCTGTCACTCCGCTCATCCCCATTCCCATCCAGTTCTTACTGAGAGCAAAGTACAAAGCCAAGAATATGTCTTTGATAAGGAAACTCAGTCCAGAACAGGGCCACCTCTGGCCCAGGTACTCCAGCAGGCAGTATTCCATGTCTAAGTTATCCAAAGGTCAAAGTACCAGGCAGCCAGGGACCAACTGGAGCACATAGAGTTATGGCAACTGTTCAGTGTGACTAGTCCTAAACTTACCATTTTGCTCTGCTTTCATTTCCCCAGAAATAGAGGTTTGACCTAAACCTCCCTTCAACACTGTCAAGACTGCCAAGGCTTCCTTCCTCATGTGGGATGTCACTCATCTCCAGGACCTGTGACTACAAGACACTTTGCTTCCCAGAGTCCATCCCTGTTACCTCTTGTGGCTACACATGACAGACACAGAGGCCCACATTAAGAGAACACAAACCACAATGCTCAAACTATTTTATTACCAAGGGGCAAAACACTCAATTTGCCCTGTTATTTCTACCCTGCTAATTTGCAGCATGCTAATGTTTGAAAGCTAAATATTTGCATTTTCTTTTCTTCATGTCTGCAGAAGCTCTTAATACTCCAACAGGAGTTTCTAACAGTTGTGAAACAATGACGATTTTCCCGATAGTGACCACTGGGATTACTTTATGGGGTTTCTGCATACGATCCCTTTTGTGGTTCCACATAATAAAGTGAAGACTGCCAAAGTCTGCCTCACTGGAGACTCTATTTCCTCTATTAGGACAGATATGTGGAAGCTTTGCAAAATGGCTGCCTGGGCTCCCATCCTGACTGTAGTTCTTAGCTATTGCTGCCTGTTCCTAGTTCAGATAACTGATCTACCCAATGCTCTGTGTTCTCATCTCAAGAAATAACAGTACTTACCATGTGCAGTTCTTAGGCCATAGGTGAGAAGGCTCAGGGAAATGCAGCTGAATTCTGGAAGGAGTGCATAAATATCTTCCACAAAAGTAGAGACTTGTCCTTTTACTTCCCTGCAATATCTTTGCTTTGAAAACAAAGCCTGCATACACAGCAGTTACTTAGTCACCAGAGCACAAAAGAATGGCCATAGGGAACATCCAACCAAGGTCAGGGACCTTGTGCTATTTCTCTTTCTCCATTTCTGGATTCCCTACATCTTTAGAAGTTTCAAGAAGTCATGGAGCTCATTTCACTGAAGTCACTTATTTCTGTCTTGTTTGTACTTTCCCATTGAAGTAGAAGGTTCTCTTGGTAAGCTTGGCATTTTTCATACAAATAATGAATTTCTACAAATCTATAGAAAAAATAGGACCTCAAAAATGAAGGGGGGGGGATGAAAAAGAATCCCTACTGTTCCATTGTCATATATACCATCCTGGTAGGCTGGCTATTTTAAATTAAGTCTTTGAAGGTTACCACCTGCTGGCTGCAGGTTTACCTTGGCACTTGCCTAAAAACCAAACTTGCTGCCAAAGAGAACACAATGGCCTTCCATTGCCTCCCAAAGTTACATTATCTATGGTGGTAGAGAGGAATGTAACTATATAACTGTACTTGAATTCCAAAGGGAATAAGTTGAAAGCTAATATCCATTCATCTTCCTCCCAATCACTTTCTACTCCTCAAAGTTACCTATATTCTCACCAGCGAAGAAGAGTATAAACATAGGAAGGTCACTGGGTGTTGAACACCCACTCCCCTGGGCTCTCCTCTCTGCAGGTTACACACATTTGCAGGCCTTTTTCTCCTGGTAATCTATCTTCATTGGTTCATTCATCAAAAGCTTCAGAGGGAGAAGATTCTTCCTCCCTTAGCTCCCAGGATTTTCTCTCTAATCTCACAAAAGCCTGAAGTAGATATTATCATTTGATTATTTCTGGGACAAGTGAGCTCTAAGTCAAGACGACTCTCTTGAAACACCTGCTAGGGGTAAAAAGACCCATCTGACGACCAGATGTATGTTCTTGTCAAGTCCTAGCCTTTGTCTTCTCTGCTTGAGGCTCCGTTTCCTGGTTCTGAGACAATATGTTTCTACACTTTTGAAATATTCAGTAAACAGACTAATAATAATCATTAACATGGTTAACAAGACAGCCAAGTAACTCTCACCAGCTGTTTAGTCACTCCAAGTTTCCATCTCTGTGAAATAAGCAGTACTTATCCCTGCTTAGTTTTTTAAGTGTGTCAAAATTCAAACAAGAGAGCAGATAGCATTATTAATCCCTTCCAAGTTAAAAGGAAGGGGGGCATTCAAATTTTAATTATTCTTTTTCTAACTTCTTGAGTCAAAACATTTACTCACTTCCATTAATCCTCAATTATTATAGCTACCTTAAATATTTGGAGTTGAAAACCTTCTGTAAAACCAATACTTTTTCTCTTGCAGAAGATAATATCTGCCTTAGTTAAAGGCAGGGGTGGAAAAGTCATTGTTTTGCAGGTTGATGTGGAAAACCCTGCCCACTTCCAGCATTCTTGGGAAAGGAAAAGGGAGGCTCTCCTATTAGATGTTTTGGAAGGAAGGTGACTATGGAGTTGAGCTGGAAGTTCTGGATGGGAACTTTCCAAAAGTACTTTTTATTGATTCGTGTTGAATATTCATGAAGTTGAAACTTTCTGTCTCTAATTGCCCAGACTCCCAGGCTGGCACACTGCAGCCAATAGCTTTCCTGAGGGTTCAGCAGTGGTGTTTTTGTTGCACTTGGCATTGTGTGTGTACCGAGATCCCCTCTGGAGCCTGGGCATTTAAGGAGCGTTGCCTCCAGGGGCTGTTTACTCTGGCCTCTGTCCAGGATGCCAGACTCCTCCGACACGACATGATGTCTCCTGACAAAAGCAGAAAGACAGCTCACCCACAGATTGTCCCACTCGGTATGCACCTCGATGGTTGAGTTAGGTTTTGACCCTGGGGTGATCTGGAGGATCCTAGGGAAACTTAAAGAGACATGGACATCTTACTCCTCCTGACCTCAAAGAAAGACCCATAACAGCTTCCAACGAGGCCAATAGTAATGTTTCCTGGGGCAGCTGTGTCCCGAGTTTCTCACAAAGTTCACATGGTTATTTAGTCGGTGACTAACTGCAGCTACCTGCTCTTATGAAGCTGAGACTTAACATGGGAGTGCTGCCATCCAGAGCCTTTAAGGGAAGGTACTGCCCAGCTCCCCTAAGGAGCTATCTAAAAACAAAGGGGGAGGGGAGCTCTATCTCTTTAAGAAAAGAAGTGAACGTGGCTATGAGTCAAAACATCAATTAAATGTACAATTGGCTCTGTTTACAAGACCAACAGAGTTCTGACTTATTTACTGAATAATAGTTATCCCCACAATACCAACACCGACACCAGGCTCCAGGGCCCTCACACTGACCCTTGGAACTCAGTTCACCGTTCTTTCTCTGTCAGCTGTAATAATATTCAGTAATGTGAGTTTCACCAACATCTTTAGCCAGAAAGGAAGTTTGTTTTGGCCGATAGTACCCTAAAATGGGGAAAATAAAGCTATTTTTCTTGTTCTTCCTCTGGATTAGGTTTTGGTTTTGAAGTAGATGTTATAATTACCTGTACTCCTGTACTTATTTACATCTGGAAAATGCAGCCTCACATCTTTAACCCCAACAGATGACACCTGGAGATGATCATAAACCATTTCCAGGCTTGTGTCATCTATTTTCTTATTGGATTGTTTCTCTCTGTGTAACATTTACTCAGGAATAAATGTGACAGGTGTGAAAACTCTCTTAAAATGATGCAGTTTGGAGAAGCTAGGCAGATGATATCCAATAGTAAATACAATGGTTGTGTTCAAAAGGGGCGTGTGTGTGCAAGCATTTTCTTATCGGGTCTGATAACATAGGCTTAGGCTTGTATGCCATTTTGCTTTCATTACATTTCCTCATCCTTGTCACTATCCTCCAAAAGCAGCCAAGGACAACTTAAAGCAATGAGCAACGTTGCGTTCCTATAAAATGCTATTTACAAAATGGGTAGCTACTTACAGGCTTATGATTTGCCAACATTTGAATTATAGTATAATTCATCTGGTGCCTGCGTGCATGCATTTCATGTCACATTTAGCTAGAAGTGATTCGAGCAAGAGATAGAAGCCAGTCAGGCCGTTCAATGAAGTGACACTGAAAGATTCTTGTCCTTGGCCAGAAGCCAAAAATATCTGTGGTTCTGCCCTGGCCAGAGGCCAGGAATGCCAAGAGGGAGGTCTGGCTTCTCATTATCACTCTTCCTTCAAATGAATACCCCTATCTAGAGGTTATATGAGTGGGTACGACCAAAACCCCAATCCTTTCTGGTCAACAGCTCTGGAGCTGGATGTCTGAATTTTCATGGTGGAAATCTATTTTATCTATACCTCAATTTCAGCCCATCTCCTAAATACCATTGGGGGCAAATGTCAGGTAGTCAGACAGGGATCAGGGGCTTGGAGGCCATTGAGAATGAACCCTTTCCTCATGGTTGGCATTAGATCCCACATACTGTTTCCCCAGTAACACTAGGAAGGTAAACATCAGCTTTGCACCTGATTAGGTCTTCTGGTCAAAAGAATGGAATACCTCTGGCCCAGGGTGGAGGCCTGATCTGCTCCAAAGATTAAAACATTACATACTACTGTCTCATCCCTTAATTCAGCTGGGACTGTCAAGTCAATCACCTGGCCAAGAGAGATCCCTTCAAGAAGGATGATTTACACAAGCCATGCTAAAGGGATTGGAGGAATAATTATTCCCTTGAGGTGTTAGTGTTCTTATACTTCTAGAAGCCCCTCCCCATGAAGCCACTTACAGAGTTTCAGCCAAGGCCCCTGCCCACTTTCCTGAGTAACTTTTCCTTATTTCTACGTATCTCTTGTTCTTTCAGGTATTAGCCAAAAGCCCCAGTGTGCCCCCCCCCCCCGCCTACGTCTCTGAAGCTTGCCCTGTCTCTTCTGCCATGTAGCTGCTTGTGGCCCTCCATTGTGGAACCCACCTGCTTTTTTAGACCCTGACTTGAAAGGTATGTTTTTCTCTCTTCTTTCCCATCCCCCGCCCTTCTGCCAGCTGATGCCAAGACTTAAAGCTTTCTTGCCCAGTTTTCACTTACACTAGGATAAAAGTTGTCCTTGAGCTGTCTTCTGAGTCTATTTCTAAATTCTCATAGTAATGAGACTGGAAATCTATCTTAGGGTTCCTACTGCTGTGGTAAAGCACTGTGTTCAAAAGCAGGTTGATTGGGGAGGAAGGGGCATTTCTTTTTATAACTCTCAGGCCATACTGTATCACTAAGGGAGGTCAAGCAGAGCGGGAACCTCCAGGCAGGTGCAGAAACAGAGGCTTTGGTGAATGCTACTCACTGGCTTGCTCTCTGCAGCTTCCTCAGCCAACTTTCTTATGCTTTCTGGAACCACTTGCCCAAGGGTGGCACAGCTCATAGTGGGCTAGGAACGCCCACTTCACTTTTTAATCAGGAAAATGCCTACAGGCTTGCTCACAGGCCAATCCAGTAGGACCTTTTTCTCAATTAAATGACTAACTTGGGTCTAGTTGGCAAAAAAAAAAAAATAACCAAGAGATAATATAAAAGTGAATTTCAAATTCTCTGGTAAGAACAATGAAGAAAAATTCAATTCATGATAGGCAAAAATTGATGAAAAGCTATTTAATATGCAAAGTGAAAAAGAAGTTCTGTCATAAGGAAGTTCTACGGTTGACTGATTACAGCAATTCAGTGATGTCTGTACACAAAGAGAGCCCCTACTACCAACACACACACATACACACATACAGAGATAAACACACTGCACACATACAGACAGGCAGCTCATACACGCACACACACAAACAGACACACACACAAGCACATACCCCCCACATACAGACACACACACACACACACACACACACACACACACACACACACACGCACGGCATGTATAACTTTCCAACCTTGGGAAGCTTGGGAAGGTAACCTTCATGGACTTATAGTCATGGAAGAAAAGAAGATGACGTTATGGTTTGAATATGAGTTTCCTCTCACAGGTTCACATTTTAAATGCTTGTTTTCTAGCTAGTGGCACTGTTTAGAGTTTGTGAAAACTTTAGAGAGGAGACAGGTCACAGTGAAACGTTTCCTGATGGCAATTATGTCTGTTTCCTGGCTGGTTCTGTTTCCTGGTGGGTCATCATTTAGATAGCCATCCTCTGGCATGTGTTCCTTTCTCCATGATGTTTCACCCAATGCTTGGCCAAAGTTACCATTGACTGAAAGCTCTAAAACCATGAGTCAAAATAAACCTTTATCTCTTGTTCTCTCAGATGTTGTGCTCACAGAAACACACAGAAAATAGCTAACATATATGGTAAGGATTTTTCCCCCTTTGCATATGTGTACCATCAAAGGCTAGAGTTTAAGAGGTTCTAGAAAGTTCTTTTCTGTTTTTGGTTTTTTGAGACAGGGTTTCTCTGTTGTTTTGGAGCCTGTCCTGGAACTCACTCTGTAGACCAGGTTAGCCTCAAACTCACAGAGATCCGCCTGCCTCTGCTTGAGTGCTGGGATTAAAGGCATGCACCACCAATGCCCGGCTTAGAAGTTCTTAAGGAGGAGAATTTAGGTTTACTTTTTTTTAAAGATAAATTTTATTTAAATTAGAAACAATCTTATTTCACATATCAATTCCAGTTCTCTCTCCATCCCATCCTCCCATGCCCCCCATCAACACCCCATTCTGTCCCCCATCCACTCCCCAGCGAGGGTGAGGCCCTCCATGAAGGATCACCAAAATCTGTCAAGTCATTTGGAGCAGGGCTTAGGCCCTCCCCTGTGTATCTAGGCTAAGAGAGTATCCCTCCATGGGAAATGGGCCCCGAAGTCTGTTCGTGCACTAAGGATACATCCTGGTTCCAATTAAGGAGGCCTCTGTTTCCTTAAGCTACTGGATGAAGCCTCTAGAATGGCATTTAAGGTAGTCATCATTCTCATTATAGGGGAAGGACATTTAAGGTAGCCTCTCCACTATTGCTTAGGTTCCTTGTTGGGGTCATCCTTGTGGATCTCTGTACAATTCCCTAGTGCCAGATTTTTCTTTAAACCTATAATGGCTCCCTCTTTATTGATGTGTTTCTTTTCTTGCTCTCCTCTATTCCTCTCCCCACTCAATCTTCCTGATCCCTCAAGCTCTCTTCCCCCTTCCTCTTTCTCCTACCTCCCTACCCCCCCACCAAATGCTCATGATTTGTTCAGGGCCTCTTGTCTTTTCAGCTACTTTTTTTTGTTTGTTTGTTTTTTGAGTTGCCATTTTTAAGGAATGTGTTTTGATCTTGGATCAGCACCCAGTCCCATGCCTTCCATACAGTGGGGTTGTCATAAATCTTAACTTTGGGTAAATAAAAGAATGGAAGAACCTGTGCAAGACTGGAGTAAAGAAGGGAAGGAAGAGAGGGGGAGATGGATAAATAAAGATAACATATCCTCTCCTGATGAGATGCTTGAGAGATAGGGAGTAGGACTCTAGTAACTAATCTGTGCTTTAAATACATACAACAGAGAATTTACCCATGATGCTCTAAAAAATCAATTAAATATTCGCTTTGGTTGCATGTTTTCCACAAGTTCCTCCCAGGTACAAAGAGAGGACAACTGTCTGTGATTCTGAGAAAGGTCTTTCTGAACTTTGAAGTGAAATGGAAACAGATTTACTGAGTCTCCGGGAACAATAGCAGTTCTCCCAGGGCAGTCCCAGAAGGTGCATTTTTGCCTTCCTTTTGTCTTTTGAGGTCTCACAAATCACCCCCAGCATAGACCAAGTCAATCTTGGAGTTCAAAGGTTAAAGCCTCCACTGCACAATATGAATGCAGTGGGAACTGTAAGAACCAGGGCATCTGGGGATCATTTTATAAGTAATGCTCACCTTTCCAATGGGCTCTGATCTCCCAAAGATTCTTCTCTCCTGTCTGTGGGAGCACTGCCAAGGCACAGATCTCTAAACTGGGCCAGAGACACCAAAGTTGCTGGCGGCCGCCTCTTATCTCTGATTCTTCTAAGAATTTGGGACACTCCATTGAAGCATTTGTTTCTCCTCCCCAAGAGTAAACTAAAAGTAAATGTCCATTTTTGGGTTGAGGCAGGCTTTCTAGATTTTTTAAATTTATTTCTTTTTATCTTCAATGGTGTTTTGCCTGAATTTATGTCTCTGTGAGGGTGTTAGATCCTCTGGAACTGGAGTTACAGTCAGTGGTAAGATGCCATGTGGGTGCTGGAAATTGAACCCAGATCCTTTGGAAGAGTAGTCAGTGCTCTTAACCTCTGAGCAATTTCTCCAGTCCCATAGCTTTCTAGATTTTAATGTAGGTGGCTCCTTCAATTTTTATGTCGTCTAACTGATAAAATAATTGAAGAGTGAGCCCAATACTAATTACTATCTAACCCGGAATATCCTACATATGCACTGAGGGTTG
This sequence comes from Cricetulus griseus, assembly GCF_003668045.3. Classification (NCBI taxonomy): domain Eukaryota; kingdom Metazoa; phylum Chordata; class Mammalia; order Rodentia; family Cricetidae; genus Cricetulus; species Cricetulus griseus. Next base: position 330,026,407 of record NC_048595.1, read on the forward strand.
GAGGTGGGTCTTAAAACATGACTGCCCCCTTTTCACTGAATCCTGTTGACCTATTGAGCCACTGATGCCATCCCTCCCATGTGCCTTTTCTTCAGGTCACTCCCTCAGCACAGCCACTGCCACAATAGTGGCCTCTGAAGGGCCAGTTCAGCTCTGTTGGACCAGGCAATGTCACTGTATACAAGGCAAACAGTATCCTGGCAGCCAGAGCTATGCTGAGGTGTCAGGTCTAGGGAACAGTCTTGTCTTCAGTGGTGCATGGAGTTGCCATGTTTTCCCCCTGTTGAGTTAAACTGGAAACATCTATGGCTCTCCAGTTCTCATACTCACTCCCAAGAGTAAGGCAAGTCTCTCTAGATTTGTAATTGCTCTAGGAGAGACAAGGATTTGAAAGAATGCAGTTCAGAGAACAGCCCTGCAATACAGTGACCTCTATTTTTCTAGAAAATTCTAGTGGTCCCAATCCTTATATCAAAACATTCATCCAAACTGGCATGGTAGTGTATGCCTGTAATGGAAGAACTTAGATGGCTGAAGCAGGATGGCAAGTTCAAGACCAACCACAAACTTGTGCTACCTAGTGAGAACCCATTTCAAAAACAGAAAAGGAAAAATGCATATCCACACAAGCCTTTTCCTGCCCTAGTGGAGGTTTACCAGACAGAAGGTCTCCATATTACTTCCCAAAGACTTACAAACAACAAATGATAAAGTCGACCCATTGGTAGTGGGAAGAGTCATGCTAAATTCATAGCATAAAATACAAGAGAGCTACAAAGTAGTACTTTTCCATGGGGTGAAGTGAGACACTTTTCATTTTGTAAATGGATACCCTGACATAGACCTGTGCTATGTAAAACTTAGAAGTGCAAGGTCTATGTGGAAATAGGATCCATGCTCTCTCTGACAGCTAGTGTTGGACTTGAGAAGCTTGTAAGTTCACAATGCCATACTGCAGCTCTCTCTGGGTCCCATGAATCTTCACATGGCATCCACACCTTCTTTGTGACTACTTTGATGTCTTATTGGATTGGCTTTTCTAATTAAAGAAGGAAAGTTCCTGAGGAGTCATATCAGCACAAATTCCTTTAAAATATGTATTGTATTATAATAGAATTTCATATCTGGGAAACTGAAAGAGTCCATTGCTTTCAAAGAAAGTAAGACATGGCAAATCATTTCTGCTGGAGATCATCTGTAAGAGTGGGGCTTCAAAGAGCACACTTGATAGCCTAAATCCAATCTCCATAGCTGACTTAGGTTAAGATGGCAGGATGAATAATTTTTACAAAATGTTTAGAAGCACTCATGGGCCAAGAGAACAGGAGAGACAGACTGATTAAAGTCACTTGCCACCAAGCCTGATGACCCGAGTTGAATCCCCAGGACCCACATGGTGTGGTAGAAGGGCAGAACCAATATTGCAAAGTTACTGCCTGGCCTCCACACCCACACACAAAATAAGTAAGTGTAGCAAAATATTTGAAATAACAGGTCTAGGGAAGTATCTCAGTTGGTAAAGTGGCTGCTATTCAGGTAAAGTGGTTGCTATTCAAGCATGAAAACCTGAGTTCTGATCTCCAGGACTCATGTAAAAGCCAGGCATGGGGGTGCACACCTGCAGCCCTTGCCCTGGGTGGCAGCGGGAGAGACAAGCAGATCCCTGGAGCTTGCTGGACAGCTGGGGACTTGCTGAGTGCTGCGTTCAGTACACACACAGACACACACAGAGAGAGAGAGAGAGAGAGAGAGAGAAGAGAGAGAGAGAGAGAGAGAGAGAGAGAGAGAGAGGGAGGGAGGGAGGGAGGGAGGGAGGAGGGAGGGGAGGGAGGGGAGGAGGAGGGAGGGAGGGGGGAGGGAGGGTGGGAGAGAGAGAGAGAGAGAGATCTTACAGAGTTAGAGGCCAGCAGCCTGAGACCACGGTGTTGGTAAAGTGAGATCCTTCTGGAAGCTGCGAGGGACAGTCTACCTCTGTCCTGAATTTTGGCAACTGTTGGAAATCCTTGGAGCTCCTTGGCCTGTGACTGAGTGACTCCAGTCTCTGCCTCCCCTCACACACATCCTTCCCCTTCTTGTCTCCGTGTCTGGAATCTCCCAACTGCCATTGGTCTGAAAATCCCTGTCCCAAACCCAGGGTAATCTCATCTGTAGGTCCTTACTCACACTGCAAGGATCTGTTAGCTAAATAAGGTCACAGTGAAAAGATTGAGAGCCAGACTTGGACATATCTTTTTGGACTGCAATTCATCCTGCTACCAGAATATTAGTATAGCACTAGAGCTGATAGACAAAGCCTTTTCTCTATCCCCAAGCTGCAAGTGAAATCAACAAATCAGTTCCACTTTATAGGAAGGACATTATCCTCGTGGAACTTGGTAGACCCTTAGCTTCCCCCATCCTGTCCCGCCACGGTCCTGTGATTATTGACTATAAAATTAGCTGCACAAACTGATGGCCCTGCCTTGTCCCAACTGAACAAACCTAGATCTACATGTGTTGAAGGCTAAGTTGTAACCTGCAACTGTGAGATGAGGAGAGAGGCCCATCCGGGCTTTCTGTGAGTAAGACACAATGCTCACTAGCAGAACAGTGCGGGTCTCTCTTGAAAAGAACCCATGCCACTTATTGTCCATGTGGCCTTGGGAAAATCTGATGGTGTGATCTGGTTTCTCTCTCTGCAAAGGAAGCGTAACAATGCCTTCGATACCTTACCAGGGTGTTGTGTGAATTTGCTGACACCCGTAAAGCTCCCTGAAAGTGAAGAGGCTTACATAAGTGCCTGGTATTATTCACACAGCGAATGTTTCCTCCTGAGAATAGAGTCATAAACAGTACCATTGTGCAGCTAGTGGAACGTGTTCAAAAGTTTCCGTTCACAACTAGTAGATCAAGTTGTGGGTGGTGTATGGACTGTCTGTGCCCGTGCCAACTTGCATCCCAAATGGCAGCACAACGGACTATCTTGTAATGAAAAGCCCTACTGTAAGAGACTGATGCCAAACCACGGCATCAGTCACCAGGATAGTCCTGTATGGCAGGCAACTTCACATATACCCTTTCTTACAGTAGAAAAGCGACAGTGACAGAAACCTTGGTCACACGGGAATCGAACACGGCAGTAGTTGAGATGCAACTCTCTTCTTCCAGAACATTGAATTCCTAAGGTTGAATGACTGAGGCAGATTATAATTCCCCCTCCCTTCTTCCTTCCCTCCTTTCTTCACTCTCTCCCTCCCTTCCTCCCGGGAAAAGCCAGAGTTGTAAACTAGATAGTGTGTTAGGGTTCAGGTTAAGGGTGTATTCTCTCTGGATGTGTGGGAAATGTCTAGACAGAACACCACTGGCCCACACAGCAGACAGGAAAATATTGCCTTTCCCCCATTGCTGGCCCTGGAGATTCTCCAAGATGTGGGAGGGGAAGATGCATTCTCTCAGGAAGATGTAGGACTCCCCTTTGTGTATCATGTCTGAAAAGGCAGCAGATATTTTCAATCAAATAATGGAAGATTAGCTACTGTATTCGTTACCATTCTCATTTTTATGCCAAAACACCTGATGAAAGCAACTTGAGGAGGAAAGGGTTTATTTCTACTGTGGTGACAGTTCACCATGGTGGAAAAGTAATGGTGGCAGGAATACAAAAGTCGACTGGTCACATTGCATCTTCAGTCAGGAAGCAGGGAGAGATGAACGCACGCTAGTGTTCGGCTCCCTTTCTCTCTTTCATTCAGTTGGAATGGTGGAATGGTGCTATCCATACTTAGGGTGGGTCTCCCATCTCAGTTAACAGTCTAGAGACTCCCTCACAGACATGCCCAGAGGGACGTCTCCTAGGCAATTGACAATGAAGATTATTGTTATTGTTATTGTTGCTGTTATTAAAGAGAGTATTTTTGTTTGTTTTGAAGCAAGGTCTCACTTTGTCACTCATTTAGCTTTACTCTTGCGATCCTCCTGCCTCAGCCTCCTAAGTAGCTGAGATTGCTGCTTTGCACCACCACAGCTGGTTCTATAAATCATAGAATAACTGAATTGCAAGTGACTTATCTATTCAACTATTCAAAAAGTTTTTTAATTGTGTGGCATTTTTTTTGTTCTTCCTTCTAGGCATAACAATGGGCTCAAATCTTTAAAACAGTTAAAGAGCTTAGGACAAGAACACCAGAAAAGAGGATCATCCCTGGTAGTTTCTGTCTGAACTTGGGCAAAGTCTTCCGATTTTCCTACAAAGAATTTGGGAGTATTTTGTAACACTCAGGGTATTTAGTTTCCCTCAGGCCTCACTCCCATATCCATGTGTAACTTTTCTTTCAGGAAATCATTCATTTGTTCATTCATTCATTCATTCATTCATTCAGTGTGTCAAGTGCTAGAACTATAGGAAGAGGAATGACATGATCACTGCCCTCATGAATCCCTGAACTAATGAAGGCAAGTTGATAAGTGTCATGACACAATCGAGGTCTGAGCTGGAATAACTGAAAGGCATTTCATCATGCCCTCTGGCCTCAGACTCAGCATCCAAGGTCCCCTTGCTTTTTCTTCCTGGAATGTTTTCTGTTCCAGTGGCCATTAGAGCTTTGTTGGAAGACAGAACCAGGGAGGTCCCTCCAAGCTCATCCAGGCTGCAGCCAGTTCTAGGAAGATAAAAATGCACAAGTAACTGGCAGGGCAGAGAAGAATCATGGGTTCTCAGTGTGACATCAGGGCAGAGCCTGGGGACACTATGGGGACATGTCTACATGGCTGGATCCATCTACAGATAATGAAGTAGTTGCTGAAGTTTCTCCATCAGCAAGTCATCTCAAGACCCACAGAGAGTGCTGGCCTGTAGTGGTGAAGTGCAGAGAAGACCCTTGCCTAACAAGACTGAGTGTGACTGTGAGCCTGAACAACAATGTGGCTTGAACACTGTTGACACTGGCCTTCCTTTAAGCTTTGATGAAGTAGTAGTCTCTGCTGCATTCCAGGAGCCTTAGGATGCAGCTACCGGCCCTTACCACATTACTCCAGAAACCAGGCTAGGATACCTGGGAGGCAATGGAATGAGCTACACAGGAGTGATTAGAGGAGAGGATGGTGTGTGTCCCCTTTCTGAAATCTCACAGCAGACTTGTTCATCACTAACTTCTGTGTGCACCACCCTCTTCCCAGTTTTTCTGCAGGGCAGAAGCATACCTATTTTCTTCTTTAGCTTCTCTTCATAGTGGTGGCTGATAAGAAAACCAGGTCCAGGCAGGTATGGACTCATGTTGGCTTAGGATTATGAAGAAAGATGGATGGATTGATGGATAGATGGATGGATGGATGGATGGATGGATGGATGGATGGATGGCCAGAAAGGCAGGTGGATGGACAGACAGATTAGATTGGTTAAATGATAAAATACTAAATGTCTGTACCCTTCCCTTTCCATGTATTAAAGCCAAAAACCTAATGTGCTGGTATTTGGAGGAGGGATCTTTAGGAGGTGACTAGAGTTAGATGTAGGTCAGGCCATGATGGGATGAGCATTGTTATGGAATAAGTGGGCTTGTTCCTCAGCAGCAGAAGAGAGGTAGGATGGAGGGAGGTAGGGGAGGATGGAGGGAGGAGGGGGGGAGATTGAGAATTTAGTCTAAAGAGAATGCTTGTGATGTGGCCAGATACAGTTTGGGAAAGGAGATTTGACTGTGGGATCCTGACTGGGTGACCTAATCAGCCACATAGCAGAAACATTGCCAGTTCCTACTGAAGGGATGACAATGGACAACGTGCATGAGCAGTGGCTGCCATACTTTTCAGATACTACAGGGTCACTGAGAATGATTTGGAAAGCTTCAGCACTGCCTTGGCGACTTTTCTGTAGAGGGGACTTTGGTTTCAGTAAGTCAGAAAGTAGCTGCCCAGTCTGTGCTTAGGATCCCACCTAACAAAGCAGCAGAAGGGGGTGGGTGTGCTCCCGAGTGTGGAAGGCATCAGACTAGCAAGGACACTTGGTTCTAAGTCAGAGTTAATCCTGGAAACTTGAACCTTACTGCTAATGGCATTTCCCTTGCTGGGATGTGGAATTACTCTGGACTTATCTCAGATTTCTTCCTTTCAGTTTCTCCACTGAGATCCTTTTCTTACGCCTTCCTGATAATTGTTTTGAAAGCATATAACATCTGGTTCCATTCTCTCACAGCTGGAGATTTCTTCTCTGGGTTAATGACACCTTGAATCTCATTCACATCTAATTAAGATAATATTTACATAGAATATTTATAGACTTAGTACCCAAATGAGTTAAGACTTTTGCATCAGTGGGATGAGTAGACATGTTTCCATGCAGGAAGGATATGAATGGGATAGGTGGATGCTGGAGGCGGAATGTTATGAAGTGAAAGTTTGTATCTCCCCACAGTTCATATGGGTGATGCAGTCTATTTTGAAGTGTCCCATAACATGTCATTTAGCTTAGATGAAATCACAAGGGTGGGGCTTTCATGACAATTAGCGTCCTTATAAAAAGAGAAAGCAGAGTTCTCTCTCTCCTTCTCTCTCTCTGCCTCTGTCTCTGTCTCTGTCTCTGTCTCTGTCTGTCTCTGTCAGCCTACACTGTTAAATGAGGGAAGCAGTGTGCTATGACCAGTGTGTGGGGGGGTGTACTGTGCACAATTTGATACTATTTGTGCATTTAACAGCACCCTTTACCAACAAATTCTGTATGTGTAAATATAAATATATTTTATCCACACACATACAAGTCACACACATATAATCACCTGAATGATAAGTGCTTGTTGGTAATAAGGTTACTCGGAAGGGAACACTATAGAATTGGGGAATAGGAAAAGTTTTTTCCTACTTGTACTGTTTTAATTATCAGTGAGAATCTATTACTTGTGTAATTAAAAATATTACAATGAGTTACGATGAGGATTGTGGTTGAAACAAAAGGGAAGGAAAATTACATCAGGACGCTTTTTCTCTTCAAGACTGCTGTTTTACTTGATTTTGTTAGGGACAGAGGCTCAGAAATGGAGGTGGAAAAGGTCCTTGTCCGTCTCTTGTTGCACAGCGGGTATGCTGGAAGAACATGGCGTGTCTGGGGTGCATTGCAGAGCTTACGATAATGCTCATTCGTGCTGAGGCACTGACTTTTGCCCATAAAAGGAGGAATTACAACATCAGACCCAGATTGTTCCCATTTCCAAACAGCCACAAAATGTCAACATAGACTGTCAATCACTTGTTCTCCATTCTCTCACAAACAGTCCCTGGAAGCCAAGCTACTCACAGAAAACAGATACAGGCAGGCACTGTTTTGACAACACTGGATACGCCTGTGATTAGGAGTCAGAATAGCGTAAAAATGATTAATATGGTCCTGAAAGAACAGGGAGTGCACCTCCAGAAGGGATAATTGGATGGGCGTCCCTGCTGTGTTCACCTCCTACCCAGACACTGCCACAGGTTTCGTTCTCCCAAACAATCCCTGGCTGAGTGTTTGCTGTAACTTCTATTTGTCTGTTTGTGACAAGGTCTTTCTCCATAGCCTAAGCTAGCTTCAAAATGACAATCCTTGGTTTTCCAAGTACTGGAATTGCAGGTGTTTGGCACTACAGCCAGCTTGCTGTGACATCCCATTCCTTACCATGTGCTGGAGTCCACTTGGGACAAGTCTCCAACATCAGGATGAATTTCTGACATCCTCTTGCCCTCCCTTTTGGAGACCAAGTTTCAAGTAACACAGGCTGGTCTTGAGTGCTCTAAGTAGACACGGATGTCCTTGAAGTTATGATCATTGTGCTTCTCTGGAATGCTGGTTCAGGCCACCAGGTGGGGGTTATGTATTTAGTGCTAGGGAGTGAAGCCAAGGCTTCTTCAAGGCTTCCTGTGTGCTTGGCAAATGCTCTACTAGCTGGCATCCCATTTTGATCATGGTTATGGAGGAGATATAGAAGGTTCTTGGAACATGGACATAAAGGTCAACGGATGTCAAAAGAAATGTGAAAATCTATTTCCACGGTCAAATAAATCATCCTTAAATTAGCAATAAAATCATCTAGTAACTGTTTTTTTTTTTAAACCAACAGTTGAGCACTCTCTGTGTTTAGCAGCACTCGGAAGGATGTGGCTGCTAACGATGTACCTGCTAAGCTCTCAGTTTATGAGGCAGAAAGTTATCATTTAGCTCACCACACTTGAATTAAGGTGTCCTGGAGTAACTTTAATTACACAACTGTTTAATTACCAAGCAGCTGTCGTTTTCCTGGAAATATATTCTCAATCTCAAGCAGTCTGAGGACTAGGCCCCATCGTCTTATCTTGTGAAAAATGAACAAACTCCAGGACTGTGAATTGGAAGCCCTGGCTCATTTCCTGGGCCTCCCTGTTTATGAGGGTCTGCCATCCTGGTTCTAGGAAAATGGATTCCATGAGTGAGCTTCAAGCTGCAGGCAAGTCCTCCACTTCAAAACCTCAACTTGAGTGTCTCTACTTTGATCTGTGTGATACCGGACTTTCTGAAGAAAGGTTTCAAAAAAGAAAAGGAAAATTATCCAACACTCACTTTTTCAATCAATATCCACTGTGTTCCTGGTGTGCAACTGTTTGTGGTCCAGAGGACCCAGCAGTGATGACATCTCCTGCCTTTGTGAACCTGGCAATCACCAAGACTCCACATCAGATCCAGCATCCTGCATCTCCAAGACACATGGGACAGGTGTCCTGAGCATGCTCAGAGAAGTTCTTGTCCATACAGTGAGTTGTCCGGTTGTAACTGCATCAGGACAGACTGACCGTCAGAGAACTTCCAAGGGGTATATTTTAGGATGAATCTCAGTGTCATTGTTTTGACTACCCTAACACTGTATTTGTGTCTGATGTTTGTTTGTTTTGTGCTGCTCTCATAGAATAGCAGAGGATAGACTGGGGATGTAGTTCAGTGGCACTGTTTGCCCCACATATGTGAGGTCTTGGGTTTTATCTCCTTATGGCATAAAAGGAAAAGGAGCAGAAAAAGAGCTGAGATTGGGCAACTTGTGAAGAAAAGAGATGTGTTCCCTGAAATCTGGGAAATCCAATTCCAAGGTCAAGAAGTCCATATCTGGTGAGGGCCTTTCCCTTGTGTCATATAGTGGTAGGAGGCAGAAAGGAAGAGAGCATGCCCTAGAGGGAGGGAGAGAGGGAGGGAGGGAGAGATAGGAGAGGGAAATAGGAGAGACAGAGACAGAGAGAGAGAAAGAGAGAGAGAGATAGAGAGATCTTAGTCTCAAAGACTCAAGCTCTTCAGTAGTTACCATTAAGCCATCCATGAAAATGGATCCTTCATGAACCAGCTTTCTCCCACCCTTTCCATAGCAATACTTTCACAGGGCTTACATTTCCAACATGTGCCTTGGGGAAACACATTCACAGCACAACAATCAAACCATTTGTCTTTGATCTGTAAGATGGGATAATGATAATATGTGGCTCATGCAGGGCTGCAGTTGGGATCAAAGCATATGATGTACTCAAAGCCTTAGAGCTGTGTCTGGAGTGCTACAGGCTGTGTTACATGATATTAGCTATGATGATGTATTCTTCCTACCTACATCAGGAAGAATGTACTTGGAAGGTCCTACAAAATGGCCAAGAGCAGAATTCATCATAAAGTACCACTAGCCTGGACCTCCAAGGACCTGCTCAGTCATGGCCAGACATAAATGTGAATCTGGTTTCATCTTTCCATTCTGTTCTCTAAATTTTCTTTTACTGTGGTTCAAATTTATCCTTTATATCCTTGGCCATTAATAATACCCAAATTAGTAACCAGAAATTTAAGTTATTAGGTTCTAACCTTGCTTTATATGTCATTTATTTCGTTAAGGAATGTTTAAAGGGAATGTTTTTTGAGACAGGGTTTCTCTGTGGCTTTGGAGGCTGTCCTGTTACTAGCTCTTATAGACTAGGCTGGTCTCAAACTCTCAGAGATCCACCTGCCTCTGCCTCCCGATTAAAGGCATGCACCACCAACGCCCAGAGGAATGTTTATAATTTTAGACTGAGTTTGTCTGTAACAGGACTTCATTTGTGGGACTTACACAGACTTGGTTGAGATGTTTTCACTTCTGCTGGGTACATCATAGTCCCAAGAACAACCTTTAATAGAATTTCTCAGTTCGGGTTTCTAAGAACACAGATGCATAATAGTCAACCTGAAACTCATGGACTAGAGGAAGCTTGTAAAAACAAAATTTTAGGGAACTTTTTGTCTCTATGGAGAACTCTGAGAGACAGATAAGAGTCCTAGAGTGTCTTCTTCTGGATTACTGTTTCTGACAAAGTGCAGTGCCTTCAGAGTGCCAAGCTAGCAGAAAGGACTTGGATCCATTTTCCTGCATTATAAACAACGCCCTTCACCCTGCTGCTTCCTAAGAGCACTGTGAATTGAAGCCCCTCATCCCACTCTCCTCCCCGACCCTCCCTCCACAGCCAATGAAGCACAAAAACTCTGAGAGTCTGGCTTTCAGTTCCCTTCATCTATCAGACACCTAGGAGTTTCCCTGTATTTCTTGAAAGTTGTGCTATGCATTTAAAATGATTGTTTTTTTCTAATTTAACCTATAGTTCTTGGAATTACAGTGTCAGGGTAGGAAGTCTAAATTCAGACAATATAAACAATTTTTCAGAATCATTTCTTGATTTAGTTTATCTTTCTATGTTCACTCTAAGGTGCACATATCCTGCTTCTGGCACCTTATAGTTTCTGAAAATATTTTACTACATACTAATCTTCATGTCTTGATAGATGTGCCCCTCCCCACCCCCGAGTGTGCCCAGGGTAGAGCTAAGCCTGAGTAGCTACTTTGGGTGAAAGATCTGGAATGACAATACTTATTTCTGAACATATGTAGCTCTACCCTGCTTCACTTTGGTAGGGGTATCTAGGACACAAATGTCACCTTCTTCCCTCTTTCCACAAAAGACTGAGTTAAGATACAGAGAAAGTTTCTTGAGAGGGAACCAGTGAGAAGATCCAGACTAAGGCCAAAATTGAACAGCCAGCACTGTGACACTGGACCTTCTGTCAAGCCTTGTAGTGCACAGTGAGTGATTCTGGCCTTAGGCTCTCAGTCTACCTCCCAGCTATGGTACCACAATGTGGAAAGTGGTGAATTCCATACACTGGAAGCCATTTTTACCTACATGTGAGTCATTTTGTATTGTTTTGTTTTTTACCTTTTAATTAGGACTGCATAGAAACATTTCATTTATATCAGTGTGGACTCTGATAAATTAGGAAGAACAAGATATCACTGCTTGAGTGTTTTCTAATTTCTAAGTAGTAAGGTCTAAATGACTGGGTAGGTGAAGCTGACCTAAATGCTCCCATGACTTGTGCTGTTGAGCATTTGTTATTCATACCGACTGTGCATCACTGGTAGAATTATGGCTTTTGTTTGTTTTACTGTGTCAGGTCTCATGGAACCACAGGTGATATTTATTCCATGAGCTTCAAGGGATGAATCTCTTTCTGCTCTTTGCATCTCTGAGCCCCTCATCTGTGCATGTTCTCCTGAGTCCCTGAGGCTTAGTCAGAGAATAAAGTCTCTGTCATTCACTATGTGTTCACACAAAGACAGGTGGATTTAATAATGATTATAGCAAAGATAAGTGGGGGGCTCTATTTAATTGGCCATATTGGAGATTTTCAGATAGTAGAAAGTGAAGTATTTCCATGCCACCCAGCATTACCATTCAAGGTTATGTTAGCCCTCGCTGTGTCCCTTGCCCCGCTTCTTTCATGGTAAGTTCAAAGGCATGGGTTCTCTTTCCTTCCCTCTTGAAAATCCTGTGTGTGGAAGATGGCCTTATCCTTGCTGGGAAAATATCACATTCTTGCTGAATGCAAGGGTAGCAGTAAGCGTCCCAGAACCCTGCCATATGAGCCACAATGCAACTCATCCAACACCTGCCTTCATGTCCTCACCTTACATATGTAAGACCCCCGGAAAGCTCAGGCTTCCAGGATCTTAGCCCAGGACCTCGGCCACCCCAATCACCAGGCTGAGTCAAAAGCTTGATGCAAACTGTACGAGACTTTATTGTTGTTTAACGAGCTAACCCCATGTTAGCTCAGATCTTTCATCCATCCACCATGGTGGATGGCTACAAAAGACACTGCGAAGCCACTGCACAGAGATCTTATAGGGCAGTGTAAGGGGAGTGTCTAGAGGTACGCACAGGCTCAGGATTGGTGTGCCTCCAGGCTTGGAGGGTTTGCCCTGTGTTGATTGGTCAACTGGTTGTTATGGCCCATAGGCCCTCCCAGGGTGGATGCTATGCTCTGCACGTCTTTGCTGTGCGTTTGTCCATAAAGCACACCCAGAACTGTAAAGCATACCACCACTAGCTAACTTCTGATTGGTTCCTTGCCACGAGGCAGGCATCTAACCTCTAGTGACTAAGACAAGGTCAAACAAGCATGTGTTCAGCTGTTATGGCTGCCGAAATGGGGAGCTAGTCCCTTCACATAGAGAAAATGGGCCCAGCAGTCAAGGTCTCAACTCTTACCTATGAGGTAAGATGACCAGCTGTTTCAGAACTCTGTTGTCCCTGTCTTTGACAAATGACAGACAACTAGTTCATTAGCTAGGTTGGACTTGAGAAAACCGATTCATGAACATGAGAAACAGCAAAAAGATGGCTGCATTCTTGTGAATGGGAGGGCTGTTTGTTGAACTTTTCAAATACATGCTGTAGCTGCCGAGAAGCGACTAAGTCAAAGTCAAATCATTACTTCAGAATAGGTGGCTAAGGGAAGGACTCTTTGGATGTAAAGACATTGTTATGTGGTCATTTGCATTTAATGATTAAATACAGAAAAATCAAGGGACATAAAGAGAGAAGACAAATAGCTTTGTAGGGGTCAGTTAAGGAAAGGCAAAGTAAAGTTTCTAAAAATATCTTACTTCATAATCAAAGTTATTCAAAGTTATAACATTGCAATCAGATTCTGCAGTTCAAATTGACCATGCAACATTTTAGCTGCAAATGAAATCCTTAGGTGTTTGAATAGAGTTGCAGCCACCAAACTTCCTGATTGTTTTCAAAGGTTATTTTTATAGTGGACTCCCGGGGCAGCTTAGTTTTTCTTGAACTGGCCCATGTTCAAAATGTGTGTTCAAGGCCGTCCTACATGTTAACTGGTTTGTGAGAAGAAACAGAATTTCCAGGGAAGGAGTTAATGGGGGAGTAGGCTGTGCTGGAGACAATGGGAAGCATTCTAAGTACCAGTGACCTTTATTAATTTCTACAAAGCCATCCCAGCATCCACCCATTACTATCTTCCTAGCTCCACTGGGGTGGTGAGTTTCCATGGCTGGCTACTATAGGCAAACAGAAAACATAGCCAGGCCCTAGTGATTTTGAGAAATGATCAAAGGAAAACTATTTCCCTGCCACTCCCAACATCACACACATGTAACCTTTGGATGCAGATACATCTGTGTCTGTGTGGCTCACTCAGATCTTTCACTAGGATTCATATTCAAAGAGCATGTGGCCCTAAGAAAAGGCAAGTGGCTTACCTGCCCTCAAACAATGTGGGTCTGGTCCTGGGGCCTTATTTGGACAGACAGTAAGTTTACAAAGGTTAAAGGAGAAAAAGATGGGTGAGACAAGGAGTTTGCCTGGATTTATGATTTGATCCACTTACCTATAATGTTTCCTGAGCAATTAGGGAGAGAAGGTAGTCTCCTTTTTACTCAGCCTGATGACTGATGAAAATGATTGCCCTATTTTAATCTAAATTAAATGGGGTTGAGGTCTCAGCATGACAGCAGAGTGACAGTTGCCCTTTTAGACCCTGGGTTTTAAGTGCTTTCCTGGCTTTCAGAGATACCCAGGGAGTGATTTAGGAAAGGGTAGCCTTGTTAAAACAACTGCAGGCCTTGGGATGTTCATTTTTTTTTTTTTTTGGAAAATACCATGTCAGATCAAGGCTGGGAGGAACAGAGCCAGCTTTCATGATGCAAGGGGGCATGAGTTCTAAGCAAGGTGCCTTGATGATTGCTTCATGGGATGGCTGATGGGGCACAGACCAGGTGGGCCTTAGTGAACAAAGGTCATCTTGTGGCTGGGTATTCTTGAGATTTGACTTTGTAGTACTGGTCTGCAAATCCTTCAGCCTCATCTGGGTCCAATGAAAAGGTTTCTACCTAAGCACTTGTGGTAGATAGACACTGTATAAACTGACGACATTATATGGCCCCATGGTATGGTTACAGGGGAGGTTTTCATTGTAGATTTAAGGGACAGAACACCCAGAGGCATCTGGAAGAGACCAGAGCAGAGAGAGAAAGCAGACGACTGAACATGGCCAGCAGACTGGACCTGGCCTTGAAAGAAGCAGGAGCAGAGTAGTGGGGAGTGTGGCATAGAGAGAGGGGAAGAGTTAAAGATGAAGACAAGGGAAAGCAGGCAAAAAGAGAGGATGAGAGAGAGAGAGAGAGAGAAAGAGAGAGAGAGAGAGAGAGAGAGAGAGAGAGAGAGAGCAAAGTTGAAATAAAGGGTTATAAGGGGAATAAGAAGTGGGAGAAAGGAAGCCTATGAGCTGGAGAGGTGGGGACGGGGGTGGGTGAGAAAAGCCTGAATGCTAGCATAAACTCTGAAGTGTGTAATAGGTATTTGTGTGGTTAAGAGAGCCTGAAGGCCAGCACTACAGACAGCCATTGGTCCCGTCTGCCCTTGACAAGGAAAATGGCTCCTTTGGTAGAGGGGAACCAACTTCACAAGTTCCTGAAGAATGCTGGCTTTGTCTAACCACCAGAATTTTGGGAAATGGAGTTTCCTTTGGATCTGCTATTGTTAGGAACTTGGGGATGTGCCTTGTGTTCCCAGAACCAAAGCACTGTGGAGCTGGGAGGAACTTACTTTATAAGTGAGGAAGAGCCGCCCAGAAAGGTAAGTCAGCTTCCAAACTAGTTGCTTTCTCAATTTTGTCTCAGATTCCCTGCCTGTCCACTGTCTATAGAGATGGAAAATCTCCTGGGGCTGGAGAAGTCTGCCAGGAAAAGGGAGAGTTCTAACCTTCCTCTCAGTTCTTCATCACCACAACCCTTGCCCCCTCAAGCCCTCTAAGCCACTTCTAAACCATTGGGGAAAGTCCACTGACTTGGAACCCCACTAGAAAGAAACCCAAAAAACTCCTAGTGTGGAGAAAACAAACAGATCCTGGACCAGTCCTTGGGATGGTAAGGTTCCACCCCGGCACAGATGCGGTTCTCTTGGTGACCATTAACTAAGGAGTTGTCACAGAGACTTTGTTTATTGAAGAGCCAGTTCCCTCCCTCTTGCCTCATGTGCCCCTAGGCATAATTAAAGGATGTAAAGCTCAAGCACACTCCCAGACAGCATAACCCCCTCACTTGCACCGAAGCAAGATGCACACTCTACTAGCATTCCCACTGGGGAGGAGAGATTCCTGGAGCACTTGGAAACATCTTAGCACTGAGTTGGAATAGTTTTGTTTCTTGGCCAAACCATGGTTCTCCTTGTGTTTTTCTCAGATGTTGGTGTGTTTTCAGCTTTACAAAGGAAAAGAAAATGTGCACAAGCCCTTGGGGGCTTGGAAGTATTGTTTATGTTCCTTTAAAAAGCAGCAGATCTAATTAGCAGATCTAATTAGACCCAGAGAGCAGGATGAATAGGAAAGGCTGCAAAAGTGCACAAGGTGGGCTCTCCTTCGCTCCTTCTGGGATCCGTCTCTACTCACCCCTGTCTCCCTCGAGGAAGTGTGGGATTGTTCCTCTTGTGCAGCACAGTGTCGGGTAGCAATGGAGTCATTGATAGGTTCCATTAATGTTTATTTTAAAATTTTACCTCTGCATCCAAAAATCTTGACATTTTGGTTCGCAAATAGGCAGCTGAGAAAAGTCAGGTAACTTTCCACATGCAATTGAATTAGGAATGTTTTTGCTGACTGTGTTCACGAATGCCCACTGATCCTCAATATCAGCTCTTGGGCTCTCTTGTTCTGACCTCTGCAGTGTCCCCACTTCATGTGATAGTCTGGAGCTTCTTGCTGTCTGTCTGGTATGAGCATCCTATTCTCCTGTCTTCTTTGCCTTTAGCCAGCTGAGACCTATCTCAGCTCGAGCCCTACTTCCCAGTCATTCTTCCAACCAGAAGCCATGTTAACTCCTCCCACATTTTTAGTCACCACTCCTTATCATAGCTACTGTCTCTTGATGATGTCACCTTTTTCTTCTCCTCAGGAACTGTGGGCCACCCCTCCAGTGAGATTTCCTAAATACACATTCCAAGAATCCCATTTATAACACCACAGTTTTCAGTAGCTTCCCCAAGGCAGTGTCACCAGGGGCTCAGGGCTGTGCCTCCTCTGTTTACATTGCCAACTGGACATGGTGGGAACTTTAGGGATGCTTTGAAAAGGAAAAGGATATTCCAAGGTCAGAATGGCTTTGCTTGCCAAAGATAGAAAGCCACAGCATTCAAATAAGTGAAATTTTGCTTTTGTGTAGATCATTCTAAACACCATTCCCGTCCACATATGCTGAATTGTTTCTCTTCTGTGTTTCAGCTTGGCTGATGAGTTCAGGAAGAGACCTTTAGACTGAAACTCTTTGTAGACCAGGAGGCCTAGGAAGCAGCCAGAGTATAAGACTGATCACTTGGGAAACAAAAGGAGATGCCAGAAAGTTCCCGGCTGCAGACAAAAAAAGGGGGAGGGGCAGAATAGTGAAAGTGTGTGAAGGGACAAAGTAGCCAGGCTCTAAAACCAAAGTCTTTGGCCATGTAGAGATGCTATCCTGCACCTATGGCCACTGGAAATACCTCTCCACAGCCTTCTCCCTTCTAATTTGTGTTTACATTTTTTTCACAATTAGTATTTCTAATTTAGGGACTGGAATGCAGAGGGCTTCTCTTCTGGCATTGCTTCCCTGAGGGGTTATTTGAGAGAGCTATAAACAGCAGGATGGTGTCTCTCCTGACCATTATTATTTGATTTCCATACTGGAAAGGCCAATTGGATCCCTAAACTCCCATATCCTCTGGGATGGTGTCCGAATTTTCCATAAACCTTTTTTGGTGGGTGGGGGGTGGGGAAGTAAAGCAAACTAAAGACAGAATGGTTGGAAAAACACATGGTTCCTCTGCACCAGCTCAGAGCTGATCTTAAGTTAAAATATGAATCACCCATGTGTCCTCAAAGTCCTTTCTGGGACCAACTCCTGTCAAGTCCAAAGGAAACTCCATTTCCCCAAATTCTGGCACTTAGACAAAAAGGCAGCATTCCTCAGGAACTTGGGAAGCTGTTTCCTTTCTACCAAAGGAGCCATTTTCCCTATCCCTGGCAGATGGGACAGTCCTCTACCTGTGGTGCCTATTAGCACACCAAAGCACATGCTGGCCTCAGTATCACAAGCACTTGCTCCATGTTTCAGAGTCCATGCTGGCCTCCTGACTCCCTCAGCATCACACACATCTGTCACATGTTTCAGAGACCATGTTGGCATCCAGGCTCACTAAGTATCACACACACCTGTACATGTTTCAGAGTCCATGCTGGCCTCCTGACTCCCTCAGCATCACACATCTGAGCAAAAAAGGTATGAAAGGATATGTATATGGAGGAGTATAAAAGAATATATATATATATATATATACATATATATATATATATATCATGTTCCATATTTATATGTATATATACATATAATACCTACATACAATATATACGCACATATATTACATATATGTATATATACACATATATAGAACAAATGTATATGTGTGTGTAGCATGAATAATAAAAGCCCAGAGACAGATATTGGGGTTCAAGCTAAAGACCAGAAAGGAAAAGCAGCCAAACCACCAGAGAGCTCTCACCTGCACCAATGCTCAGATTGAAGGGGTGATCCAACCTGTACCAATGCTCAGATTGAAGGGGTGATCCACCGAACCTCAGATTGCATCTCCAGACTGCACTGTTTCTCACCAAATCTCAGACTGCTCCTGAGACTGCACTGAGCTCCTTATAGTCCCTCTAGTGCTGGGATTAAAGGTGAGAGCTCTGTTTCTCTTTTAGACTGATTCACTCCCATGTAACCCAGGGTGATCTTGAACTCACAGAGATCCATCTGCCTCTGTCTCCTGGAATTAAAGATGTGTGCCACCACTGCCCAGCTTCTATGGCTGTGTCTAGCATTGCGTTCTGATTGCCAGACAAGCTTTATTAGATCATAAACAATA
The DNA here is from genome assembly GCF_003668045.3 of Cricetulus griseus. Taxonomy (NCBI): domain Eukaryota; kingdom Metazoa; phylum Chordata; class Mammalia; order Rodentia; family Cricetidae; genus Cricetulus; species Cricetulus griseus. The sequence continues at coordinate 330,044,635 of NC_048595.1, forward strand.
CATCATCACATATATGGAAAATGGCTCTGTCCATATGTGTAACAGAAGAACCTTCCCTGAACATGAAGAACCAAAGAGGCTTCTTACACGAAATGATAACTGAGCCAAGAACTTAAGAAAGTAGAATGAAGTCTGTCTGGATAGGCGGAGGAGGAAGATGATGTGGAAGGAAATGAAGACCAGTCTGTGGTAGTCATTATTCTGAGACAGGGGAAGGTTAATCAAGCCTCTGGAATGACCTTTCTTTATTAAGGCACTAACAGCTAGCCCTGTATGCACATCAGTGACAATGTATCCTGAGGAAGCCAGTGAGTGATAGGTGTCACAGAGCAGGGAGGATACAGAATGTGAGAATATTGGCACCGAACCTAACCTAACCTCGGGGCCTTGAAACGCTTGAACATAACCTCCTCCCTGGCTGCTGAAGCTGACAGAGTGGAGATACATGCTCGAGTGAAGGTCAGGGCCTGTCTGTGACAGAGCAGGGACAAGAGCCTAGTTCTGTGAGCCTCTGTTCTACAGATAGAGTTTGTATCATGCAGCCTACACAGGGTCTGGGAGCCCTCACTTAATTCCCCAACATAGACCTCTTCCTTCCTATAGCCTCATAAAATACAGGGCTTCTGCAGCTTTGTGTTCTTAAGTATCCTAAAGAGGAAACCAAAAGGTTGAAGGAATTTCTGACAGCCAGGAGAGAAAATAGACAAATGGAATTGGGGTTGAGGTGTTGGAAAACTAAGTTAGGCTCCACACAAAAACAGGCACAGCCTTAGTCTTTTTCTGGCTGCACTTTTCTTACGGATGTTTTTGGTATTGTTATATTTGCTCCACTAACTGTGGTTTTGTAAAGTTTCCTGAATCTTTTATGAAACAAGTATTAGTGTATCTGTGGACAAGCAGAAAGAAGAAATAGAAACTAGAAACACAGTGCTTATCTAGATGGATGCTGGGTACTGTCTGGTACAACAAACATCACCCTTGGGGTCAAGGACAGATTCTGGAAACATTTATTTATCCTGGTTTCCATTTTCCTCACCTTATACTGCAGAATCTCCTTTCAAATTCTGCATTTTCCAACAGGTCCAATTATATTTCTGCATGTACATGTACAGACAGGCATGTGTATGCTTATACTATGTTATGTATATGTTTATATATGTGGGGCTTTTACTGTATATACTTAAAATATGGTGCTTGGGTTAATTCTACCATATGTACACAGATGGTTCAATGTATATAGACACTTGCTGTGAAAGGCATGAATACCAGAGTCCTATCTCTCGAATCTGCTATCGGAGGAGAGAGCCCAGCCCTCAGTTATCTTACAAACTATACACTATTGCTACTCTAAGGACTGGCCTTCAGCAGCTCAGGGGTTGAAGGAATCCACAGAGTCAGAGAACTAATCACTCAACTTGACTTTTCTATCTGAGGGAGTAAAACTTAAAACTTATTTCTCTGGGGCCAACAAAAAAGAGAAACACACACACACACACACACACACTCTCCATACAACTTAAAAGATGGGTATCAAATAGTGTTAGATGAGAACCAACACGGTGGAAGGGAATGGGTTGTTTTTTGGGGGGTGTGTGTGGCAGGTTCTAGATAGGTTTCTCTGTATAACAGCCCTGGCTTTGTAGACCAGGCTGGCCTTGAACTCATAAAGATCTGCTTTCCTTCCAGAGTGCTAGGATTAAAGGTGTGTGCCACCACTGTCTAGCAGGAATGAGTTGATTCTTAAGGACCTCCTGGAATACATTTGAAAGTGAAAGACCACCCCCCCCCCCCGAAGAGGTACTTTCGTAGAGGGAGACCCACACCCAGGAATCAGCGAGGCCACGAACTGGATGCAAAAACAAGAGGCTTTATTAGAGACTCGGGTACCCGGGGCGACTTAGCTTCTGTGTGGCTAAGCGCGCCGAGCCAAGGGAAAGGGGTCCTTATATAGGGAAAAAGGCGCAAGCTAGGAGCAGGGATTCTATTGGATAATTCTAATGAGGCATTGTACAGAGCTATTCCCATTGGTCAATGTATATGAGGCGCTATACAGGGTTATTCAAATGAGGCAAAGTACAGAGTTATTCAAATGAGGTGAAACATAGAGTCTTTCAAATGAGGCGAAATACAGAATTATTTCTATTGGATGGTTCAAATGAGACACAGAGCCATTCCAGATCAGCATATTCTCAAGGTCTGGTGTCTGGTGTCTGGTACAGCAGACTCAATTCTCCCCCCCCTTCCTGATGGCTGACCTTGGGGGTAGAGACCTTGGGATGGAGTGTTTCTCTTCGGGCGGGGGCTCAGGGGCAGGGCTTCAGGCCGGCTCACTTGGTGTTCGTTCTCGTGCCGGCCCACCCGGTGCTCGTTCTCAGGCCTGCCCACCTGGTGCTCGTTGCTCGGCCCCAGCCCCGAGGCGCGGTGCCAGGCGGGGCAGGCCGGGGGCGCGAGCCCTGCCGGGGTGAAGGCTTGGGAGGCTCCGGCAGCTTCGGGGCAGGGGGCTCAGGGGCATTTCGAGCGGGTCTTTCAAAAGGAAACCAAGAGCCACCACAGTGTCAGTTATGCTGGTGTGTGTCAGGAAATAAAACTACAGGTGCAGGCAGTCCTCCTGTCCTGCAATAGTACAGATGTATGAAACAGAATAAAATCTGCGAATCCTCCCATTTGAGCCTAGGAAGTAAACAAAAGTAAATATATTTATCGTAAGAACTTGTAAACAGTCTAATCTGGGAGACAGTGAGGCTGTCTTCTCATATGCTCCCTGATCAGTGTGGAAGAATCCTTTATTACAGCAGGACACAGATGCCTGGAATAAAGCTGAGATTTCAAGAGCCATGGGACCAAGTTCTACTTCCTAGGGAATGAGATGAACAATGTATTCTACTCTGAAACTTATGCTTGGAGCATAAGCTTCCCCCCTTCCCCTAGTGTGCAGACATCTGGGATACTGGGCATAGCTCCAAACACTGCCAAACATGTGGATCCTTCTGCCACTTGGCAAGAATGTGGTACCTTATTGAGTAGAAACTCACACCCCAATGAAAACAGCCCCAAGTTAGATTTAACTCATATGAAATTGATAGTTTTACAAGTCAAAATGACCAGATATTAGCAATTTCATATGAACCATTCTAATCTGCATATTACCTTGTAGAAAATACTTGACAGTTGTTGCTGGAGTTTCTTTTTAGCCAGGTCCCACTGCCCTTCAGCTCCAAATAAGCACACAGAGACATTTTAATTATTAAACTGTTGGTCGATGGCTAGGGCTTCTTATTGGCTAGCTCTGTCTTAATTATTAACCCATTTCTATAAATTAAGTATTTCCGTGTGGTCTTATCTTACTGGAGAAGGGTCTGGACATTTTACTCCTTCCTCAGCTACATGGCGTCTCCTTGTGATTTCTCTCTGCCTACCTTTCCCAGAATTCTCCTGCCTATCTTCCTGCCTCTATTGGTCAAACAGTGTTTTATTCATCAACCAATAAGAGAAACATATACAGAAAGACATCCCCTATCAGATAGTAATTCTTCTTCCTCCTGGGAATGTGGAGCCTCAGTCTGGGAGCTTCAAGAGAGCATGAGTCCCCCTTTGTCCAGTGTTTTTAAGGTTCTTCTAAAACATTTTGTAGGTAGTATGGGTGGGTTTATAAGCAGTTGCCCCATCACAGTTGCTCTCCAGCTGTTGGCTCTGAAGCAGTCCTTGGGGCAGGCAGGATTTTGCTATCCATTTGAGAGATGAGGCCAGGAAATGTTGCTAAGAGTCTTGGGAAGAGAGCTGGTTAAGGCACAGCAGCCAATAAAACATCGAACCCAGTCAGTTCTCACTGTGGGCTAGGAGGGAGCCAGGCTAGAGCAGCTGGGATCCACCTGAGGAGGCATGGAACAGTCATAACACATAGCCAAGAATGACCTTGACCTTTGACCCTTCAGACTCCAAGTCCCAAGTGCAGAGATTATAGGGGTTTGCCACACAGTCTTGGGGACTGATCCCAGGGCTTCTTGTGTTCTAGGAAAGGACTCTACTAAGTTATATCCCCAGCCCAGAATTGCATTTTGTTTTGTTTTAACAAGTGGATATGAAAAACTGAAAACCTCAAAGCTTTATAATAAAGAAAAGAAAAAAAAAAAAAAAAAACTGTTGCATTCCACTCCTCACTATAGGAAAACCCATCTGTAGACTTGTTCATAGCTGTGTGAAACATTGTCAGTGACCTACTGACAGGAGCGGAACTTCTCCATCTTACTTTTGTAAGACCTAGCATGTGCAGGGTCTGACACTGATTCCTTCGGTAATTTTTGTCAAAAGTGAACCTTGGCCTGGCGTTGGTGGTGCACACCTTTAATCCCAGCACTTGGGAGGCAGAGGCAGGTGGATCTCTGTGAGTTTGAGGCCAGCCTGGTCTCCAGAGCAAGTGCCAGGATAGGCTCCAAAGCTACACAGAGAAACCCTGTCTCTAAAAACCAAACAAAAACAAAACAAAAAAAAAAACAAAAAAAACCAAAAAACCAAGCAAACAAACAAACAAAAAACCAAAAAACCAAACAACAACAACAACAAAAAGTGAACCTTTCTCAGCATTTGGAAATATCAAAAATGTCACCCAGCATACATAGGGCAAAATCGAAACTCACAGCCTGAGGTGAGGGAACAAATAAACAACAACCACCATGTGGATTGCAGTGGATTAGCAGCAGCCACAAAGCAGGATAAACCAAACACTCTGTCCTCAGCAGCCAGTGTCTGGCACTTGGTCCAAAGGTTCCAAAGTGGCAATTCCAGTTTGGGCACTCTTTCCCAGTGGACCTTAAGCAGGCCAGTTCCTCCCGTCAGCAGAGACTAATAAAGGCTTCTCCTCAAGGGCGAAAAGAAATCAACTTTGTACAGCATTAGGAGATGAAAGCTTCTATTACAGTTTGCAGGGAGGGAGGTCCTGGAAACAGCCCAGCCACCCCGGTTTAGCCAAGATCGGAAAGGTCAGTATACCGCAACCCCAGAGTGGTGATATCATTAACCCCTACCGCACCCTTCAGCAGCTCTGCTTCTGAAGCCACCAGTCTTTTTCTGTATATAAAATTGAAAACCTCCAGGCTGGATATGAAAGTCTTTGCTGCTGAAAACAATGGAAGCGCAGAGTCCTCCGAATGTGTTCACGTATGCTGATACGCACCTGTGGATTGTGATGCATGCCAGTGGTACTCAATTTTGGCCTGCAGTTGAAATGCACTCAGGACAAGGAATCTCATTGTGTTTGGCCACAATGATAAACACGGAAAAGAACCATAGTCTTTGCAACTTTGTGTCTAATTTGCCTTCCAAGAGGTGTGAGTCTCCTCGACCTTCCTCGGTGAGAGACCAGAGCATTTTGGGAATGTCCTGGTGTTTTTCTTGTCCCCCAGACTGGCCTTGTGTCAGGAACATTTGATGGGCTCCTTAAGATTTCAGGATTCCTGCTATCTGTGATAGTCCTTTTTCAGTAAGACTTCTGGGCGTGTTTTCTATGTTAAAACCCCCTTTCACCTGTGTTTGTAGGAAGCCTTGCCAAAGCCACTCTCTGGAGAGAAGGAATTTAAATTGCATGTAATCTGTTCCAAGGGGCATATTCCACGCCTTGCCAGTGGAATGATTTATTTTCCGCTCAGGGATGAAACTGAAACCAAAGACAAGGGACAAATTTGTTATTATTCTTGCTCTAGTTCTACACTATTGAGCAAAGTGCCCCAATGTTCATATGCTCTTGGCTCTAGACCGCCTGTGAGCTTCTAAAGGGAAGTGGCCTAGTAAAAAGAGAGATTTTTTAAAAAGAGAGAGGGGGGAGTGAAAGAAGGAAAAAAAATCAATAATAGAGAATATTTTGTGAAAATTAGCTGTCCCCAAAGTAAGGTTTGCATTTTTTCAAATGAAGGTGGCTGACCTGCTGTATCTAAGTTACTAAGACTTGGTGAAAACTGATGTCATGGAATGCCCTTAAAATCCCAGGACTCAGGAGGTTGAGACAGGAAGATCCTACATTTGAGGCTAGCCTGGGCAACTTTATCTTAACAAGAAAAATTGCCATTGCCAGACGTGGTAGCACATGCCTTAGTCCCAGCACTTGGGAGGCAGAAGCAGGCAGATCTATATGAGTTTGAGGTCAGCCTGGTCTATAAAGCAAGTTCCAAAATAGCTAGAGCTACACAAAGAAACCCTGTTTTGTTTTTTTTTTTTTTTTTTTTTTTAAAGGATCAGGGGAAGATGCTAATTTTCAATAAACCGAATTTTGCAAGGGTGGTCACCCTACATGTTAGCAGAGCAGCAAAATCAATTAACTTAAAATTGCCTTCATTAAAATGTAATTACATCATTTCCTTTTCTCTCTCCCACTCTTCCCATGTATACATCCCCTCTCAAATTCATGGCCTCTATTGCTTTAACTGTTGGTACACATACACACATGCACTCACCGTGTTCAACAAACATATTTTAAGAAATTGCTTTGTGTCAATCATGGGTCTCTGGCATAAAATGGGAACATTACATGGACCAAGTAGAAATAACGACACTGTAAACTTTAGTATTAAAACTAAAGAATTTGGGGTAAAGGCACGGCTTATTGTGTAATAAACGCTGAAGGGTTGAGAAATTTCTATGCCCCCTCAAACTCCCACTGGCCCAGGCCACATTTTCTGAAGTAACAGATTCCCCATGCTTTTCTGCACTTCTTCCTTCTCAGGCTGACTGAGTAAACCAACATAGTATTTTTTTTTTACCACAAGTGAACATGCCAGGCTACTCCATCCACACAGATGTGGGTCTAGGAAGAAGGGGGATGGTGACTAGTTTTTTTCCAGAACTCCCACCTGAACTCACTCTTCCTTCTAACCTACAACACAATTGACTTTTGCAGTCCTCTCTCTCTCTCTCTCTCTCTCTCTCTCTCTCTCTGGTTTTTCAAGATATGTTTTTGTTATTTGGTTTTGTGCGTGCGTGCGTGCGTGCGTGTGTGTGTGTGTGTGTGTGTGTGTGTGTGTGTGTGTGTGTGTGTAGCCTTGGCTGTCCTAGAACTAGCTCTGTAGACCAGAGCTCTGTAGCTCTGTGGCTTTGAACTCACAGAGATCCACCTGTCTCCCTCCTGTGCTGGGATTAAAGGCATGTGCTGCCTCTACCACCGACCGGCTTTTCAGTGCTTTCTTATTGGAGACTTTTTCTACTCCTAGCTGAACTGAGTCAAAAGTACAAACGCAGACCCTCTAACTGAGACAGTGTAGTACTTGAAAGGGTCTCTCATGTTTCTAAAGACCTCATATGTGCTCAATGTTTCCTAATCCTCCATATGAAAAGATAAGTGGGCAATTCGATCATATTACAAGTTGGAAAACTAAGACTTGGAGAGGTTGTGTGACTTTTTCAAGACACATGTAACAGACACTGAAGGTGTCAAGATCTCATAGGAGTGTACAGTAGTCTTCTGTGATCTCCAATGTCATTCTGTCAGCATTCATTCCACCTTTGGAGCTCTAAGTCAGGAGTTGCTTCCTCAGGACATTTTCACAGGTAACAGGACAGTAAGGTAAAGGTCTTGAGGATTTCCAGCACAGAAACTTGGCTCATTGTCCTGCTTTTGTCCGTACATCCAAACGTCATGCAATCCCTCTAGCATTTCCTATCCCCTGTTTATCTGATGGCTTATTGTGCTTACATGCTAGTCCCTGCAGGGGGCGCACATAAGGGGAAATACATTCCTAAGTCCCCTGTGAAAGACAGAACTAAAGAACTAATATTTATTTGTCTAATACTAACATGCATTGTAAGAAACCAGTCTAGGACTTTCTATTCTTTTTGGCATTTTCTTATCTCACTATACTGTTTTGTCATGTGATTATTTCTAGTCATTTTAAATTTGATTATATATGAATACCAGAATTCATTAAGTGTATTGTCGAGATGATTTAGTATCTTCCCAGATTATTTTATCTCATGAATTCTTGCTTTGTTATTAAAGTTGATGCTGCTGACACTTGCTAAAAAAAAATGAAAAGAAGGAATATTGATGGAATGCTCGTTTCAGGTGATATTTTGCTGTTGGTTTCACTCTGTCTTGGTATTTCTAAAACCATAGCCTATGTCATGAATCTACCCCCACCCCACTTTCCTGAAGTCCATTTACTTCATACCCTACCCCCAAAGATGTTGTGTTTTTAGTAAACTTCTCATTTTATAAAGAATGGCATGAACATCCTCCATTATAGCTTCAAGGAGTGTCAAGGTGATTGGATAGTGCGACATGTCCCTATGTATGCATGAGTCCAGCCTGATGCTTTTGCTGCGTGAGGTCCACCCTCGAGACTTGACTAAAGCAGACAGTGCTGGGTCTGGAAGGAGACACAGAGAGAGGACCTCGGTTACAGACCAGTTAGGGAGCTACACATACATAAGCCTGAAAGCCTGGGGTCATGATCACTGACAGCCTGTGTTGTGCCTAGCTACATGCCAGTTTCTAGATCCCTGCACATTGACAAAACCTCCACCCTCAAGGATTCCATAGTGAGAAATATGTATAATATATATATATATATATATATATATACATAATTTTCATATACATATACACATATACAGGAGTCTGTGGGGGCCTTCTTAGCAGTATATGGTATGGCTAGATGAGCTTAGGAACTAGCTATTAAAGCAACAAAATTCCAGATAATTTATGAACTGTGTCTGAGAAAATATTTCTAGGTAATCAAGGACAATGAGGAGGGAACAATTTAGAATATGAAACAGGTAAGTGCCCCGTGAGAGGCCCTCCAGCTCCAGGCAGTCCCCAGGGCCGGCTAATACTTCTTGCCACATAGCATATACTTGGCATTTGTTATTGGATGAGAGAAGGCCAGCGGGATTTGAGTGATGAACTGCAAAGGGATGAGGCGTGAGAAGGAAGGCTACTGCCATGTGGTGTCTTGGTTTCCCTATGCTCCTGGGACTTTACTCTCACAGGAACAATCTAAGACTTTCTCAATTGCTTCATAAATGTCACATACCAACTAGAGACGTATGGGACACAATGTGAGCTTGCCAAACCTTCAGAACCACTAAAAGATAATTTTTTTTCATTGACTCCTCTTTTAAAGGAAACACCTCTAATATTTTTCTTTCCTTCCACCTTAAAAAAGAAAAAAAACTAAGTTTTAGTTTCTAAGTCAATTTGCTTTCTCTTGTGTGTATGGTTACAGAAGCAACCCAGAGTCATGGAGGTATTTAATTATCTCAAAGAATAGATCTAAAGAGATAGTTTAATGAAAGATAATAGCAACAAAACCCTGGGTCATGCCACTAGGGAGGCTGAGCTTGCTCATCACTGATGCAGGACCAAGAGAACTCAGTTTAGGCACAATTGCTGGAGTGACCACTGGCACACTTACAATCATTTCTGATCACCAGTTTTCAGTTTCCTACATCTTAGCAATATGTTATATAATTAGATGAATTAAGAAAAACAGCTACAGTCAGGCTGTGGTGGCTCACGCCTTTAATCCTAGCACTTGGGAGGCAGAGGCAGGCGGATTTCTGTGAGTTTGAGGCCAGCCTGGTCTGTAGAGTGAGTTGGATGACAGTTAGGGCTGTTACACATAGAAATCTTGTGGAGGGGGTTGGAGAGAAAGATAAAGAAAAACAGCTGCAAAACAACAAAACTTCACATAGTTTTAGGATTGAGTCTGAGGCTACAGAGATAGCACAGAGATTGAGTGCTTGTGGCCCATCCAAGGAATGGGAGTTTGTTTCCCAGAACTGCAGGATGACTCACAACTGTAACTTAAGCTCTAGGAGATCTGACACCCTCTTCTGGCCTCTGCAAGAACCTGCCACACGTGTACACACACACACACACACACACACACACACACACACACACACACACACACACAGTGAGAAAAGCAGAGACAGAGACAATAAATAATTAGGTGTAATAAAAATACTATAGGGCTGGAGAGATGGCTCAGCAGGTAAGATCACTGGCTGCTCTGCCAGAGGCCCCCTGTTCAATTCCCAGCACCTACATGGCAGCTCACAACTGTCTGTAACTCCAGTTCCAGGGGTTCTGACACCTTCATACCAATGCACATAAAATAACATTAAATTAATGATTTTAAAAATACTCACTGCATCTTTATGTCCTCTTTACAAAGGAATATTATTTAGTTGTCATCTCTCCAATTAAACTATAAGTCTTTTTGCAGTAGACTATTTCAGATACTTGTACCCAATGTTTTGTGTACAGTAGGAACATGATAATGTTTACCTGGTGTGTGTATGTGGATAATCAAATTTGTGTCATGGATCAATTCATGCCCTGAGAGCTGTCCCACACTGTGTGTAAAGAAATAATCACTGGAAATTAGAAAATGTTTATATAAACCCGCTCAGTGTGCTGGTGGATTGCTTAAAACAATTGGAGTTGATATATTGGCTGATTTGAATATTTATTTAGGAAAATTTGGCTCAGGTTTTTCAGGACCCTCATAAAGCAGACATATGTGTACCTTGAGCATGGGAAACTGATTAGTGATGAACCACCAAGAAGCAAGTTAAGTTTTAAGTTTCCAAATATGATTTAAAAAGATAAAATACTACTCCTCCTAATAGTAATAATAAATACTAATAATGCCACGAAGCAGCCTACATGTCCTGTCCTTCCAGGACAGAGAGAAGGGGGAAGTTTTCCACCACGGATACATTTCTTCTAAGTTCCCTTGCAAACTTGAAGTCTGGAAGAATTTCACATGATCATGGCTGTAAGGAAGACCAGTTCTGAGGGACAGTAGAATATTCCTTGCAAATCAGAAAGGTGTTTAGTTATGTTTCCTGTTGCTGACCCTATGCATGGCTGTTTAATGGTTTACAAAACACTGGCTCCTGTTGGTGCTTTCCTCTTCATGCATCTGTGGGTGGAAAATAACAGCATAGAATTACAGGCCCTGGTTGCAACATTCTAAGGCATTTGCTATTCCCGGAGGCAATGACACAGTGTTTCCCTCATTACACCTGTCCCACCAAGTCAGAATTCTAGGGTTTGTAAAGTTACACTTTTCAAAAGATTAAAAATTCATATAAAAATTCATATAAACATAAAGGGAACATCTGTCACAGCTTTATTAGATGTGTCAGTGAAAAATGAACACAATGATGAAGCCAGCCTCAAAGAGATCATGAGAATTCACACACACACACACACACACACACACACACACACACACACACACAGCATGAATGAATGTATACATACACATGAATGAATATGAATATACAAGAGTATGTGCACTCACATACTCTTGTAGGAAGAAAGAATCTAAATAAGGTTGCATTTTTAGACATCAAGCTTATTGAAGTCTGGCAGAATAATAAATCCAGAACAATTGAGGCTACTCTTCATTTTGTCTTCAACATAAATATTTTGTAATCGACTCTTTTCAACATGGCAGCATGCTAAAACTGTGTGCAGTAGTCTTTTTCCTTCATTTCCATGATTTGGGTCATATTTATTTTTGCAATTATAGCAGAATATACAATGATTTTCATTGTAAGTTTTATATAGCCAGCTGTTTTTCTTTTTGTTGTTTTAAGATACCATTCATACACATATATGTGTATGTATGTATGTATGCATGTATGTATGTGTGTATGTATTCTTCTCTCATACATTACATTCCAATGACAGTTTTCCCTCCCTCCACTCTGCCCAGTCCCCCCACCACCACTCTCCTCTCCTCCACATCCACTCCTCCTCTGTTTCCCTTCAAAAAAGAGCAGGCCTCCCAGAGATATCAACTAAACACAGCATAACATGTTACAATAAGATTAGACACAAACACTAATATTAAGGTTGGATGAGGTAACCCAATAAGAGGAAAGGGTCCCAAAAGCAGGCAAAAGAGTCAAAGACACCCCCACCTCCCTCTTTTAGGATTCCCACAAGAATACCCAGCTATATAACCACAATGTATATGCAGAGGACCTAGCTCAGACCCATGCAGGCTCCATGATAGCCGCTTCAGTCGCTATGAGCCCCTCTGAGCCCTGCTTAGGTGATTCTCTGGGCTGTGTTCTTGTAATAAGACATCATCCTTAAACACAGATTCACTCTGTATCTTGGGCTTGCCTGAAACGTAAACAATTCTCTTGCCTCAACAAAGTATAGAGATTAAAGGCGTGAGCCATCATACTTGCCTGGTGTTCTTTTATTTTTAATGAAAATATTTTAGACTACAGAATGATAGGTATTATTATGTCATTTTCATATTCCCTCCATTCCCCCCCCCCCTTGACATCCCCCTTTCATGGTGCCCCCTGCCCCCACCCCATTCCTCTTCTGCTTTCAGGACATATTTCTTAACAAATCTAAGAGAAACTTTCAGAAAAGTCCAGAATTCTATAGCCAAAGCCTTGTGTTCTTTTCGTGCATCTGGCCTGAGTTTGTATTTTCATTCCAAGACTTAGGACAAGGCCTACATTAACTAGGCTAAGAACTCTATTCCTTCACCATAGCTGCCTCGGTACACATGTTAACACTGAAAGGCAACTCACATAAAATTAAACAGGAAGCCAAACAAAGCCACCCTCCCAGCTCTAGGCACCCTCAGGATCCCCTTACAGGACCATGCTAACATCAGTTAGAAACAGAGCAAACCCAATGTCAGCCTGGAACTCACCATAGAGTTGGCAGGCTGGCTAGCAAACCCCAGGGTTCCCCTGTTTGAGCTTCCCCAATGCTAGGATTACAAATGTGCACCACCATATCGGCCTCTCTTTCTCTCTCTGTCCTCCCTTTTCTCCCCTTCTCAGGACTGGGACCAAACTTGAGGCTTCATGCATGCTAGAACAACTCTACCCTGAGCTGTATCACCAACCATTTTATTGTATTTTGAGACAACATCTGACCAGATACCCAGCTTGGTCTTGAATTCATTCTGTAGCCCAGGAAACTCTTGACTTTGCAATGTTTTTGCTTCACACTCCCAAGTAACTGGTATGACAGGTCTATGCCATCACACCCAGCTCCATCTTTATTTCTCAGCTCACATTAGGATTGTAACAAATGCATTAATTGGAGCTTAAATTATCATAATCTGCTGCTTCCTTTATGGTCTGGGCTTAGGGCAATGGGAGCAGTATACCTGGTGCCCAGAAACAAAATACAGTCTCCGTCCCAATGAGCCTAAAATAAAATAGAATGAAGAAAGGTGGAAAAGCTGAAGAGATATACTGACTCACTTTTATTTTTCAAGCCACTGCTAAATTATATGTATACCAGTGGTTCTCAGCCTATGAGTCAAAACCCCTTCGGGGATCACATATCAGATATCCTGCATATCAGACAATTACTTTAAAACTCACAACAGTAGAAAAATTACAGTTATGAAGTAGCAACAAAATAATCTTATGGTTGGGGTCACCACAACATGAGGAACTGTATTAAAGGGTTGCAGCACTAGGAAGGTTGAGAACCACTGGTCTATACAAATCTAATCAGTGAGACAGCAATTAAAATGAGGATACATTTGTTGCAAGGCATACTAGGGTGTACCCTTTTTGAGCAGATATCTTTTCATACTCACTTGGAATATCTTGCCCCGCCCCTTATTTTATAGCCTTCTACATATTATTCTAAAATTTACATCTCAGTGTGCTCCAAAAAGCTTTCCATGGTCTCCATCCCTCAATCCCATGCAGCACTCATCCCAAGATTCTGCAATGTAGCATAGGAGCATCAGTTATGTTGTGGAAAGAGATTAAAAAGAGAGACTTACAGGGGGTACCAGAACATGAAGAAATGGTGTACATTTGATTGACAGTGTCTGGGAAAGGTCCTGCTGAGTCTGACTAAACAAACAGGTCAGTAAATGAATTAATAAATAAAATATTTTCAAAATTCTCCCATGGTTTTAATTAATTTCAGCCTTGTGTAATCATTTTCCATAACAGCACGAGAATTTTCATGGTTTGTTATTAAATGACAAAACACACGAAACTCTTCATGTACAATGCCACAAACATGGTTTTAACCAACAGATATTCTTTTTCTTGTTCAACTTCATTATGGATGGATAAAGTCCATAGAAAACTCTCTCTAGAACCGTTTAGGTACAAAACGGCCACTCAGCATTCAGGCTGGTCTACAGATAGTGATCTTTTTAATGACCTTGCTTTGCAATGAAGATGTGGCCAAAACCATGGGTTATTCCAGAGACTGGGTCAAGAAACAACAAAAACAAAAAGAAATAAAAAAATTAGAAAATATTTCTCATTAGTTTAAAAAAATGCTTCTTCAAAAACAGTATTTTTTATTAGAAAGTAGTATACTTTTTTCTTTTGAATTTCACTATAGAATACATACTTCTAAGCTTCTAATATACATACATCCAGGAAAAATTCCAAAGACTTTTTAAACAAGAAATTATATGAAAATGAGCAGGTTGGAAAACATCCATGCAATTATCTGAAATGCAGTTCAAAAGCTGAATTCCACGATTTCATATATATATATATATATATATATATATATATACATATAATATACATATAACTATATATGAATATATAATCATATACAGTGGTTTATATATATATATAAAACCATGTATATTGTCAATCATATATATATTATATATATATATATATATTTTATATATATATTACATTTCAATCCAGCTTTTCCCACTTTTTCCTCCTCATCCCCGGCCACTACTATATTTCCTCCCAGTTTCATGTAACCCCCCCCCTCTCTCTCCCTCCCCGTGGATTCCACTTAGTGTTGTCAATATGTGCATGGGTATAGAACCATCTGTATATACAAGAGCTGCACAAGATTAAGTAAAACAAAATCCAAGTATGGAGGCATCAGGAGTGGTGGTGGTGGCGGTAGTAAGGCAGTCTCACCCATAACTGAGGAGCAGGTGTGGTGATGTTTTTTTTTAAGTGCCACAAATTCATCACACTATACAGTCAGTAAAGGGTTCAAAGAGGACTGCTTGTCACCCTTGCTCCCTTGAGGGCATTTCTATGAAATTTACCTTTTAATTTAAACTGTCACTAATCTTTTTTTTTTTTTATTTCAGCCTGGTGTCCACTTCCAGGCGGTCTAAGTAGAAACTGTCTTTGACGAAATAAATGCATAATGCATCTTTACCACCCTAGAACAATGAGACTACCTAGTACTTCCTCCACGAAAGCCACTGTGCAGTGAACAAATGTGACTCAAACGTGGAGGCATGGTAGGAACTGGATTGCTCAGGGAGGAATTACCTTGCTAGGCTGGCGCCTTCTCTATACAGCCATACCTTGCCAGGGCCAGGGTAAGCAGAAGTCTTTATGGGCAGATGATTTCCTCATGTCAAGGTCCTTGAAGCCAGGGCCGTGTTTTAAGCCTCATAATGACTCCAGCCATGGCCAACAAGACGGGGAGGAGAGCAGGTATCATGGAGGCCAGGTTGGTTTACACCGGCTGTCCATCCTTTGGACTCCTTCAAGAGTCTCTTTGTAGTCCTGGACTGGAAGCTAAAATGAAGATAGAGTTCAGGTAGGGAAAGTGAGGTATGTGATGCAACAGACACACTAAATATGTCTTAACGAAAAGGAAGCCTACTGGTTTTCCCAGTAGATCGGAATATGTGTTTGGGGAGCAAATATTCTTCCCAGGGCAAAAGGGAAAAGTTACTGCAGAGGAATCTTAAGAACGAGATCATTATCCTTCATAACAAAGTAAACCATAAGTTATTAATATTAACCAGTTAAAGGACCTCCACGGAGGGCCTACAAGCATCACTACACACAAAACAGCAACGTACTTCCTTCCATCCTTCCACCCTCTTGGCCTTTGGAGGTGACACAGCAACCAGCTTCCTGGTGGATAGGATTGGGGTGTAAGGTAAGGGCAACAGGTAGTGGGTGACAAGGTGTGGGTCACTTTTAGCGTTTTCATGCTCTGCTCTGCTAGTCTGTTCCAGCTCTTTGGCAAAGAGAAGGATACCAACTGGGACCTCGAAGTCCCTCGGTTCAGCACAAAGCTTCTTTAGATTAGTGCCCAAACTAATTTTTATGACATGTCATTCCAGTAAGGGCACTGCCGAATTTCACAGATGGGCTTCCCCCAGATAGCGACTGTTGGTTGGCTGAGTTGGGATCTGGCTGGATTAGGGAAATTTAAGCTGACAGCTGGTCTTTTTGCATGAGAGCATAAAGCCCCTGTTGTTGGAGGAAGCGATGGGGGCTGGTCAGACCCCCATAGCCAAGTAGGAGGGCCTGCTCTTAGCAGTGGCCAACATTTCCCAAGCGAAGATGACTTTTTTAAAACACAAAGATCGCACAAGTACAGTTTCACTGTACACAGCCAAATGAACTCGGGGCCTGCCAAAGAGGCCAGGGCAGACAAGAAGACAGCCCACTGGAGCATGGTGTGAGAACACAGGAACAGCTTAAAGGAGCCCACCCTGAGGAGGTGGAAACCCCAGATGGTCTCCAACAAGGAACTTGGCTTCCCTAGAGCAGTGAGTCACATCCAAGTCTCCTTGGGAGATTGGTCTACATTATCAGCACAAATTGAGGACAAGGATTTAGAAGGCTTATTATCTGAAAGAAAGACCTGGATATATTTGGAGAAAAATATCCAATAAAATGTGTATGTATGGGTGCCTGTGCATGCCTGTATGTCTGTGCATATGTGTAAGGCACACTATCCAGTCAATATGTTAAAAGCATAATGGGCCTGAACTGATCCAATTCCACAATATGCTTGGCAAATGGCACCCTTCCTTCCCTGTGTTTATGGAAAGGGCACCGAGGCTTAGGGAGATCAGCTACCCTGTGAGCTACTCTGGAAGTCTAGTCGGCACGAATATCAGTGTTTTGCAAATTATAGGACATAATCCACTAATTACTGTAAATCCACTTACTGGCCACTGATAGGCTTTTACTGGAGTAGAAAATCCAGTGAGTTCTACATACAGTATGGATAAGAACTGCCTCATTGTGTTTTCAATTCAGTACTGCCAATGTTGTACATCATGGTTTGTAGATTGGCTTTTATCTGGGTTTGAACTTTGTGTAAAGGAAATTGTGTAGTGTGTGCTCTCTGGTGTCTGTTTCTAGTCAGCATTACTTTTTTAAAAATAACCAACATGACTGTTGCAGTTTGTCCATTCTTAGGCTGCACTATATATGTACACAATGCATGTATCTTGTGTCATATGACTTCATACTCTTTAATCAAGTCTCCTGTGGATGACACTGGGGTTACTACCAGTCTTTAAAAACTACTGTACACTCCAGGAGCGTTCTAGTATTTGCCTTCTGGCAAACATTCATACACATCCATATGGGGTCTCCACAAGGACAGAATTTCTGGGTCATTGGACATGTGGGAGTTTGTCATTAGCAAAAATTGTCAATGTTTTTCAAAGTAGTTAAATACGTCAAATACGTCAAAGTAGTTTAAATGTTTTTTTCTTTATGTGAATGACAGTCCAAAGTTTGAAATATACGAAGGAAGATGTGATCTGCCACATAGAAATACAGAGTTGCTTATGTTCGCCATTACCCTCCCATCCTCCACTCTTTCCACCGCCATCTACAACATTGAGCAAGGCAGGGTGAAGCTAGGGCTGGGAAGAATAGCAATTTCTGGTAGATCTCCAATGGGAGTGTGCCTGGTGGGCTGCCTTCCCTGTTGTGGAGGGTTCTGCTCTCAGTGTCAGAAGGACCCTCTAAACATACCTGCTCTTCTTCATTCCCATTGACTCCTGGATTCCCAGTCACTGCCAGATGCCCATCATCTGACACCCACCTGGTCATTGAAGAACTAAAAACCTAAAGCTGTCTCCATTCAGAAAGATCTCTGGCTGCAGAACAATCAACTCACAGTTCCTTAGAAATGTCTGACTTTGTCTTGAAGGAAAAGGTAACAGCATTCAAGAGAGACCAGCAGAGCCTGCAGCCACCCCACTCAAAAAGGACTGTTTGGGGGCAGGATAGACATAGAAAATACACATAACTCACAGTGTCAGTAGGGCTCAGCGTCCAGGTGAGCTCGCTGCAGATGGTGATGAGGCCTCTTGGGTTATGTACAACCATCTCTTGTTGGCACAGAACAATCCCACCATGAGCTGTTTGAAGACTGGGTTCTTGCTTTGTTCTTGACATAGACACCAGGAACAGAACTGTGTAGCATGCTCTGAGCTACTGAAGAATGTCCAGTCAGGTCAGCCTGTCCATATCTCTTGACCCATAGCAAGGCCACTGAGCTTGAGAAGGAGGATACATAGGGCAAATGGGTTTCAAGTTTGTGGCCTGGAAAAGTTGGCAGATGCTGTAATCCACTCTGGCTTTTGCCATCCAGAGAGCCCAGGTACTTCACACAATTCCTTTTTTAACATACACAAATGCTCCAAATGACCTGAGGGTCCAGATCTTCCATTTATTTCAGGAACTACATCCTAAATCCCTTCTTCAGTACAATTGTGAACTTTAAACTATATAATTGCAGGGCAAGGGGCATCTTCATTTACTGCAAAACCTAGACGTTACTCAAGATGGGCTAATTCAAGTTACATGTGGCTTAAAGCATTTGAAACATGGCTATCCAAACTGAGACGTGTTAGAAACATAAACTATATAGAAGGCTTCAGATTTGGGTTAAAAAGTTTAAATGTAAAATATTTCATCAATAATTTTATATTGTTATATGTTGAAATGATAATATTTGGGACATATTGCACTAAAGAAAATCCAGTTCTATCAGTTTAGCTTCATTTCTTTAATGCTGTTACCAGATAATTTCAGATGGTATATGTACCTCTAATAACACGGGGCTAATGCCATCTAAAATTAGACACCCCCATCCATGTTCAAGTTCATTGCTCACTTTTGGGAAATAGCTTAATTTATTTGTGACTAGTTTCCTCTGCAGTGAGCTAAATGAAGGCTATTCATGTCTTGTTTTTGAAATATTGTTAGAAATAGATATGTTCATATATGTAAAGCATCATGGGGAACTATTCCTGTTACAGAATAAATGTCCCCTTAGAGTTAGAAATTACTGTTACAGCATTTCAGGTCCTCTATAAAGGGGAAAGATTCTGTAGAGTATTTCCAAACCTGGTCTCCAGGGAAGCAGGGCATAGCGGGAATTTAATCATGTGTGCCTCTGAGATGCTTACAAGATTAATGTCGACAAGTCAGGACCGCCTGTCTTTTGATATAGGCATCATACTGGGCCCAGATTCGTGCTGCCCTTTTATGATGGTCTAGACATCTAAGTCTTTTGTTAAAGCTAGACCATGTCCTATTCTCCCTAACATACAGAATGCTGGGAAGAATTTGTGCTATGGTGCCAATTAGGCCACAGATCATTGTATCCTATTCTTGGTGAAGATGATTACTACATTTTTAAAATTTATCACAATACTGGGGGCTTTTTAAAAAGTCATCTTTAAATGGAAGTATATATACACATTAAGGTGGAAATTGAAATCCATCTGGATTATTATTCTACCTAGGACTATTTAATCTAAATCTTACATATAACTGTCTGTTATGGATTTTTGTCCCTTAACTGTTGGTAAGATCCTAGCTTTAGGCTACAATGATGCCTGTTCTCTACTCATTGAAAAACAAGTTCTGATCTGTTCCTTTTAAAGTATTCTGTTTCCAAGTGCTTGTCTTGGAGAGAGAGGAGAGAGAGAGAGAGAGAGAGAGAGAGAGAGAGAGAGAGAGAGAGAGACAAAGACAGAGACAGAGACAGACAGAGAGACAGAGACAGAGACAGAGAATCATATTCTGGTGTTGTGAATTAGAAACAAATTTCCTCTGCTAATGGTACATTATTTACTGCCTAGATGTAGAAAGGAGTAAGGAGCCCCTTGAGGCAAAGATAGTATTGAAGAGCAAAAAAATTCCATGGATTGGATCCACAGAATTAAGAAAAACATATTATAAACTCATGCTTTCAGCTAATAATAGTAGGGTTTTTGTTGAAGACTAAGAATGCTGAGTTGAATTACCCAAAGGGGAAAGAGAAATGCATTTCCATTATTCACTTTGAACTTCAGATATTTGATTTCTATGTTCTATTTTTTTAATCTGAATTATAAGGAGGATGATTGTGTGAGGAAGGCAGAGTTCCTTCTGAGAGGTTCATAAAGCCTGAATGTAGGCGCCCCCCCCCCTACTCTGGGCTTGGCAAACCACTCTGTGATCTTGGTACCACATCTCTGGGGTCTTATTAGCTATGGGCTAATTAACACAACCAAGGAATGTGGCATCTTCCCAGGGTTCCTGAACCCTATAACCCACAGAAAGACCCACACTCTGTTTTTTATGTCCCTAAGATCATTAAGTGCTTATTGGATGTTCAATTATTTGAGATCTAGGCTAAAAGGCAAATCCAGGCAAAGAATATTGACTGGGATACTGTCCCTAAACCTTCAAAAATTTCAATATATACATTGTATACCAACTCTGAAAGTGTCAACCATGTAGAATTTTGATAGAAATGGGTAAATGACACTCTAAGGACAGTGAACACATGGATGAACTGATGGTAGAGGGACAACAAAATGGCACACTCAGGTCTCATCTCTAGGTTGTCCTCAATTGTGTTTACTGATTCTTTGGTGTCACTTAAGCTTAACTTCATCATGTCAGACCCAGAGGTCTCATTCCCAAGACAACAACAAAAGAGAGAGAAGAATGTCATAATGAGTTAGAGCATACCTGTGAGTCCTGGTCATGTCATATTAAAATTTCATGTGACATATAATATTAAACCACAAAATGGAAGCCACACAATCACTATCCTTGTCTGGATCTGGTCTGAAAACCAGGATGTCATGATCAACATGGTACTAACAAAATCATTTGTAGTGGCTCCATTAATAAAACATGAGCCTATACCACTATTGGATTTTGCAATATGTGGAAGGTGCTACCCACAGCCATTGATGTATGTGATTTTACAGCATTTCCTCAGTCCTAGTTCTGGACTTGCTTATTTCTGTGCTTTCCCACATGCAAAGCAAGCCTATTGAAGATTGGATGGCACATAGCTAGGAGGAATAATATGATAACCAAATGATATTTTATTTAGATTTTGTCTCATTTAGAGTGGGGGGCAGTGAAGTGATTTTATAAAATTATATTTGGCCAGGAGTAGAGGTGCACACCTTTAATCCCAGCACTCCGAGGCAGATCTCTGTGAGTTTGAGGAAAGCCTGGTGGACATACTGAGTTCTATGTCAGCCGAGGCTACATATTGAGATCCTGTCTAAAAACAAACAA
Organism: Cricetulus griseus; assembly: GCF_003668045.3. NCBI lineage: Eukaryota > Metazoa > Chordata > Mammalia > Rodentia > Cricetidae > Cricetulus > Cricetulus griseus. The sequence goes on from NC_048595.1 coordinate 330,065,938, forward strand.
AAGAAGCAAAAACTCCCCACCAATTTTTTAAAAATATAAACACCAAGACATTTGGAAAGGCCCCTTGGTGAGTGCCACCGTCTATTCTGCATCATGGATAGGAAAAAGACATATGGATGTTTTTGTTTTGATTGAGCATAACCTTTTTATGGTTTCATATGTGTGTGTGTGTGTGTGTGTGTGTGTGTGTGTGTGTGTGTGTGTGTGTTCAGAGGACAATTTTGTGAATTTAGTCCTCTCTTTCCATCTCATTAGCTCTGGGACTTAAACTAAGGTCATCAGCCTGATGAGCTGCCTTGTAAGCCTAACACTTACAGCATGGTATAACTGTACTGACAAAAGGCTAAAACTCTAGTGGCATGGCAAAGTTCCCACTTACTTTGAACTTACTAAACTGCATCTTGGATGGGACTTTCCTTTCAGGATGAAAGAAAAAACAAAACAAAGCAAACAACAACAACAAAGCAGTTACAATGAAAAGAAAGTGACCAGAATAACACATAAGGAAAACAAGGAATAGAAAAAGTCGAGAAGAGAGGATTTGCTAGCTACCATGAAGAGTTTACAACAAGCTGCAGATATAGCAGGAGACACAGCTGGAACAGTGTGCACTTAACAGCAGTCAATGAAGAGCAGTGGTGGGCCAGCATTATGGGTGGCCTTGTCTGCCCAGGCTGGACTGCAAGCCTCAGAGTGGCTGTGGAATCTCTTGATAGCCATTAGCTCTTCCAACTGGGTGGTTTTAAGGCTTCAGAAGCCCCTGTTGTAAAAGCATCTCATGTTAACTTTTATTTATTCATATTCTTAATCATTTTGGAACTATGATTCAAACCCAAAACACCATGTCAGCCGGGCAAGTGCCCCACCATTAAGCTGCATGCCAAGCCCTTCTTATACTGTTTGAGGAATGTTTATTAATTTGAATAGATGTGCTTTTGAAATGATGCAGCAACAAAAACTAACTCTGTTTTCAAGTGAAGCAAAAGTAAAGGGGGATTTTGGAATCGTTGAAATGAGAGAAAACTGAGCTGTAAGTTGCTTCTAAATATAATGGGTTTTCTTGCCATTTGTGGAAGTTTTCATTTAACTGTGCGTGAGTTTTGTTTGCAGGTTGTTATTTATAAGTGTATACAATTATTATAGATCTTCTGTGTACCTATAGTTACGTATTGTATTTTCATAATCCTCTTTGATCCAGGTATGGTACCCAGGGAGCCCATGAAATTGGCCTGCTACACAATTGCAAGTGCTAAACACTTGCTGGATCATTTAAAATGCACCAATTCATCAAATTAAAAAAGAAAACAAATAAACAAAAAACCATAAATGTATAGTTCCTTTCTTTCCTAAGGGCTTGGGGGTGCATTAAAGGCAGGTGGGGAGAGGAGTCATGGGAGGAGTTGCAGCTGTCCTCAGATTTCTGTGGATCCCATTTGCCAAGAAAAGATATGTCCTAATTTGGCTTTTAATTGCAGGTGTGATTGTCCCCAGAGTTGTGCCAGGACATTACCATGTTAATAGCAGGAAGTGTACTGGGATCAGAGAAGCAAGCTCCTAGTTCCTCCAGCAGCTGAGTCCCCCCTTTCTCAAAGGCGGGATTCTAAATACACTGAAAGGCAGACTAGTCGTTGATCTTGGGAAGACAGTCTTTTTGCGCGTCTTGGGGTTGGGGGTGGGGCGTAAGGCAGCAGATTAAGCAGTGGATCAAAATATAAGAGAAAGGCTTGCTCACCAAGTTAAAAAGCAGAAAAGAATCAAACTAAAATAAAAATAGCTCCAACCCAGAGATCAAGAGGACTACTTTGTGTAAGGGAAGAATAGAAGTGGTCCACTTACACTCTGCCAAACCAGCAGCTTGAAGTACAGCATTGTGCCAATGGCGGAGGGTCTGAAAGGCCCCATTATGAAGAAGTTAGTGCTTGACAGCGGCCGACTTCACCACAGCAAAATCACTCCCTTCCAAGAGACGGCGATCTAGGAGTCTTGGGTCAATTACTCAAATCTTCAAATTATCCTTCAGGGAGCAAAACTAAGCATGCAGAATCAAAAAACAGATCTGGGGCTGAAATTCTGAGAAGAAGGGTTCCTTCCCATTTTCAAAAATGACCATTTCGATTGTAGAAACCACAAGAGGGGAAAGGGATAAAGAAAAACACACCCATGTACCAGGCAGACACTAAATGGCTGGCAGCTGTACAAGCCCGCAGGAAAACAAGATCTCCCCATGTCAGTACTCAGAGCAGTGTTGGCTAAACTTCTAAAACAAGTTGTTTCAAATCAAATTGCCTGAGGAGAATGGGGGTGCAGAAACGAAGGCACCCAGGTTTTGTTGGAGATGAATAGTTTGTCTACACATCGGCTTCTAAAAGAGCTAACATGCCCAACAAATCACCTTCCATCTACTGGAATCAAAATACCAGTGGAACATTATTTTCTCTATACAAATACTTATTTCTTAACTCTACTTCCTATTGTAGGAAGTACACTCATTTTGTTGCTGGTGTGTGTGTATGTGTGTGTGTGTGTGTGCACGCGCGTGCGCGCGCGTGCACACACAAATGTATATTCGTGTGTACATGTATGGAAGCTAGAGGTCAACTCAGCTGTCATTCCTCGGAAGCTCGGGCACTCTCTCTCTCCTCCTCCTCCTTTTCCTCCTCCTCTCTCTCTATCTTTTGCTCTCTTTCTGTCTGTCTGTCTGTCTGTCTGTCTCCCCCCTCCTCTTTTGAGTCAGGGCTTTCTCTGGGATCCAGGTCTTGTCAATTAGTCTAGACAGGCTGCCCAAGAGCCCCAGGAACCTTCCTGTCTCTGCCACCCCATCACATCGATTACAGGTCCTGTCTACCACACCCAGCATCTTTCCATGGGTTCAGGGAATGAAACTCAGGTTCTTGTTCTCCCATAGAAAGTACTTTACTGAGTGAGCTGCCTCCCGGGCCCCATACATTCAGCATCACCAAAATCCGTGTCTTTTCCCACTTTTTCCTCCTCAGTCCTGGATGTAAGAGGTTCCTGGAGCTCTCTGCAAGAAACATTTCTCAATCAAAGTTCCTGGGCATATTCCTGTAATGGGAGGGGACTCTACAAACTACAAGAACTGTTAAAAAAAATTAAACCCAGTGTTTTGGTTATAATGATGATTTAAAATTTTAATTTTTCCCAGTTGGAAAGGTGACAGCACCTTCTGCAGTACTGGCTTGTCATTGTGCAGCCATCTTTGTGGAGAAAGGCTTTAGTTTCTCAAACAAAGGTCCATCAATCTGCTTTCAGGGACAGGAGAAATTATCTTTCTTTAAGGACTCTTAGCATTTACAAAGTCTTTGAAAATTAGCTACAAGGAGGGTGATATCTGTTCCCAACCAATAGATACTCAAACTCATCAATCCACACTTGCTAATTCAGAAGCAGATTAATCAGGTCCACTGATAAGAACTTGGAAAGAATTCGAAGAATTAGAGCAGTAAGTGCCTGTAAGTCTTGGGTTTGATGTACTGTAACTTAAATTAGAGTGTAAATACCTGAATATCAATGTTAATATATCTAGGCTTGTTCGTTTCAGAGCTGGGGATTGAACCTAAGGTCACACATATGCTACACCAGTATACTATCACCTAGTTTTCATTTGGAGACATTGTTTCATTAAGTTGCCCAAGCAAGTCTTGAACTCTTTCTGTGGCCTAGCCTGTCCTTGAACTTCCAACCCTATTTGGATCTCCCTAGTAGATGGGATTATAAGCCTGTGCCATCAGGCTGAGTTTTATTATTGTGCTTAGTTCTCTTTATCTCCAATTCATAACACACCTGATTCTCTTCATTTATACTGTTTAAGGGTAACCTGAAGGATGCTGTAGACAAGGGATACAGGGATTGCTAGGGTCTGAGAGCAATATAACTTCCGATCAATGCTATCATGTATGTTCACATTGTTATGGAACCAGAACCACCATCCAAAAATTTTTAAACAATTTCCAAACTAAAAATGCTATACCCACTAGCCCCACCACCCAATATCTTCCAGTTCCTGGCAACCACTTTTCTACTTCTGGTCTCTGAATATAACTGTCTGTCCATCATCCTTAAATGATGCTCTGAGTCTTCCAGTCAAGGTAAAGTAGGAGAACCATATGTCCTCCACCTTGATCAGAAGTAGAGTTGCCCAAATCACAGTTTCTGGGTGTAGTTTTTTTGGCACATCTGTAATGTTCCCACCACTGCTCCCTCAAATCTTTTGTTGAGTCAGCCAGGAGGAATAGTTTATTTGCAAGGCTGCAATGCCTCAAGATGACTCACAAAGGAAGTGCACTGTATGCTGCAGCAACAACAAAAAATGCAGCTGTCACTTTGGAAATCAGTATGGCGACTCCTCAAGAAAATGGGAATGAGTCTACCACAAGATCCAGCAATTCCACTCTTAGGCGTATACCCAAAAGAAGCACATTCATACACAACAAGAACATCTGTTCAATAACAGCATTATTTGTAATAGCCAGAAACTGGAAGCAGCCTAGATGCCCCTCAACCAAAGAATGGATAGAGAAAATGTGGTACATTTATACAATGGAGTACTACTCAGCAGAAAAAAACAATGGAATCTTGAAATTTGCAGGAAAATGTATGGAACTCGAAGAAACCATTCTGAGTGAGGTAACCCAATCACAAAAAGACAAACATGATATGTACTCACTCAAATGTGGATTTTAGACATAGAGTAAGGGATTACCATCCTACAATCCACACTGCCAGAGAAACTAGTAAACAAGGAGGTCCCTAAAAGAGACAAACTTTGTCCCCTGGAGAAGGGGAAAGGATCACGATCCCCTGAGCAAGTTGAGAGCATGGGAAGAGGGGGGAGGGAGCTAGGATAATGAGAAGGGAAGAAGAGGAAGGATGCAGAGGTCATGAGGGAGCAGAAAGGTTGAGTCAGGTGTAGATTAGAAGAAAGGATATGTGATAGGTAGGGTTTTAGTTGGGGGGTGATAGGGGAGGAAGGGAGGGAGAAGAGAACTGGGTTTTCATGTAAAACAATCTTGTTTGTAATTCAAATAAAAAAATGAAAAAAATGCAGCTGTATTCCCTAGGTCTGTGAAGCAGTTATTTCAACCACTCTGTCCTTGCCTTGCCCACTATTCTCCATTGCTGTTTCTCTCAGCAAACTTCCTGGTGATGGGATAAGAAGGGTAACACAAAGAATGGCTGGGTTACAATACTGGTTCTTATGGTGATATCCAGGCCCAAGCTGCTGCTGCTGGCTATGTCTGGGACTATGGTTCTGCTGCAGCTGGTGTCAGTGTTGATGTCCACTGTCAGTGTTAACCACAGGGGCTCATGCAAACTATGTGCTGAAACATGTGTTGAAGAAGTGCAGGGGCCATGCCAGGCTGGGTCTGTCTCTCCCTGGCCTGAGGAGAGCTACTGCCCCCCCACAACCAGGGAGCTGGCTCTGCCTCTCACCTGAGGAAGTGGTCCCGGAGGCCTGGACTGACCACCCAGGCACACATTCAGGATTTTGAGGTGGCTCAGCCCAGTATCTGCCCCATCTATGGCCTGCTAGAGTGAGTGAAGGGAAAGGTCCTGTGGAAGCTGCAGAATCTCCATGACTGGGGTCAACCAGGAGGAGCTTTGGTTAGGGCCCAGTGATGATGGTGTGACAGAGGCTAGAGGACTTGAACCCGACCAACAATACACTACACAATGAACATTTTCAAGTGAAGCTGTTTGTACAAAAGGGGTATACTGCATTGTACACAGCAGCTCCCAATGCCACCAAGTCACATGAAGAGGCGATGGGGGTGCTGGAAAGACTGTCAAAGAGATATTTTTGTTTATTTGTTTTTGCTTTTTAATATTTGTTTGTTTTTAGTTAATATCCCTGTTTATACTTTTGGTTTTTGTGTTTTTGCTTGCTTGTTTTGTTTTATTTTAGTCTTTGTTTTTTGTCTTATGTTTAATATTTCTTTTTGGGTTTTCAGAGACAGCACTGCAGGGGTGAGGGGCAGATATGGAAGGACTGGGAGATGGGTGGCAATGGAGTGCATGATGGGAAATTCCCAAAGAATCAGTTGCGGGAGGGGGATGGAAAGAGGGAGGGAGGGAGGGAAATACTGGTCTTACATTTAGAGTTCTGCCAGATTCTGATTCTTCTACCCAGACCAGGTAGAATGTGTTCAATTTCCCTCCATCACTGAAAGATCTCTCTATGGGTTTTTCTATGTGTCCCCAGACCAGGTGTGTACACCTGAGGACCATAGCCTCTGATGGCTTCCTGCCCATCTGTAGAACCCTATTTCTCTTAGACTCAGATCTTAGTGCTTTGTTGCATCCAACCAATTGCTCTGCCCTGTAAGAGATGCTAGTTTTTATTTAGCTATGTTGTTACCTTTGTTGCTATAGTAGTGAAGATCCTTGGCATACTTCTATAATCTGACCTAAAGTAGAAGTCACAAAGGAAGTAGATCTTATCAAAGTATATTTCTCTGCCCTGGTATACACAACTATATGACCCAAGTATTCCATACATGATCCTTTGGAAAGATCATCTACTTCTGATAGAAACATACTGCCTGTGTACCCATTCTAAGTATTATCTGCCACAGAGTTCTCTTGTCTGGTTGTAGCCCAGGACAAAGCTACATGTTTCAATCTGGATATTGTTTGTTTGCCAATGGTTTCCCCAAAGGAACCTTAGTTTCCAGCCTTACAGTGTGAGAAGTAAGGGGACTGGAAGGGATAAAGTTTAACTGGAAGCAATTAGCTTATGGGGACAATATCCTTAGGAAGGACTAATACTCATCAATCACCATTAAAGGGGGGATATTATAATGCAAGACCACTCCATATTAGGATTCTTTGACTCCTATTGCTCACAACTCTCTCATGTACCCCTGCTGTGTGTTCTTGCCCACCATGTGATCATGATTCTACCACCACCACAGATGGAGCCACCTGAGCATGAGCTTGTTGGCCTCCAAAATTGTGAGTCAAAATAAACTACCTCGTATATAAAGAATGGGTAGCAGATTCAAACAGACAACGTACAAAAGAAATACAAATGGCCAATAAATATTAGTGAAAGTTTTTGACATCAGGGAAATGCAGATTCAAACTGCTTTGAGAATCCATCTCATCCTAGTTAGAATGAGTATCTTGGGAAAACAAATGATAACAAATGCCAACTAGTTGTGGTGGAAGAGGGACATTTATTCAGTTCTGGTGGGAATGTTACCTGGTGTGGCCACTGTGAAAATGGGCATGGAAGTTTTTCAATAAACAAAAAAATAGAACTAGCATATGACACAGTTTTATTACTTCTTTATTGTTATGATAAAAACACCATGACCAAGACAACTTGAGGAATAAAGAGTTTATTGAAGCTTACGGTTCCAGAGGCATAGAGTCCATGATAGTGGAGCAGGAGACTGGAGCAGCAGCTAAGAGCTCACACCTCAAATCATTAAGCAGGATACAGAAAGAGCGCCCTCAAAATGGTGCTAGTCTTTTAAAAGCTCAAAGCCTACCTCTATTGGAACAAGTCTCCAGCAAGTCCACAATTCCTAACTGACCCCAAACAGACACCAACTGGGGTTCAACTGTTCAACTGCCCCAGATTTGTGGGGAACATCTCCTTCAAATCACCACACCAGATAATACCATTCCTGGTTATATAGACTCCAAGTCCAGCCACATAGACACACATAGATGTCCTTCAGTAGGTTAATGGGCAAAGAAAATGGGATGTATATACACAATGGAACTTTACTGAGCCATGAAAGAAAAATTAAATTATAAAATGTGTGTGAAAATGGATAGGATTGGAAAGTATTATGTTAAGTGAAGCAAGCGAGAAAGAAAAATACCATGTTTTTTTTTTCTCATGTGTAAACAGGAGTTAAAGGTTTGTTTCATGTGTGTGAGTGTGGGCTCACCTGTGATTGTGCGTGTGTGTGTGTGTGTGTGTGTGTGTGTGTGTGTGTGTGTGTACCTGTGTGAAAGTGAGTTTGCATGTGTATGTGTGGCTGCATCCGTGTGGTGTGGTGTGTGTGTGTGTGTGTGTGTGTGTGTGTGTGTACCTGTGTGAAAGTGAGTTTGCATGTGTATGTGTGGCTGCATCCGTGTGTGTGTGTGTGTGTGTGTGTGTGTGTGTGTGTGTGTGTGTGTGAAGAAATAATAAAAGGAACCATGGGAGGGTAGGAGAACATATTATGGGAGGGATGGGGGAATCTCAGAATCCATGTCGGATGAAAGCAGGAAGGAAGAAGAGGGCAAAGATATGGAGGAGGGCTTTGGGAGAAGGGGCAAATATGAACAAAGTATGTATGAAAACACCACAATTAAGCTGTGTTGTAAGTATGCTAACTTATAACAACAACTACTACAGTTTGAATAGAGTTTGAATAGACATAACCTCCCCAAATTCATATGTCAAAAAGCAGACCCTATCATGAATTGGGATGGGGGGGGCACATGAGAAGGGTTGGAGGGAAGAGATAATGGAGATGGTATAATTGTGTTTTTGATTTAAAATTTCAGATAATAAATGAAAACACAGGTTTCAGTTTCTTCGTTTCTAGTATTAGAAAGTAGGGCATTTGCATCATGAGTTCTATTACCTCATGCATGGGACAGTACCCTCCTCTTGACCCTTTCCACCATGTGATGGCCCAGAAATGGGGTACCATCTATGGGACACACAACAAGCCTCCACCAAATACTGACTATGACAGTGCCTTGACTTTGAACTTGGTAGCTTCAAGAACTGTAAGTAATAAATTTGTGCCATTAGCCAATCACCAAGCATAAAAGTTGTTGCTGTAGCAGACCAAATAGACTAACAGAAATACTACTTCTGTTCAGATAAACAGAATATTTTCACCAAGGCAGTAACACAATGATGCTCTCATGATTGTTGCTTCCTACTCAAAACTAAAATAAAATATGACATAATAAAACCTGGGGAAATTCCTCAATGATAGATTCTTAAGAAACCTATTCCTCATATTGGGTCACCAGTCCAGCCTTGTTACATGAAAAGGTACTTAGTCTTATTGCAACTTGATACGCCATGTATTGTTGATATCCATGGGAGGCCTGCACTTTTCTGAATAGAAATCAAGGAGTGGATGGGCAGGGTGAGGGGAGACTGGAGGGAGGGGCTGGGAACACAGGAGGGAGGAGACACTGTGGCCAGATGTAAAATAAATAAATTTACTTTTAAAAAACTGAAAGAAAAGAGACCCTGTGGAGAAGCCAGGGATGAGCCCTGCATTCTTAATATTTCAAGGATCTCATCACAGAGGCCAGCCTTCACATTCTGTCATAGGCTCCTTTTTCTTGCAGTACTCCTTAGTTCTACTATGGAATGATGACACTCCCAACAGCCAAATAGCAATTCTTCCAAGATTACTTCATGACTTTGTAGTCTATGAAGCACACATGCATACCTTCTCGAATGGACCAGGGGCAGTCTTTCGGTGCTAGGATGTTGCAGCTGGCCCTGGCTCTGGTCCACAGTGATACAGCTGATGGAATGCAGCCAAGTCAGAAAGATCTTGTTTCTTGCTTGTGATGGAGTGGCTGTGAGAGACTGAGTTAAGCTTGAAGCTGAAACCTGACTGTGGTCTACCTCCTCAAGGGACAGGATACTTTTGAGAACATCTCTAAACGAGGAGAAATCTTTGGGATGGCTATCCCACTCTTAATGATCTGCAATGGACATTCACACATTTGTCTAGTGCCTATTTCTTCAGCCAAAGAATTCTCGGGAAGATCTAACTGTATGTTTTTCTTGTTTTGAAAGTCCTGGAATTCATTTACATTAACCTGAAAAAAACTCTAAGCAGAAAGTCACAGAGAGTGAGAGTATGCATGTTCATGCAAGACCATGCCACACCCCAGAGTGCCCTTCAGTCAAGCATAGAAGTAGACCTGGAGTAGAAGTCTGTTCAGCTGTAGTTTAGGTGCTGGGTGTTGAGTGATCCCAAAGGCTCATATGTTAAAGTGTGGTGCTCCTGAAAGATGGACCCTTGGAAAGGTAGGACTGCTTTGAGGTTTTGTGTCATTGGCTTCATGCCTTCAACAGAAATCATGGAGTCCTAGTCCTCTACTCTTCTCTTGCTTCCTGACCACGTGATAGGCAAGTTAGCTACATCCCATTCTACCACCACGATGTAGGCACAGACCCAAAGCCACATAGCCAACTGATCATGGACTGGAACCACTAAAACTCTGATACCACACAAACCTTTGTTGTTTGTTTGTTTATAAGCTAATTATCCCAGGTATTATGTTATAGTGTTAGAAAGCCAACACAAAATATGGATATACAGCTAAAACAGGCTACAGCCCCTGAAGCTTGCCCACCTCTTTCCTTCACAGTTAATCCAGGTCACATAAACTTGGTGCCATGTTTTGCTGAGATGTAGGGTGTGAGAGGGTCAAAGTAAATCTCACATGTCAACAAAACATTGAGTCTACGAGTCTGGCATTGCCCTGTGCCTGAAGCAGAGGGTCTCTTCAGTCTCATCTGAAACTAGCTATGTTGCTTGACAGGGCTTCCCAGGAGACTGAGAAACCATTCCCTGAACTGTTTGTTGTTTTATAGTTCAGTGGGTATGTTTATGAGCCCTTCTACAAGCCACTCACAGAGCTTTCTGCAGTGGCAGATGAGTGCTTTAAAGCCCAAGAACCCCTATAATGATAGAAAAGGAAAACAAAGCATGTGACATGCCGGGGTACCTGAGGTGATCAGTGCTGAAATTGGTCTAAGCAGTCTATTGAAATCTTAATACTTTCCCATGTCACTCTCCCACAGTTGACCTGGACTCTGTTGTTGACCTAACCTGAGCCTTGCATACTTTCCTCTAAGATAGGAAATGGTTAGGGGTTTATGAAGGAAAGGCAAACAAGTCTCTGAGACTGGTTACTCTATGGTTACATTCTGTTGGGAATTTTGGATCTAAAACAAAATGAGGCAAATGTGTTTGTGTATAAGTAACTTGTAAGTCTACCACACAGTCTGTGTACAAAATGGATAGAAGGGAGACTTCAGAAAGGGGGCCAACACACAAGATTCAAGAGACCCAGTCCGAGTTTAACACAAACAGTTCTGGACACATCTTAAAATGAATTAAACATCTAATGACAGCATATTAAGTTGCTTAAAAACAAGCAATTTGGATTGGAATGGGGAGGCTCAGAAAATGTCTCTAAACAGTTTAGAAAGTAAGAAAGACTTTTTTGATTTCCAAAACATAATGATTTCATGGAAATAGTAGGAAGAAAACAGCCCAAGAATTGTTATTAAAGTTTATAGAACTCAATAGCTTAATAGTTATATTAAGAATTCTTTTCAGCCCTAAGAATGCAGAAAGACAATGTTTATTTCAATAAACCCAACATTTCAGCTTCACCTCTTCAGGAATAGAGATTGTGTATCTGGCTTGGTGGGAGCCCCTGAGAAAGCTGCTGAGAGATTTGCAGTGGGGTTTGGGGGTCCCCAGGAGACTGCCCACTGTGCGGGCAGGTACCCCCTGGCTTCACTAATAAGGTCTATTCTTAATATGTAGGAAGGCCAGAATGCCAGTGGATGGTCAACTATCAGCCTTTAAAAGTGGGGGAAGCAGATAAACAAATATCATAATTTTATTAGCAATTATCTTTTGTCTTACAAAGTTGCCTCCTCTTATGATCTGATTGGTTTCTTTAAATTCCACAATTAGGAACCTAAGAGCTAGGCAAAACATTAGTCTCTATGAAAAAGTACACAGCCAGGTGGTGGCAGCACACACCTTTGATACTGGTATTTAGGAGGCAGAGGCAGGTGGATCTCTGAGTTGGAAGCCAGGCCAGCCAGGACTACACAGAGAAATGCTATCTTGAACAAGCAAAAAAAAAAAAAGAGGTGGGGAAAGAAAAGAAGGAAAGAAGGAAGGGAGGGAGAGAGGGAGGGAAGGAAAAGATATAAAGAAAAAGAAAAGTACTGAGGAGATGGCTGGGGGTGAAGTGCTTGCTGCATAAGCTTGAGGATCAGAGATCAAATCCCCAGCAACAGTGTAAGTGCAGGATGGGTGAGGCAGCCTGTCTGTGACCCCAGAGCATAGAAGGTGGAAACGGATCTCCTGAGCACACTGGCCAGCTCTACTATCAGTGTCGTCTGGGTCCAACTGAGGAAGCCTGCCTCAACATGTAAGTCAGAGAGTGATCAAGGACGACATTGACAGTGACCTTAAAGCCACCTGTGCATGTGCACATGCGCAAGCAAAAGGGGGAGGCAAATACACAAAATAACTGTTACTAAACCTTTTTTGTCAACAGAAAAATAGGTTAGTATATTACAATAAGTTATTTCACTTACCAAGACTTGGGAGACCGAGTCAACAGGTTCTTTTCTAAATTCAGACTTTGCCAGGAAAGGGCAGAATAACCTTGATGACCCTGGGTGGTAGGAACTCTGAGAAACAGTAAAAGAGCATCCACCAGTCTTCCAGGTTCAGTGTAGGATAAATATTCTTTGTCCCGTCCAAGAAAGTTAGCTCCAAAACATCTCTGGGATTGTTTGCCTCTTTAAAGCCATCCTAGTTTCAACTCTTCACAAATAATAGCCTTTAGATGACCCAGGAATTACTCTGTCCCCCCCCCCCCCGAGGTTTTCTGTTCATTGTGGACACTGCCAACTCCATCAACAAACATGGGATGATGGTACTGACTGGTGTAGTTCTTCCTCCAGAGACAAACTGGGGAGAACCGGAGAGTACCCACTGCTGTGTTTACAGACCGCTACCCAGTCCTCCCTAGAACCTTCCTGTATGTCTCTAAGTGTTCTATTTTGCTTCCTATACACATTTTTCTAAGCTAAGTAAACTGCTTACAACTTAAAGAAAAATGTAGAGGATTTCCCATGACCCTTTTGGGCTTTCACATGTCCTATCAAATCATCTAAAAAACAAACAGGCATGTTTCTAAGGGATTAATAGTATATTGAGTTATAGAAAAAGCTGAGTGTGAGGCATTCCATGTGCTCTGTGTATGAAAAGATTCTAGAAAAACCTAAGAATTTTCTTATATCCTGGCTGGATCCAGTTCTGACTGGAAGGATGTCGGAGTCACCAGCTCTTCACAGGCATGCAATGCTAGGCAGGCTGGGACAGGGCATACCTGAGAGTTCTCCTGCTGGATTTCTTGGTTTAGAGCTCAGGTGGTGAGTGTAGTTGTGGAGAGACTTCCAAACCATATTTCAGTCTTCCAGTGTCAAAAATCTTATAATGGGGAAAAATGAATTGGGGGCCTTCCTAAGTAAGAAAGAAACTCAGGTTCAGAAAACTGAGGAACCAGTACCATCCATTAATCTGGGGGTTTACCTGTTTGCTGGAGCTTAAATGGGAACCGACATCCACAAAACCCAGAGTCATTCAACTCACCACCTAGACTTGGTTAATGTTCAGTAAAAGGTTGTGTTTCCTGAAGGTCACTGGTTGATGAATGCCAATACGGTAAAGACACCATGGCTAAGTAAATCTAACTGGCAAATAGTGGGCTGCCTCCATGATAACTGAAATCTTATTTTATGCTATTATCATATCACAGTAATGAATTGTCTGATTAAATTAGCTCTCTGGAGAGAATTTACAATGTTTTTAACAACTGTATGATTTTCTGGAATTCTTTAGACGTTATATATAGAATTAGGTCATATGCTTAACTTTATATATCGTATTCTTTTCTTCACAGAGAAAAGATACCTTTAAGTCCTTTAGGCTGGAATAATTTGGACATAGCTAATGTAAAAGTAAGAAGGAGGAGAAGAGGATGGGGAAGTGGAGGAGAAGGAGGAGGGGCAGAGGACTAGGAGGGAAGGGAGAAAAAGGACCAGGAGAAAGAAGGGGGATGAAGAAAGAGGAGGGACTTATTGCAGAACAGTGACAGACAAGAGAAGAGTGCTGAAGGATGCTAGAACTGCCTGTACCTAAAGCACTGGTCTTCAGGTGAGCAGAGCAGTTAACACTAGTTACCCTGTTCTGCCTGGCTTTTCCATTGCTTCTTATGCTATAGCCTTGAGATAAGAGGGGAGAGAATCTCTAAGACATTAGAATAAAATACAACTTCTCAGAGGTGTGTAGGAGGAGTAGTTTATCTGTGCATCTTAGATTTATACAGGATAAGGTTGCTGTGGATGAACTGAAGGTTTGCGCTCATGCCCTTAAAGGCTTGGGAGAATCACCAGGGAACTGCTTCTTGTGTTAGTTGACTGATCACTCACAGGGAGTCCAGGCCCACTGTTACAATCTCTAATACCTCAACTTGAAAACTGTTTTACAAGGTGATGTGTCTATGAAATCACCAGTGGACATCTGACAGGAATGCCCCAGAGGACACTACAGGCAGCAGAGCTTTGAGACATGGCTCTCCTTTTCCTACTCTTCTTTTACCCCATACCCTGGTTTGAAACATATTCTTTCCTTTCCCCACTTGTGGTAGTTTGAATGTAATTGGCCCCCATAAGAGTGACACTATTAGGAGGTGTGGCTTTGTTGAAGTAGGTGTGGTCTTGTTAGAAAAATATGTCACTGTGGGAGCAGGTTTTTGAGGTCTCCTATGATCAAGCTATGCCCAGTGTCACAGTCCACTTCCTGTTGCCAAAGGATCAAGATGTAGGACTCTCAGCTGCTTCTCCAGCATCATGTCTGCCTGCATGCCACCATGTCCCACCATGATGATAATGGATTCAACATCTGAACTATAAACCACCCCCAACGAAATGTTTTCCTTTATAAGAGTTGCTGTGATCATGGTGTCTCTTCACAGCAATAGAAACCCTAAGACACTACTTAAAGAGAATACCACTTTCAATTACTTAATGAGTTGATAAGACTTTCTATTGTTCTCTTTTTCAAATCTTTGTCTTATTTTAATTTTTGTTTCAGTCTTTTAAGGCTTGTAATCCTACAGTTTTAATGTTCATTTTTGTTTACTTATTGATGAGTATTATTATTGATAAAGAAACGTCACGAGAAATGCTTGGCTATGATGAGATCTAGCTGCATGATAGCCCAGCTTTGATGCTAATTACTCTGTATGACCCCAATGGTGAAATACGCTTTCTCTCATCTTTAAAAATATCAGTTGCATAACTTTTAAAGTTTTTCATCAGAGTCAATCTGTTGTGTTGGCTGTGACTTTGTCCTTTTGGTTTTCATGAGGTGTCCAGGCAGGGAAGAGAATCATGTAGAGGTGAGAATAAAATCTCAGTTCAGATCGACTTCATCAACCTTGATCAGACTTGTGGAGTCTGATGCCAGGAATTTCATTGCCAGCATATTTAAAACGGTGCAATTTGGGGAAAAGTTTCCAGGCAACAATCATTCCAATTTTAGCTTCCCAGGCAACGATCATTCCAATTTCAAGTGCACAATAAAACTTAAGTTGTGGCTACTCAGAAACCCTGTTACAAAGAAATGCTACCATGAGGGTGGCCTCTATAGCTAAAGGGCCTGGAATCTAGACAGCATAGGGGCCAGCAGGCTATAAAGTACATTTGACATCCCCTCTAAATATGGGTGCTAGAGAGGGACAGGTTCTAGATTGGGAGCTAGAGAGGGACAGTCTGGGATAAACATTCTAGGAGAGAAAGAGCCTAAGAGATGGTTCAGCAGTTAAGAGCAATGGTTGCTTCGCAGAGAACCAGGGTTCTACACCTATTACCCACATAACATCTTACAGTAATTTGTAAGCTAGTTCTAGACCTTTGTGCTATGGTGGGGTTGGTTACCACATGAGTGAACCTCAGTGGGGTTGGTTACCACATGAGTGAACCAAAGTCCTCAGTTTTCTTCCTAACACAAATTTATACAATACTAATTTATAAACAAAAAATAAAGAGCAATAAATGACCCATGGTGCTTAATTTTAAGACACAAAACTTCAAAGCAAGACAATAATATGAAATAGAAAGATAGAATAGAATAGAACAGGTAAGTTCAGAAATAGGTTTGTAGCCGTGTGGATAACTGACTTTTGACAAAGATAATTCTATGGCCAAAATAATTTATTTTCAATAACGTGCTAGAGTGATTTAATGCTGTTATACAAAACTGTAAACTTTGACTCATGTTTTGCATAAAATACCAAATTTGACTCAGAGGGATCATAAACCTAAAGTTGAGATCATCTATAGGCACCAGATACTTACAAAAAAAACACAGAAAAATTCTTTATGACCTGTGTTAAAGCAACAATTTCTTAGATATGACACCAAACATACAAGCCATGAAAGACAAAATTTAGTAATTTTAGCATCACTAAAACTAAACTTATGTTCCTGTAAATTCATCATTAGAATGACAACTTACAGAGCAAGAGAAAATATTTGAAATCGTATCATGTGTCATATCTCTGACAAAGAACATGAATCAGAAGTGCCACAACTATTCTTGAATTCAAAAGGAAAAATACACAAATTAATTTCAAGTATGCACAAAGATGTGATTACACAACACAGACTACATTTAGAGAGAAGGCTGTGATGGTCAGCTTGAAGAAGGTGCACACCCACTCTCAGCCCTTAGGACCACAGGTCATCCCAGCTTCAGCAGGGACACTAACACAGCAGCAGAATTCAACAGCCAAAATGTAGAATCAACCCTCATTTCTACCCGTGTATAAAAGATTAAACAATGAAGTTGGAGAGATGGCTCAGCAGTTAGGACACTCAAAGTTATTCCAGGGTGGGGTGGATTCAATTCCTAGCACCTATATGACAGCTCACAACCAGCTGTAAATTTCAAAGGGTATCAATACCCTCTTCTGGCTTATGTATGCAGACATATATGGAAGCCATACATCCATACGTGTAAAATTAAACAAATCTTTTAAAAAACAGATTAAATAAAATTCACTCATCCATTGAAATATTATTTAGTATTGAGAAGAAAGGAACCCTCTCCTGCCTAGTACTGTAGGAAGGAACCTCGAAGATCCTGTGCTAAGTGAAATAAGCCAATCACAAAACAAAACAAGTATCATTTATGTGAGTTTCCTAAATAGGCTAATTCATAGGAACAGAGGAAGACAAAAGCTGTTTTGTAGGTATCGAATTTCAAACTAGCAGGGTGAAAATCTGCTTTAGGAAAATGTTAATGTACTTTAATATGGCTAAATGCTCACTTAAGATGGCTAAAATGGTAACTTTTGTGCTCTGTGGTTATTCTACAGTGGAGAACAAAACATTAAACTATCATATAAGGTCATTCCACTCATATGTATTTATTTATGTGAAATAAGATAACATGTCCACACAACACTTGTTAAAGAGATTCACAACAGCCATATATGTAATAGCCAAGCACTAGAAATAATCCAGATGTCTAAATAGAAGGGCTTGAACCTGTATTACAAATGTAAAGATTTATTTCTTCACTCTCCATTCTGGTCATATGGTTTTCCTTGTCCCAGTACCCCACTGTCTTGATTATGTGGAGGAGAAATGTCCCTCATACAATTATGTATTTAGACACTTGTTTCACAGCTGTTGTGTTGTTTGGGGAGGTGATGGAAACTTTAGGAGGTAGACACTTGCTGGAGGAAGTTCATCATTGGAGGCAGGCTTTGAGGGTTTATAGCCTTTGTCCTACTTCCTGTACTCGTGCTGTGCTTCCTGTGTGTGAATCAAAAATGTGACCAGCCAACTCCTGTTCCTACCTCCATGCTTCCCTTGACTGTCACCGTGCTTTTCCTGTGATGATGGACACTAACCATCTGGAACAGTAAGCTAAAACAAACCCTGTAGTGATTTGAATGAGAACTGTCCCCCATAGGCACACACCTTTGAACACTTAGCCACTGGCTGGTGGTTCTGATTGGGTATGTATGGATCCCATAGGAGATGGTGCCACACTGTTGAGAGTATGTCACTTGGGACAGGCTTTGAGTTATGGCCTCACTCCACATCCACTTTGTTCTCTGTTCTTTGCCTGTGCTCTCCACTTTTGTGTCTTTGACTTGGGGAGGGAGAGAATTTTAAATGTTTAAATTAAAAGCACATGAATCTACATAGATAATCCTCTCCCTGTCTGTCTGTTGGAGATCTATCTGACTCCTAGCTCCTTGGTATACCCATGAACCTACTACCAGGGTTGCTGCTTCAAAGCATGTTTCCTGGATGCAAGATCTTTGAAGATAAAGATGAGCTGAGGTGAGTTCCAGCAAATTCGTCTCAGATGCCATTGTTACTGAAGAACAACAGGAGCCTGTGAGATACATGTGTGCTTATCTCAGGTTTTCACAGGCTTGCTTCGACATTCAGGGCAAGCCTCGAGTCCCCCACCCCTTCTCATCTCTCCTTTTATTAGTTTTGCTACGTAGCCCGGGCTGATCTTAAACTCATGACCCTCCTGCCTCAGCCTTTCAAGCAGTGCAATTAAAGGCCTGCTTCCATGACTTGCTTCCTGATGGCCCTGGGCTGTAAAGGAGCCTGGGGAGCTGAGGAGACCTGGACCAGTGCACTCTCAATGAAGTTTTTGACTGTCATTTGTAAGGCTGCAGAATCAAGGTCGTTGCCCCTTATTGGCAGAGACCACAGGATAAAACAGTGTGTTGGGCTGGATGTTGGAATATCAGGGAAGCAAGCCAGAGAGGGGACAAGAAGGAAGCTGCAAGCATAGAAAATTAGCCCCTGTGAAGCAAGCCTCCACCCCCTACCTCAACTATTTTGGACTGCAACCCAAGCCAAGAGGCAATTGTGTAGGAATGGGAGTGCTTGCTGTTAGCTGAAGGTCACCAAAAATAGAAAGTCAAGAATGCTAACGTGTGAGAAATAATGATGGTGTCTGAAATGTTTTACAACAGTGTTATCAGAATCAGTGTGCAGAAGAAATTCACCTCCTTCAGCCCTTAGCACGTTAGGACCATGGTCCAGCCCAGCCTTAGCAGAAGCATGGTCACAATCAGCTTTCATGTTGGGAGTCTCCAGTCCTTCCTCGGCTTTCCCACAGCAAAGCTGCACCATCACCGACCCCTCCTCACTCTTGACCCAGGCTATGGCCTGACAGCTCCAGCTACAGGAGACACACACAGAGCCCTAAGAATATGGGTCTGTCCTTTCTGCAGAGTTTAGCACCCAGACACCTTGAGCATCAGGAAGCCTCTACTCTAGTGAGGAGGTTTTAAGTAGTTACCTATCTTGCTGCCCAGCCATTGCCCCATCAGAGCTTTGGTTTCCTCAGTTCGTAGGCTAGCCTATGATGGCTGTTCAGTGCTTTGTGGGTGTGTATCACATGTTCTGTGATTGACATTTTGTGCCCTCAGGCTACTGCCTGGCTGCTCCAATGGGCTGGATTTATATCCTGGGCTTCTGATTCCCTTAATACGATTCATCTCCATTCTCTTTCCTTCAGGATCTCAGGTAACCCACTCTATTTACTCTGTCTGTTTTCTTCATCCCACAAAAGGCAGGAGAATACAATATACCTCTTTATAAAAAGACTGTCTTTGATACCCGCACACCATGCTTTACAGATGTACAGGTTCAAGAATAATTTAAAAGTCGAAATGGACTGCCTGAGGTGTCTGTCTGTAGCCGACTTTCACAGTCCTGAACCCCACATCTCTGTCATGACTGCACACTGAGGAAAAACCATGACATAAACACAAAGTGCTGTCAGCTACAATGTGCTAGAGACACAGGAAAGAGGGAGAGTGGATCTCTACTAATGAAGCATGCCATTCTTGCATGCCAGATGCTTTCCAGTCCACGGGCAGCTGGGACGCACTCCCTAGCTGAGTCACTTCTAAGTGACTTCTAAGTGAAATGGTATGACTTATAGTTTTAATTACATCTTTATTTACTTTTGTGTGTTGCACATGTATACACATATATATGGATATGTATCTGCCTCAGCAACTGAAGACGGTTCACAAAAGTCCGTTCTGTCCTACCATGTAGATCCTGGGGATTGAACTTGGATCAGCAGACTTGGTGGTAATCACTGAGCCAGCTCATTGGCCCCTGAATTATGTTTTCATCAGATCACTGTCTTCAGGGCCCAGCATTGTCTGAAAGGGACAGTGTAGGGAGCCGTCCCTGCATTCTCCATTACAATGATGGTGCCTGCAGGCACTGAATGTAAATTATTTCACAGGCTCTGGGTAATTTTCCATTTCCTTGATCTCTGCCTATCCCGTGGCTCATATGGCCTGAGGAGCTGAAGCCATTCATAGGGTGACACGTCCCAGGCGGGGCTGCCAGCCTTTATTAGGGGACGGGATTCTTGGCTCGGGGTCTCCACTCTGGTAAGCTTATGCTCTCCCCTCAAGATACATTAAAGCTTTCCTGCAGAAGGATCCGAATGTCCTGTGTGGTTCTTGCCGGCAAGAATATCGCGCCGGACAGGACAGAGACATGAAGACTAACGGAGAAGGTGGTTTCTGTTGCAAGATCGCAGAAGGGATGACAGTAGCTTAGGCCAGAGTCAGATGAGGTTAGAGGTAGAATAGATTAATGGATCGGAGGAAGGAAGGAAAAGAGATAGAGAGCAGAGGTAAAGGTATTAAGGACAATTTCGGGGCCCCTGGGAATGAGCAATTAAGGTGAGGAAACCTACTATAGGAGCAGAGTTGGATAAGAAGCCCAGGTTGGCTTTTCATCCTCCGCATCTTTGCAGCCTCCAGGTGCAGAAATTCAGGAACTAGATGAACCAAAAAGATCCATGCCTCACCAGTCTGTCTGCCTGTGCTCCTGAGGCTGGGGACAGTGTGCTGAAAACAGGTATTCTCCCTTCCTAATGAGAACTTCAGACGGGCATTTTCTGGTGAAGAGAATTATCCACTTTACATAATCTACTGATGAAGAAAGATAGAGAACCAGTATTAGCCCTGGAGACTGCAAGAAATCATGTCTGGGGATGATGCAGCTGCTGAGTTCTGGCTATGCAGCTGACCGCACATCAGGATCACCAGGGATACTTCTAAAGTAGTGATGCTCAATGTCACCGCCGAGATTCTATTCCTCTAGCAATTTGAGACCCATAAGAGGGCTGTAGCTAGAATTCCCAGCCTCAAGAATTGTAGGAGATCTGCCCAGCTTGAGCCAACAGGCACTGGGTACCATATTCACTCACTGATTTCCCACAGGCCATGCCATGGGAAACATCACTGAAAGGAAGCATACCATCAACTAGAACTGTCACCGTATCAACTGATGGATTCATAGACAAGCAAGCAAGTGGGCCTTGCAATACAAACGTAGATGTGTTTTGGTACATGAAGTGCTGTGTCTGTGACTGAAGCTAGCTTTCTCTACACGTTGTGTCTCATCTCAAAGATGACTTGTGAGTAAAACGCCATCCTCATTAGCTGTGTTTCAGACACATAACAGAGAAGGATGCTGGACCTGATAAAGAAAAATGTGTTCATCCTTAACTGGACTGATTTGGTAGCTGTCTTAATGAAGGTTATGCTGTGATGAAACACCATGATCGAAAGCAACTTGGTGAGGAAAGGACTTATTGGTCTTATGCTTCCACATCACTCTTATCACTGAAAGAAGTCAGGGATGGAACTCAAGAGGACAGGGACCTGAAGGCAGGAGCCGATGCAGAGGACATGGAAGGGTGATGTTTACTGGTTTGTTCTTCATGGCTTGCTCAACTCACTTTCTTACAGAATCCAGAACCAGCAGCCCAGACATGACACCACCCGCAATAAACGGGACCCTTGCACATCAAATACTAATTAAGAAAATACTCTACAGGCTTATGTATGATGGCATTTTCTCAACTGAGGTTCCCTCCTCTCCAATGACTGTAGCATGTGTCAAGTTAATAAAACCAGCCAGCACAGTGGCCAAAGAGATGGGAAATGTCATGCCAACCAAATGTCAGGATTTGACCTTCAATTTATTAAAATAGTTCAGGAAAAACTGAACTCTGTTATATTTTTTACATCTTCCAAAGAGTAGTGGCTGCAGTAATCCATTTCACTCTTATGTCCTCTGGACAGGGCACTGTCATGCCTGGGAGTCCCATTTAATCCACACTTAACACAGCTCCATCCTTTAGTTTCAGACATTACTTAATTATCTCTACTTAATTATCTAGTTTCTGCTCTTGCTTTCCAGTGTTTAATCCAGTAGGAACATTAGTGGAAATAGGACTAAACAGAGTTTGTGTTAAAGTAACTTCAGCTTTTTCCAAGGGAATGTCTCCCCTTCTCTCCCGCCAATGTATTTCTATTTTCCCTTTCTGCTGATGACAAAAGCACTTGCCAGGAAGTGTCTGTCTTTTTGCATGCCTTATGGCAGTGCAGCTAGAAATAGAAATTAGACTTGCTTTAAATCTTGCACCATGAGGTGTTTTTACTTCAACTGCATATGGCGCCGGGGGTAGAGCAGAGTGAGAGGGAAGTTGTTAAAATAATATGAATGTGAAATCAGCCTCCACGGCAACATCTTTTGAACTTGTTCTTAATCTCCAAAATGGGTTATTTGAAACAAAACATCTTATGGTAACATTTCCTCCCCACACCACCCAGGCCACATGGAAGAGATTGATTTTCCAATCAAGACCTACATTCGGGGCATATGCAAAGCTTAGACCTACTATTCAGAATACTATTCAGAAAATTGCTGTGGTTGCTTCTTTGAACTCACAGTCAATACAACATAAGTTACAGTGACAGTGTTATAGTAGTCAGTGCTGTTTACAGAGCACTGCATCTTGGAGTTGGCCTGTTTATCCCTTTGTGTGCATGCATGGAAACACTCACTTCTGATCCCAAGGAATGGATGTGATATTAGCAGGGCGGCTTTCAAAGAAAAATAATCTCCAAGTAACTTTTCTTCGGAAGTGGTAGAAAGAGAAAACTCCATTTTTAATTTAGTGAAGATGTGGGTACCTATTATAAAAGAGGTCCAGCACTAGAGACTTAAAAGTCCACCAATGGAACATGATTACTGCCTTGAATAACTGCTGAGTTACGGAACAAGGAAAAGAGAAAGGGAGTTTGGGATAAAGGGAAATATTTTTAATGGCACGGGAAGGGAAAAGCCCCAGAACATTCCAGAAGGAGAGAAGTAAAAAGAGAATTTGTCCTACCTCCTTTCAAGTTGGAGACTAAACCTCTAGCACATGAATTTGGGGGCTTTAGGGTCCTTTCTTATCCAAACTAAAGCTGGGAGGTAGGATAAAACAGGACAGCTGCTACTCTAGCATAAAAGGCTCTAGATGGTAGAGGATAATGAGTTCAAAATAGAAATGATGCCTGCTTATAATCCCAGCACCCAGAAATCTGAAGCAGAAGGATTATTAGCTGCATGCCAGCCTAGGCTACAAAGTGAGTTCCAGGCCAGCCTAGGCTATAAAGTGAGTTCTAGACCAGCCTAGAGTTCATAGTGAGTTCTAGACCAGCCTGGGCTTCACAGTGAGACATCTGAAAAAAAAATGACAGCTATAAACAGGGAAGTAGAGTTTTGTTTTTGTTTTAAAACAGATTATATGTAGATTCCTACATGACAAGCAGGCAAGTCTCTTTTAGGTGGTTGGTAGGTAATAAGGATACCCATTGTTCTTTTTTCTTATTGAAAATTCATGAAATATTTTCTGATCATGGTTTCCCCTCCATCTCCTCCCAGATACTCCCCATGTTCCCACCTATCCAACTCCAAGTCCCCCTCCTCTCTGCCAAACAAACAAATTAAGAGAAAACAGAATTTACAAATCAAACTAAAAAAAATTGAAAAAGGAGAAACACAAGCACACACACAAATCAGGAACCATAATATACAAGCAAAAGACTGGTAAAATTTTTTTAAAATATACAAACAAAGCAATATGAAAGAAAGATCTACAAAAATACTACTGAGTTTGTTTTGTGCTGGCCATCCACTGCTGGGCTTGAGGTCTGCCCTTAAGTGTAGTTTATGTCCCGTGAGAGACTCCATCAGAGAAAACTGACTTTTTTCTTTGTCAGTGGTTGTCAATCAGAGATAGCATCTTGATTAGAGATGGGAGATTGTGTTCATTCCCCTGCATCACTGGAACTCTGTCTGGCTTGAACTTGTACAGGCCTTGGGCATGATGCCGGTTTCTGTGAAATCATGTAGATCATCATGCGGACCTGTCTGCAAGACACTGTTTTCTTGGAGTCTTCCACCTCCACTGGCTCTTACAATCTTTCTGCCTCATGTTCTACAAATAGTTAGCCCTGAAGGGAGGGGTTTGATGAAGACATTCCATTTAGGATTGAGGATTCCAAAGTCTCTCACTCTCTGCATATTATCTAGACTTTGGTCTCTATTTTAGTTCCTGTCTTCTGAAAGAGGAAGTGTCTCTGGTGATGGATGAGTGAGACACTGATCTATGGCTATAACAGAATGACAATAGGAGTCATTTTATTGCTGTATTCCTTCAGCAGAACAATAGTTTGCTATCTGGGTTTCTCCAAATAGGTTCATGGTTCATGGCCTATCTAGTCTTCATGTTCTTGGTCACCACAGCAATGTCAGGTATGGGCTCCATCTCGTGGAGTAGGCCTTAAATCAAATCAGATACTTGTTAGTTACTCCCACAGGTTTTGTGCCACCATTGCACTAGCATATCTTGTAAGCAAGACAGCATTGTAAATAGATTCTGCAACTGTTCTGGTATTTATATTTCTTCTTTGGTAGCATTCAGAGTAACATCTGGGTACCAAGAACTCTAGTCAGTAGGGGTGAAGGCTCTATGTAGGTATCTGCTCAACTTCTCCATGTTCAATGAGTTATGTAGGTGTTGTCTTCAGCAATAGGGCCTTGTTGTCAGTTTATGGAGAGCAACTCATAGCCTTGGCAACAACCTGGGTTGTTTGGGGATTCCCATGAGACCCCACTGACCAACAACTCAATTAGATATAACCCATTCCCCATTCCCGGTACTGGAAGCTTTATTTGGTGACAAAAGATTTCTAGTTGTTGCTCTGTCTCCTACATTATTTGGTGATTTCATTTGGAAGCCCTTCATATATTTATATATTTTATGAAGCTTCTACTGTATTAGGTTTCCATACTACCCTTCAAATGTCCCTTAGTTTTAGCTGTATTTCCTATGGGGGGAGCTGTTGTCATTCAAACCGCTATGCAGTGTAAGTGAAGAAGAATCCCAACTAAGAATATGTGAAGCTAGTTTTCTCAGTCTTGGTGCTACTGACACTTGGAGGTAGATAAGGACATGGAGAAAGTATGATTTTTTTTTTAGTTTGAAGGAATATTTCTCCCTCACCTCAGGTGGGTTTTGATTCAGGAGTTAGCGTGACAGACACTGTGGTCATACCCAATTTCCAATAGGTTCTCATCTCTCAAATTGACAGGATGAATTCATGGTCAACCAGAGGATGAGTTCAGAAAGGAATTTCCCAGATGGGCACTTGGAAGAAAGATGGAAGAGCTCCTACACAGCAGGAACAAGTCCTGGGAGATGGGGTGGCATTAAACACATGGGGTGGCTGTGGCTTTTTATAGACTTTCAACAGAAACTGCAGTGAGACATGGAGAGGGCAAGGAGCTGGTCAGTTCAGTTGGCTCAGCCGTGAGGTGTCCAGGTGCCTCCTCTCAGCTTTGGTCATGTTCTTGTATATTGCTTCCAGGAGAAACAGAGATAAGGAGAAACCAGAAACCTCCCACCTGGCACCCTGGCTCCCAGCCAGGGCACAACCAAGGCATTTTGGCTGAAATATTTCTGGCATCCCTGGCCTTTGTCAAGGACAGAACTTCCAACAAGCCTTGGGACGGTTCCAGCTTTTAGCCTTGTAAAGACTGTTTACTTTCAGGGTTCCTTACCCTGAAACTGCTCAGTCGGTTTCTATCACCTGCTTCCATCAATAGTTCTTTTTTGCAGGGGGGGCACCCTGTGCATTTTAGAATGGTCAGCACCCTGCATACACACAAGATACCAAAGGAATCCTCTCCTGGACTTTCAGCAGCCAGGAATGTCTCCAGACATTACCAGCCTTGACCTGGAGTGCTAAAAAGTATCTCTCTTTCTGAGAACCACAGGTGTGGAGAAAGGATCTTGGGAAGGGAAACAGATGCATCACACACATCAGAGACCTTCAGTTTCTGACTTCATCCCCTCCAACGACGATAGTAGTAACGCAGCTACAGCTGGGAAACACCTCTGAAGCAGCCAGATGTTAGGAAAACCTGACGCTGGCCACCATTAATGATCATTTTAGAACTATATTTGAAACTGGTGGAAAGGTGGGATGTTGGTGAAGTCCTCCGGGTGTAGGGATTATGTGGGTCCTCAGACCACAGCCAAGCTCTCAGCTTCAGATAACAAAACAGTCAGAGTCCTGGCTGTTTCTACTGAAGGACCTTTGGGCTGTTCTACCGGAGGAAGCTTTTCAAATCCCAGCTGTATCCTTAGCTTCTCTCTGAAGCTAATGACGAACTATATTCACGGCCGCTGCCCAATCTTGATTGTCACCCTCTCTGAATGTGAGTCTTGAGGTATCATATATTTTGGTGTTACCTGAAAAGATTATTTAAAAAGCAGACACAAATGAAACCTGGGGTCCACAGCAAATACACCACAGTGCACCTTCATGAACCACGTCTTTCTCTGCATATAGTTCATTGAGCTGTGTCTCAGAGAAGGTGCCCGGGCATCATATGGACCCTGTAAATGAGTCGAACATGCTTTAGGAAACAGCACAATCTGTTTCCCACAATTCCCCACAAGCCTTGGACTTGGGGAGTGATCCATTAGTGAAGGCCAAATGGTGTTCTGCCTATTTCATGTCTGTTATTTCCCATGTCTGTATCTAAGTCTTAACTCTATCTAAGTGTTGTTGGTTGGTCTCTCCTCTTCCCCCACCTTCTACTCCCCCAGCACCCCATCCCCACCCTCCCACTCTCTCCCTCCTCTCCTCAACCAATTAATCTTGAAAGACAAAAGTTTACAGCCTGGAATCTAGAGTCACTGTTCAGTCAGCCAACACTAGTCTCCCACTAAGGCTGAGGGTGAGCGGCTGTGGTGCCCTCAAAGGTCCCCACCTCCAACACCACCAGCATTTCTAGTGGAAAATTCCTGGGCACCGAAGGGTCAGTTTCCAGACAAGAAATCACCCAGATATGCTTCCCTGGGCACAGAGACCTTGGTGTTCAGCCAACCCCTGTTATTAGAAGCGGGGGATTTCGTGTCAGTGTCTGCTAAGTTTGCATCTCAGGCAGCTCTTTACTGTAATGGTGATTATTTCTTCCTCCAAGGCCAGGCCTCCACCCTCCCATCTTTGGAGTAATGTGTTAATAATTTGCCCTGGGGAGATGAAAGTCTTTGATACAAGTAAAATAAACACACGGAACATTGCTCAAAGGTCTTGTTTCTGCAACAGGAGCCCAGTTTCGGGCTGAAAAAAGAATGAAGAAAAGTCTCATTTCTAAATTACTCTTCACCAGTGTCCTTCCTTTCGTCACCACGGCTCCTTCCTTGCATGTGCAGCTGGACAGTGCCCACAAGGGCCATCGCCAGTAGTTGTGGTAAATACCTCAGTCCTCCATCAGACCTGAAAAGGCCTCTGTGCTCTGGATGGAACTGCTGTGTGGGATGAAGATCACTCTAGGTGCCATGTTAAAACAGACTTCATAAAACAGTAACACATTAGCGTGGAAGGAAACACTGAATCCAACTCTTTATTTCATGGATAAGGATATAGTGCAGGCAGTTTGTATAACTTCATAGCCTGCATGTCTTCCAAATCCTAGCATAGTCTCTCCCTAGGCCAGATGCTACTATATTCCCCTTATCCCAAAGACAGGTGAAATCAAAGAAGCTCCCTGGTAAAATTTCCTTCATTTCTTTTTCTGTACCCACCCGTACATTGGAAAGTACTTCTTCCCACCAAACACTGAGCAGTTTTCCTGGGGCCCTGGGGCCCTTTGGAAATATAAGCAGTGGCTTGGTCTGCTTGCTCTGGCATGGGGGTTGTGCTCACACCAACATGGAAAGCCTCCATCCTACCCCCATCACAGGACCCTGCCCTAAAAGCATCCAGCAGACAATGGACACTCGTGCTTCTTTCAGTCCTCTTGCAATTCATAGTTTATCTGCGTCTCCCAAAGGCAGCCTGAAAAAGATGTGAACACAGTTGAGTTGTGTTTCTTGCTCCTTTTGCACTTGCAGCACTTTCAAGTTCCATTTTGACATCTATTTGTTGGTAAACTCAATGAATTTAAAAGACTTCTTCTTGGACATTCCATGGACTGGTAGCAAAGTTTAGTGGCCAGGATATGCTCTTTGCCTCATTGAACCTTGTCAGGAGATTACGTAAAGCTCACTCCCCTACACCTGTCTATACAGGAACAAAGTGAAAAGACTTAAATAATGGATACTATAGGAGGATATTTTAGGTAAATTGTGAAAAAGAATATCCACAAATGTGACTTTTTTTTTAAAGATTTATTTTTATGTACAATGTTCTCCCTGCATGTTTGCCTGCAGGCCAGAAGAGGGCACCGAATCTCATTATAGATGGTTGTGAGCCACCATGTGAGTGCTGGGAATTGAACCCAGGTCCTCTAGAAGAACAGCCAGTGCTCTTAACCACTGAGCAATCTCTCCTGCCCACAAATGTGACTTTTAAAACACAATTATGGATTTCTACACAATGGATAAAGATTCCCATTTACAACGGCTGTTTCATTGAGAGAAGACTATGACTAATTCCTTCTTTAATTGTATTTCATACAACATAAATTTACGCTACATTATCATGGTGAATTTCTTGTATATATTTATAAAGTTTGGTCTTTTCTTTTCTCTTGAGACATTCAGCTATCAGCTTCCAGCCTAATGAGCCAAAGGTCATTCTATCATTTATTTTCCAAAACTTAAAACATGACAGTAATGTTCTTTTCCTCCAAATTGTGTACCTTTGATGTGCATTATCTTAAAATTCATAATGCATCCCCCCATCATCAAAGTCCTAAAACTTGTTTTGGCTCAGACATCTCCAGAGACTGAGTTCATTCCTTGAGTTCATCTGTCAGGTTCTTCCTTCAGAACAATTTGTCTGAGTATCCTGAGGCCCCACTCCTCAGATACACGTCTCCTTCCTCCCCTTTCTTCTCCTCTCCAACCTCACGCAGCCAGCCTCCACCCTGTGCAGGCAGTTGTCCTCTAGAACACTCAGTTCAAGGATATTTTTGTGAAAAATTTCACTGAATGTCCAATCATCTATTTCCTAAATTAGGAATTTCAAAGACAGCATTTAATTTGTGTTTCTAAACTGACACCCTTTCTAAACTTAAAATGCCCCTGAGGGGGAGGGGTCAGTTTCATCTTTAACCCCCTGGGTAAGAGAGGCATCTTTCTTTATAATACTTGAGAGCCATGAGATTAGAAACCTCTCCCTAGAACTTCTACCAAAGACGGTTCCTTGACCAGTTCAACAAAATGTTAATTTTCATAGGTTCTGCCCTAAAGTCATTGCCCTCACTTAATAACCTTTGGGAAAGAGCAATTACTAACATGAAGAA
Source organism: Cricetulus griseus (assembly GCF_003668045.3). Classification (NCBI taxonomy): domain Eukaryota; kingdom Metazoa; phylum Chordata; class Mammalia; order Rodentia; family Cricetidae; genus Cricetulus; species Cricetulus griseus. The sequence goes on from NC_048595.1 coordinate 330,095,432, forward strand.
TTGACACCCATCATGTGCCTATGAGAAGGTGCCATGGAGTATGGATTTGGTCATCCAAATGACCAAGAGAATATGGCTTCTGTTACCCCCACCTGCAAGGTTTCCATTCATCATCGTGTGCTTTTACATAATTGCCTGTCCCCTCCAAGCTATTCAGCAAAGTAACTCCTGGTTTCTAAATCTAGTTGTCAAATTCGAGCTACAAATGAACATGAGATTAGCTACTGTTCTTCCCACTGACACAAAACTCGTAGGACCTCCCTCCACGAAGTGCTGGCAATCCATTTTTGCTTAAAAAGGACAAAGCACTCTAAGACGGCAGCAAGGTTTGTGAAATTTGGAATATACAATGGCTCACCCAGCACTGTGGCTGCCACTCTGTCTTGTCACTTGTCCAAGCCCTACCCTTGTCTAGCTTTCCTTTGACCCTGATACAAGCCAGGAACATAAACAGGGAGATTCTCATAATGGCTCCTTTGTGTTCATATCTCTGCTTTCACTCAGAGATCCTTAAAGGCACAAACACACAAAGCTGGGAGCCCAGGTACTCTGCTCTCAGCCTGCTGACTTCTGGAACTGGTAATAGGATTCTTACCACTCAGATTTACTGATAACAGAATTCTCCTACCTATGACACTGCAAGTGTTAAGTGATTGCTCTGACTCCAGAGAGGGAGTGAACTGGTCAGAATTCAGGCTATTTCACAATAGGCTTGGTCTATGGAGTTATCTGCAGACATGCTCTCTGTTGGGGCTAGAGAAACAGTTGTTGATACTCACTATTAATTGATAACTGGCTGGGACTTTCCACTAGAAAGAGATAGAAACAAAGTAAGCATTCCTGTGAACTGGTCTTTCTTTTGAATCAAGTTAATCCTGGGATTATCTTTTTGAGAAAGTCAAAACACACCTTCATCAATTCAGTATTCATTTGTGGAATGTGCAGACATTTATAAAGTATTTCTGTACTGAAGGACTGTGGAGGATTTAAAGAATGACTCAGACCCACACAGTGAACTGGGGAACAAGATTGAGTATCATAGCCAGGAAGTGCAAGCCTTTTATCCCAGCACTCGGGAGGCAGAGGCAGATGGATCTCTGTGAGTTTGAGGCCAGCCTGGTCTCCAGAGCAAGTTCCAGGACAGGCTTCAAAGTTACACAGAGAAACCCTGTCTCAAAAAACAACACACACACACACACACACACACACACACACACAGAGAGAGAGAGAGAGAGAGAGAGAGAGAGAGAGAGAGAGAGAGAGAGGCGGGGCGACTCATGGGTGTCTATGGCATCTTCCATTTGAGCATGCTTCCAGAGTAACTGTGACCCCAGGAACCTCACAGACTCTTCCTCCTCAGAAAACAAGGCACAAGACCTGAGTACTCCTGTGACTAGCCAGGCTCCCCAGCAGACCGGCTTAATAAAAACAAGTTGTTTTCTCTTTTATATTTCCCTCCACCTGTTCAAAGACCTTAAAGGCAAAATATTATATGTGGCTCTTCTGTGCTCCATCATGTTACACACACACACACACACACACACACACACACACACACACACACACACACACACTCAAAAAGCAGCCAGCTCTGGAGTTTGGCTCCTCTCACTGTGAGGAGAGTCAGTGGGGGTGTATGGCCTTAACACTTCATTTCTAGAAGAAATGTATTTTTTTCTTGCAAATTTACTATCATGACAACAGTATTATAAATAGATCTGATTTTGAACATTAGAAGCATTATCATTTGGACTTTTACAAATGGAAACCGCTATAGTTTTTCCTAGCTGTGCCATCTGGCTGTGCCTGCATCCCCGCCTACATAAACACATGCATACAGAGCATACTATGGCCAAAGGGGGAAGCTAGCAAAGTCAGAAAATGAGAGAATAGCACCTTCACATATCCAGAAGTTTTATATAATACCTGAAAAGAATTACTGAACCTTCCTAAATGAACCAAAATGGCACTACTGAGATTTTTTAAGGCGTATGAAAACATTCCCATGCTTAGTCAGGACCCAATTGTCTGCTTCTTTCATATGAGAGCAACATAGGAAATAAGACAAGCCATTAAAAACATGCAGCATGGACCTTTCCATTTCATATCTAACTCTTACCTTGCCTAAGTTCTCACAAGCCCTTCGGCACTAGGAGTACAGCAGCCACTTAATATTGGGGAGACTAGTACCAATCCATATGCCAAAAATTTTTTCACTTTGTGCTAGGAAAGAAAAGGAAGGAAGGAAGGAAGTAGAAGGGGAGGAGAGGAGAGGAGTGGGTGGTGTACAATAAAGGCCTCATTTCCAGCCTTTCCCAATGACTTGTGTGTGGCCAGATGACCTCCATTCATAGAAAAAGAGAATAATTTGTGAACAACTTTCTAAAATGCATGGGCCCAACCTCAGTCAGTCTTTATGGACTGAATCGTCCTCCTTAAATTCCTGAGTTAAGGCCATAATCCTTGAGAAGGCATTTGGAGAGCTCTAAGAGGAAAGTACATGTTAAGGAAGTTATTGGGGTGTGGTTCTAATCCAGAAGCACTGGAGAAATGGACGAAGAGGAAAAGGAGGAGGAGAGGTCAGACTCTTTGAGCACATGACAAGAAAAGGCTTTATGAGGATTCAAGGAGGTGGCAGCTTGCAAACCAAGGAGACAAGTGCCATCTAAAACAGCATCAGGCAACATTTTGATCTTGGTCTTCTGGACACCAGAACAGTGAAAACCTAATTTCTGTCATATAGTTGAGTATGACATCCCAAACAGTCTAACACACTGGCCCCTGTGAAGAACAGCACTGCTGGAAAGAAGGTTTTAAGCAGAATCACTTCCAAAGTGATCGTGAATGGTCAAGTAGGTGTGTGTGTGTGTGTGTGTGTGTGTGTGTGTGTGTGTGTGTGTGTGTACATATGTATGCATGATACACATGTCTGTGAAGCACACATGGAGGAAAAAGCTTGTATTTTACTCTGAAGTATGCCTAGGTTTGTAGAATATTCATGGAAAGTAGTTTTCAGTAGCTCACAGGCTTTGTTTTGGTCAGTTGACAAATGAACAGAGTAGCTTCTTGAATAGAATGTGTTCTTGCCTAGCATCAGGTGATGCCCACAGCTTTTTCATGAAGACTCTCCATGGCTTTGGGTAACTTGAACTAAAACATAGGGCATACTCTAAATTACTCTCACATGGTGGGTGGGTAATGACAGGCTTGTTCACTTGTTTAAAGCAGAAAGAATTAGTGATTGGAGCAGTTCGAAAGGGAACTATTTCCCTTTTTCTCTTTTACTTTAAAATACATTACATATTGTGAACCTACAGGAAACCAATTCCTTAGCTTATTTACAGGGTTCCAAACAACTGGACACATTCTCAGAACTCCATGTATCAGGTTCCACATATGTAAAATGAGCCCAGTCATGGTACTCATGTCTGAGATTGTGGTGGAGGTTAAATAAGACATTACACTCAATAAACCAATATCTGGCACAAACTAGAAGCTTAATCAATGGCAGGTGTGTGAGCACTATAGTGATACTATTTTTTTACAGTTGTTTTATGGATGTCACTGATAAATTTAAACCCACTCAAGAATGGTGCCTGAAGTTATACAGCTAAATAGTGGTAAGTTCAGGATTCAACCACAGATCTGTTCACCTGACTCCAAAATCTAAGTGACTGAATCGCCCACCAGTTTCTCCGTTCTTCCAGCCAAGGAGATCTAAACAGCACAGTCTTACAAACAGAGCTGAGGATATTAGGTGAGAACTCTTGATTACTCCAGGGGGAGTTGTTGCTTCCAGGCTGAGATCACCTCCCCAGCTTGAGATGGCTGCCCCAAGCAGCCGTGGCTGAGCCATCTTAACCTTCCTTTGCATTTCTCAGAACCTCCTTTTCTTTCCTCCATTAGGACACTGGGGAAGAAATGGCAACAAAATGAAAAGCCCAGATAGATAAACACGTTCTGCGAAGATCCCGTTAAAGGGGATTTCTGTTTTTCATCAAATATTGATTAAAAAGATCACAGACAGTCTTTTTGATGTTCCTCTCCCCATAGTTAGGACTAGATTCAAGTGTATGACTCATGGAAATGACCCAGGCAGGAAGAATGAGTCACCTTGCCCTTTCAGATCTTCTGGCTGCAGCTTTTCCTCGGATCACCAAGGGTAGGCGGGTCCTGTGCCACCTGCTGTAACTATTGGCCACTGGGAAACTCTCAGAACATGGGGGAGTCTGGGAGAGTGAGAATCATTGAACCTTCAAAGGGCTGCCCTGTAACCCTTCCAAAAGCATTTTCTGCTATCAGTTTGGAAGCTTCTTATACATGTTTCATCACTTTCAACCCCCAAGTCCACCCTTGCTGCAGGCTAATCAATCCTGAAGGGCAGATACACACTTCCAAGATGCCTGCTATGATCCTTACCTGCTGGTTCAAGCTGGCTAGCAGGCTTGGGATTTGTACATCCTTCCAACAGCTCTATCTCTGTTCCTTTACTGGTGTTGCTGCTCTGTTGGAATCGGTCCATTGTTTTTCTCCCTAGGACTCCAACGCCCCCAGTTAAGACCATACTCTGGGCCTCATTCTCTGGGAGGCAAAGAGGGAAAGAATTGCCACATGTCTCAGTCCACTTTGTCCTGAGCCTACAGATACGTCCCCTCAGTCAAGAGTCATTGGATGGCTGAAAAGCCCAGACTTGACATCTGCTTACTCCTGTTGGCTAATTCTGTATGTCCTTTCATTGTTCACTCTTCTTTTTTTCCCCACTGTCGATTTGGCATCTCTGAGCATCTGGCCACTCAGGAGTGCAATGGGCTTCAAGGCAAACTGAAGACTGTCTAAACTCTGGAGCAGCCACTACACAGTTTGGACCATTTGAAGCCAAAAGAAAACACAGAAACAGAAAAATATCTTAGATTTCTGAGCTTTGGAGGGAAAGCAAAAATTGTAGTTCTCCTTCTTTGGTAGTGAAATGATTCAATATTCAAAGCTTTGATCTAATAAGAATTTTCAAAGCAATCAGTGACAATCCTTCGCATAGGTGGAAGGGGGGCATTTATGTGGGAGGAACATACTTGGATGGAGCTAGATGTGAGTGGAACAAGAAAAGGAAGGGGTTTGGAGTTTGCCACACCTGACCCCTAGCAGGGAAGGAGAAGCAGTGGATTGGCATGGTTACAGCAGAGGAGGTGGAAGTAGAAGAATCCCACTGGGAGAGAGGTGGTCAATTCAGGGACAATGTGACCCATATCCCACTGGAATCTTTACCCTCTGGAGAGCTAATCTGGAGGCCTCAGGGAACTGAGCAAGGCAATGTGCTCCCCTTTTCTCCCATGCTCAGCCCTTTATGAGAACTGAACTGCATCATGGGAGCTAAGGAATAGAGATACTCATGGCTCTCCCTGTGTACATTCATCAAAGAATTGCATCATCCAGGCAAGTTCTTCTTCAGAGGATAGAAATAATAGAAGAAGACTCAAAGTTTAGAAGAGATACTAACTGGGTGGCAGGACCAAGTGGTCCAGGTTAACTCCAAAAACCACATGGAGTTGCTTTGTGGGTATTCTTTTTTTCAATCTTATAAACTATTTCAGGTCTTCGGTCTTTCCATACAAATTTAGACTCTACTCAGTTTCTACACACACACACACACACACACACACACACACTCACAACCAACTGGATTTTGACTGAGATTATGTTAAAAGGTAAGTCTGAAGTTGGGAATTTTTTTCTAAACTGTAAGAAGTTTTAAGGGCAGACAACTGAAAACAAATGCAAATGAATGGTGTGGGAGTGCTTGATAGACATTTATTCACAAAAGCAGGCAATAGGCTGTATTTGTCTCAGGCCATTGTTTTTTGGCTTCTGTTACAGATCATCTTGCACCTACGTCCTCCACATATTGACCGTCCCAATACACAAACGCTTCCTCTTATTTTTGACTCAGTAGTGGTTTGATATTTTAGTGTCCAAGTTTGAATAGCTTTTATGTTATTATAAATGGACTCAAAGAGATGAGTGAAGCTGCAGTGAAATCTATTTTAAGAGGTATGGGAATTTATAATTTATTCCTTATTATCAAGAATACAATTCTGGCTACTAGGTAAGGCTAAAAATAGAGATAGAATAGCATTTTAAAAATCAATCTGGGTGATTTCGGGTTAAAATTAATTTGATTTTTATCTCTTCAATTTAGTGCTTCCATAAGAGACTTGTGGAAAAGCAAGTCCAAGGGCAGAAACCACAGAATTAAAATCATGATTTCTCAGTCTCCACACTCCACAGGGAGGGTGAAAATGACTATAAAATTTGTTTTGGATGGTTTACTTGAAGTAATCAAAAAATTGGCATAAGAGTGGTTTGTAGGACTTGTATAGGATTCTTGGTGGTTATCTAATTAGCTCAGGGATTAAAATGTTGCCCCCAAATTTTCCCAGGCAAAACATAAAACGTAAATATCAGTTTTATATACTCAAGAGGTAGAGGATCATAATTTCCAAGCAAGCCTGAGCTTCATAGCATGAACAAACAAAACACCATAAATGGTTAAGAGCCTTTAGTCTTGATTCTGGCTATAAGGCAGTGGTGAAGAACTTGGAGACATTCTGCCACTTGTATCTTGTGAAAGCTTGAGTATGCCATTTTAGCTTCTTAAGGTCCAGTCTTCTTGTATGCAAGATGAAAATGGTAGTGTATGATGAATGAAACATTAGTACAATTCCTTAGAAACTATGGGGAACTCCATATATGGCCAATAAAAGATGTTAAAAACCTGTTTCCCATTATAATTACTACTATGAAGGTGAAGTGGGTCATGATGACTAAGATGTTTGTTGTAAAGCCAACTACCCTGGATCATCTGACATCTACCAAAGACCTTAACACAGAGTAAGAAGAAAATACCAAATATGAGAAATGTCTTCACTTGGCTACTAAGTGAAGGATGGGAAGGTTAGAGGAAGGGGGTGTTATCAGGGTAGAAGCAAGCAAAGTCTTCTCACTGAGCCTCAACCTGAGGAAGAAAAGCCCAGAAGAGAGCAGAAAGCCAGTCTCAGAGGTAGTTCTATTCCATAACTATAGGGAGGGGCAGAAGTCTTTTACAAAGGTTTTCTTTTGATTTTCAGACCCCAAACACACTATTCTCTCCTTCATGTCAAGGCCTCAAGTGAAGACTCCAAGAGTTTTCTTACAATGTGTGATACAGTGGGTCTTTCATGTGCCATTATCATGCTAGTTGGAAGTAGCTCACCTTTACGTGGGACCAACAATAGGCTGACTATGAATACCCAGCATCAACACACAGAGGCTAGAGGTTAAATCTGAATGAACTAAAAGCATTTCCAATAGTTGTGACTCCACAGGAAACAGTGAATAGGATCATGTTTTATGTGGATAAATTTAGCCCCTTTCAAGATGAAAAATGGCCTGCTGTGCAATATAAACAATCTTATGTACAGCTACTATAAAGAAACACATCCATTTCTCTTTCATCATGTTTTATTTTGGCTACATTTTGTTATAAACTCATGAACATGATCATTTATGGGGAAGACAGCCAAGAATTCAGTGCTTAGTGGGGAGAGGTAGTGAGGGATGCTGACAAATACCATCTCTCTCTTTCCCTCCCTCCCTCTCTCTTCCCCACCCCGTGTGTGTGTGTGTGTGTGTGTGTGTGTGTGTGTGTGTGCACGTGCATGCAGATTGTCATCTTTCCATGCCTGTCTTTGCATTTTTTACATTAATGGATTTCCCTGTGTCAAATTTCGGTCAAAGCTGTTTGCTGCTCCTCTGGGAGTCAGCATTTTTTCCTCACTATGTCAGTGCTATGCCAAGCAAAGGCCTGCGACACATTTAATTAAATTTTCTTTTGTTACAGTGACTTGAGGGACTGCAGAGATGGCTCAGGCATTAAGAGCACTTGCTTCACTTCCAGAAGACACAGTTTGGTTCCAACCACCCATGTTAGACAACTCACAAGGTCATGTGATTCCAGCTCATGGGGATCCAATGGCCTCTTCTGACCCCCTTGGGCACCCAACACACACGTAGTGTATATCCACATGCACATATGAACACACACACACACACACACACACACACACACACACACACACACACACACAAATTAATTAGGAAAGTAAATAAATAGAATGACTTGAGCATCTGTCCAGGAACCCAGAGGAAACACAATTTTTGCAGTCAAGTTTACAAAAATCTGCCTTTCTGCCTCCAACCCAACTTCCAAAGTATCTTGGCAGTAACTGATAATCTGTATGTCTCTTTGTGGGAGGAATAACCCTGGACAATTCAGAGATGTGGTCTCTAGGTATGCTTTACTTATGTGGTCCTACAGAGCTTCACCCTCGACTTCCTTCTGCTAACCCAACACTGTATATCTTACATGTCCTACATATGGGCATCTCATCAGCTTCCTGGGGCTTTTTTCCTCTCATGGGGTTTTCTTAGGGAAATTCTGAAAAGTCTGTTTCTAATCCAGTTTCTATTCCCACCACCCATGGATGGTGTTATGTTACACAACACAGATACCATGAGACATGTTCCCTGCTCTCCATGACACCACAGAATAGCAGGATGTACACATGAAATCAACTACAGAAATGATATGACGTATTTATTGTTTAGGAGTAGAGCTCTAACCGAGGCTGGCCGGGAAGGCATGGAAGGACTGGTTAGTTCAAAGAGAAGGTGATATTTGACAGACACTTCCAAAAGCTAAATAAAAATTAGCCAAATAGGGAAGAGAGAGGGGGAAGGAGGGAGGAGGGCATTACAGGCAAGGAGATTAGCATGTATAAGAGCTTGGAGGTACCAAATGGGTTGGTTAGAAAAGTTGAAGAAACTTTATGACTGAATGAAGATAGTTTAAAAAGTGGATGGCAAGAAAACATGTTAGCATGGGCTGTTTACAGGACTTCCATGAGATGAGCAATGGCAACTTTATTCTTTCCTACTCATGGCTCTTCCAAGTTCATTCATTGAATGGGGCAATGTTCTCCAGCTTGTGAAAGACAGAAGTTAAAAAAAAATTCAGAATGTCTTCATCTTGGCTCATTGCAAACAAAGACAATCAAAACCAAAACCACACAGAAGTTCCAATGGTGATCTCTTTAGAATGGTTCATCCAGGATCTTCTGAGAGCTTTTAACTTCATGGGAAAGCTGATTCTTCCCCATATCCTCCATGGTGCAGCAGCATGTGTCTGGAGATGACAGTGTGATTATTGACTTTTGACTTTCTGCTCTCTCTGCTTCCTGCCCCTCCCCATTTGCTAGTTTCTGTTTATGTTCAGTCAGGATTGAAAGGGGAGATAAGGGATGTAGAAGAAGTGGTTGCCCTCAAGGGTCTAGGTAGCACCTACACAGAGGGGTTCATCAGGGAGAGTGAAAATGGAGTCTCCTGTGGCATTTGTACCTGGGGCAGGAGGTATTGGCAACATACCACTTAGGGTCCCTCTCTCTGTGTTTTAATTCAGACAGACATATCACCCTCCTGTTGCTCACATTTCTTTCTGACACCATAAGGATTCCAGCATTCAGTTTTAGTTTCCTGCCAGTAGAGTGCTTATGTCATATAGACAACCATGTCGAACTGAACACCAGCTAGCACCCACTGGCTGGTCTGTGAGACACTCACAGCCTCATCTCACTCTTCAGGAGAGCACAACTCTTGCCTATGACAGCTATCTTTGATTGCCCACTAATCTCTTTCAAATTCCCCTGGCATGAGCATCCAGCAGTTGCTTGTGCCCTTTGGGTATTACATAGGTAGTGCTCTCAATACTGTAACAAAATATCTGGCAAAAACAACCTACTCAAGGCAAGATTTGCTTTGGCTCACAGTTTGAGGAGGTACAATCCATCAGAACTGAGGTGACAAGGCTGCTGGAAACAGCTGGTCACAGTGTATCTACCCTTAGAAAACAGAGACCGGGGAAAGCCTTAATTTTCCTTCTCTTTTTTAATCAGTCCAGGACCCCAGACCATGGAATAGTGCCACTCACATTCAGAGTGGGTCTTCCTTCCTTTGTTAAACCTTGCTGGAAACACCCTAACAAACACACCAGTGATAATGCTTCCATGATGATTCTGAGTCCAGTCAAGTTGATTGCAGATGTCAACTCTCTGGAAAATCATATAAAAGTCAAATTATCCCCAAAATAATCTACTAAAAATCATGCCCATAAAATTCCAAATGTGACCTGATTAGGTAACAGGAACCCTGCAAATACTATCAGTTAAGGTGAAATCGACTGTCTCCAAGTTAACCACTTCCCCAAATCCCATCTGCGTACTAGCCTTGCAAAATACTTTTTACCAAATTGAAGGGGACCAAGAATGAAAGTTGTAATGGGCTGCAGCAAATCTCAGGCAGACCCTGAGACAAAAAAATCAAGCATAGGTATATTGGGGTAATAGAGACGATACCAGGAGGGAAATGGGAACTCAGGCAAGAGGGAAGCCCATCAAGGGAATATTGTCAAGATGGCTCCCACAAGGGGTGACTGCAGTTTAACCCGTCAGGGAAGTTCTGGGAAGCAATATAAAACATACACCAGTCATCCCCCTAGATGGTAAAAGAGCTGGGGTATTTATATAATTAGACCCTGTCAGCCACTTATGGAGGGCAGCTACCTGGGGACACCAGCTAGAGTGAGGGCCCTACTAGTAAATATACAGGATGAAAACTACCCCTTACCTCTTTCAGCTTCTTGATGACTGGATCCTCCTGTACCTCCCCCCCCACACACCCTCCTTCTCTCTTACTTCTTCATATGACCTTCCCTTTTGAAAGTATGTTCTGAATTTTCCCCTGCCTGTCTCATATAAGGATATGTCTAATTACATTTAGAATGCAAGACAAGTTCCTCCTCTCAAGACATTTATTTAATTCAAATCATGTATTTTGCCATATATGAAAAAGTTCACAGATGCTAAGGATTCTGGCATAGACATATCTCTGGAGCCACCATACAATGATATTGATTAATCATGGCTAGCAACCGATATAAGTGGTTCATCCATAGGATGTCATGTATTACTATGGAGTCAATTTTGTATTTGTAGCTACAATATTTTTTAATAGAGAAAGTTGCAGAATGACATTTAAATTATGATGCAACATGAGCTGAATGTATAAAGACATAGCTGTTACAAATTGGAGAATATTGCTAGTACAGATGTTGTGGAGAAGATAAAAAAAAGGGTTTCACTATGTTTTCTTTTATGAAAGAAACAAGTGAAGGAAACTATTTCAATATATGAGAAAAATCACAACGGGGTCCACTTACGTAGCTCTGGGTGTCTCAAATTCATGATCCTCTTGCCTCATCCTCCCAAGAGTGATGTGTGTGAAGAACTGCCCTAAGAAGGGGGCTGTGAGGCAGAGAAAGGGCAATGATGGAGGAAATCAGGAGGAACAGGATATTCAGGTCCTGGCCATGAGTCAATGTGAGAAGAGGAGCAAAGTAAGAAGGGCAATTTAGGGGTAACACTGAGCTGCTGCTGGTGTGAGTCCTCGATGGGCAGTGGTGAGGTAACAGGGGCAGCTACTGATCTATATTCCGTCACTGAGGATACGTTTTCTAGATTTATGCATAAACAGAATCCAGCATCTTCTTGTGTGCTTCATTCTTCCAACATTACTTTAATGCTCTCCCCTGCTCAGTGTATAGCAGCAGTTATTTTGCCTTTCAGCTTAGTAGAACTGTTAGCTTTTATGGAGCTGCAAGGTGACTCTGTCACAAGGGCACTTTCCTTGTAGATCTCAGAACCTGAATCCAAGCCCCCAAACCCACATAAAAATGAAAAGAGAGAACCAGAGCCACAAAAGTTGTTCTCTGACCTCCCATGTCCACTGTGGCTTACCACACACACACACACACACAGAGAGAGAGAGAGAGAGAGAGAGAGAGAGAGAGACGCACACACGCACGCACATGCACACGCACACACAAACGTGCGCATGCATGCATGTGCACACCACAAATAAAAATATTAAAGTCAGGCTAGTATGTTTCATTGACTGTCCATCAGTCCTGTTTAAGCCTCTCCCTGGCATGTCACCATGCAACAGTGACTGCCTCCTCAATGCCCACTGCTTTCCCACTTCTGAACCGGCAGCTGTCTTCCTCTCCCAAATCCCCTAGTCTGAGCAGTGGCTGGAGTTCAAGAGACAGGCAGTCAGACAGTCATAAGCCTGAATGACTAAGGGATGCAGAATCCCTGCATTCAGTTGCTTAGCGACTGAGCTCCACAAGGTGCTTTCACCTTGCAGAGTGCGATTACATGACCTAGAGATGATGGGGTGGCCTACAGAATTGACATTGTAATTGTAATAATGGCTTTTGGTTTTGAAGGGTATGTTAGTGCTTAATAGCTGGGCTTTCTGAGACACATCGCTATTTTATATGTATAGCTCATGAGGAAAAGAAAAATGTTCAATTCAAAAGGGAAAGAGGAGAAGATGGGAGAAAGGAAGAGAATAAAGGAGGATTCCCAACTGAGGCACAGGGTTCCGAAGACTGAAGCACCAGTTTTAAAGCTCTCGGCAGCTGGTCTCTTGTTGTGAGTCAGGCTTGGTGCTGAATTCTTCACACAGCACACTGGCTCTCTTTGGCTTTACAGCCACTACTTGGAGTATCAAATGTAAGTTTCCTCCCATTACAAGCAGAGTTCCTAATAGTTGCTTAAGTTTGGTTCTCAAATCAGAATTCAAACCCAGCAGAGTCAGGCTTCAGAAGCTGGACCTTCAACCACTCTGGACTGCTTCCTTTACCTAGCCTGGACTCTGAGCGAACAAACAATGCCAGTGACCCTCAAGCCCAGGACTGGGTGTTAGGATAGAGAATGCCCTGGGCCAGCAGATCTGAGTTACTCATCTCGTGGGAACGCAAGAGTCTGAAAAGACCCTACCTCTAAACAGTAATAAAACATTTCCAATTGGATAAAAGGTCCAAATAGCAATGAAGAAAGCTAATCTCTGATGGAGGTGAGTCCTTCTCTCAACACCCTGATAGCATTCCTATCTGTGCATTAGAGTCGCTTGAGGAGCTTTAACGTTGAAAAGCCATTACCAAAGCCTTATCCCACCCCTGCTTAGAATCAGGGAGCACCTAGGGTCAGAGTGCTGGATTAATTGTAGGAAACAAAACACTAGTCACCATCCTGCACAGAGCTAACGAATCAGTGGGATGGGAAAAATGCAAAGAGAACCTCTAATTGATTCATATAAATATCCATACACCCTCATACCGTGGTTTCTACACATGTGAGCTCAAGAAACCATGGATTAAAAATAGTCAGGGAAGATCTGAGGTTAGACAGAACACCCACAGCATTTCTTCTTGCCATTGTTCTCCAAACAGTATAAAACATATTTACATAGCATTTACATGGTATAAGTATTATAAACATATCATAAATGTAAACATACATCTAGAGATGATTTAAAGTATGGGAGAAGATGTGGTTGGCTATATATAAATACTACACCATTTATACACAGGCTTGAGAATCTGAGGATTTTTGTATCCACAAGACATCCTGAAACCAACACCTGACAGGTACTAAGGGGTGGCTGAGTGTATATGCCTTGTGGTAAGAGGTATTGAGGGGGAAAAGAGTGTCATATGGGTTATGAAAGCAATGAGAGGAACATGCATGCCCATTGTGGTGACTTGAATGAGAAATGTCCCTGTAGTATTGGGCTTCTGAATACTTGGTCCTCGACTGATCATACTCTGGGGAAATTAGGAGGATGAGCCTTACTGGGGAATATGCCACTGGGTGCTGGCTGTGAGAGCTTAAGGCACTGCGATTCAGAGTCTTTCTCTTTTCTTACTTGCAGTTCAGTTGTGAGTTTTCACCGTCTTGTTCTGGCAGCCATGCTTCTGCTTTGCCATTACAGGTTGTATGCCTCTGGAACCAGAAGCCAAAATAAACTCTCCCTTCTATCAAAGCAACAGAAACGTAATTGATGTGTCCATATACATGTGAATGCTTATATTCTTATGTATGCATAGACAAATGGTTTGCTTGAAGGCCTCAAGCTGGAAAAGAAAGATGGAGACTGAAAAGACTTTAGGGAATGTTACTGCCTTTGGGGAGGTCAACAGGAGCCAAAGTGATAGGTCAAGCTGAGGGTCTGGTGTTTAATCTAAAGGACAACAACAGCCATTGAAGAGTTTAGTCATGGAACTCCACATATTCAGAGCTTATCTGTTAAAAATTAAGGAGAAAAAAAAAAAAACCCAGTGTTTAAATGTAAGGAGGGATTTGGATGGAGCATAGAGAGAAAGAGAACAATTATAAAGCTGTTGTAAGACTCTGAGTGAAGGTTCTGTTTCTTGATAATACAAAATATTTGCAGAATCTTGGGTATCTTGGAAGCAAAATGGAGTAGAGAAGAAATGTGTAGAAATACAAGTGCCATGACTCACTAAGTCAGGGAAATGTTTCATCCAGAATTTAGATGAGTGGGTCCCTTTGCTTGTATACACGCTACTCTCTTCCTTCTGGGTTTATTCTGCTCCCCTACGAAAGCACACTGAGCTATCCTCCCCTTCTTTGTCCTTTCTGCCCCTGTTCCTCCTCCAGGATGTCACTGTTTAGACATCTCTGCTTCAAGGCATAAGGTGGCATTCAACCTTGGGCTGCCCTTTCCCATCCTCAAAGGGCTTCCACTGTGCATTGGAGCATGGTTGGAGAAGCACACTAATTGTGCAGGAGTTGGCCAGGCATTGAATTTTTAGCTTTTTGTGCCCTGGTTAAGTGGCTGGTCCACTGGCCTCAGTCCATTTCCTAATGGATAGGGGTCAGCTTCACAAAGCCTCACTCTGACTGGCACTAATTACCACCTTTGAGAGTTTTCATTGCCCTAGGCACAGGACTGAAAGGGCTTCAGCAGGAAAACAAACTTCTGCTTGCACTCCTCAAGGGTGCTCCCTGGTTCCTGATCATGCCTACACCAGGGGCTAATAGGAAGCAGACATGTTTGCCTTTCTGCTCCTAGACCAGATGCTTCTTGAAGGAGTCAACCTTGGAACCCCAGGCTCAGGACATAACTGAGATCATGGCAGAGCTCAGGGTAAGTAACTTCCCTCCCAACCATGCTTGCTCTCTGAAGTCCACATTTTACCCTCAATACTTACAGACCCCGAAGGAGATAGCTATGTGTGTCTGTAGCACCCAAGCACTCTAGGGCTAGGCAGTGTCTTAGCTCTCCTCAAAGATAAGTAAGAAAAATAGCTCAAGGTCAAAGGCAAGTTTTCAGAAAAGAAAGTACAGTCAGTGTAGAAAGTGGAGGCTAGGAGTAATGGCACATGAATTTAATCCCAACACTCCAGGTGGATCTCTGTGAGTGCCAGGACAACCTAGTCTACATAGTAGACTAGTTCCAGGACAGGTAGAACTATGTAGAGAGTCCCTGTAGAAGAAGTAAGAGGAGGAGGGGGGGAAGGAGGAGGAGGAATAAGCAAAGTGTGGTATGCAAAATTCAGTCATTCATCATTCATGTGGGAGGTGGGTCTCTGTTCAAACCTTGCAATACCTGGACGACTGACAAAGGGCAGCCATTTGCCTTATTTTATAGATAAAGAGATAGAACCCAGAGCTGTTGGTGATTTGATCCCTCAGTCATTTCCTCGATGATCTAGCTCTATTTTCGGGAGTTAATGAAGTCAGTTTGAAAACTGAAAAGTACTGCTCAGATAGATTTGCATTATCTTCTTGATGCTGAAATAGAAAATACCACAAACTGGATGCCTTAAAGTCACAGGTTTTACTCCCCGAAAGTTCTCAAGCTCAGGACTCTGAACTCCAGAAGGCCCGTTCTCACCAGTGAAAAATTAAAGGCAAATGTGTCCTTTGCCTCTTACAGCTTCCGGTGTCTGTCATCATTTCTTTACTAGTTATTTGTTGGAGGCAATAGTTCAGTAATTAAGGACACAGATTGTAAAGCCAGCCTAGCTAGGAGTTCAGTACTCCTCTTGATGACTGTATGATATTGAACAACATCCTTAACTTCCCTGAGTCTTGATTACCTCCCTACAACAGGATAATAGCAATGCCCTGTCTCAGAGGATGTTGCAATGATGGAATGCCTTCATTATATACAAACTACATAGAGCAGCATCTACACTACAGATACATTAGTTACAATGTGTCTTAGTCGATTTTCTATTGCAAAAGCAACTTGGGAAGGGAAGGCTTCATTTGATGTACATGTGGGAGTCTACCACTGAGGGAGGCCAAGGCAGGAACTCAAGCAGGGCAGTGACCAGGAAGTGGGCACTGAAGCCAAGGCCATGGAGAAACGCTCATTACCAGCTTGCTCCCTATGGCTTGTTCATCCCACCGTCTTATGCCATCCAGGAATGGCACCGCCCTCAGTGTGCTGGGCTCTCCCACATCAATCATTAATCAAGACAATGTCCCACAGACTTACCTTCAGGCAGTCTGATGGAGGCATTTTCTCAATTGAGGTTCCTCTTCTCACATGACTCAAGCTTATGTCAAGTTGACAAAATGTTAAGCAGCACACAATTCTTCCTTAACACTATGACTAATAGTGACTTCTTTCATTTGACTCATGTGTCATTAAATAATGAGATTTGGATGAGGAGAGAATAGACTTTCTCTTCTGGAAGAGGCACTTGAACCATGTACCCATTGCCAGTTAGTTTCCTGAAATCAGCAGTCAATATTGTATATAGGCAAAGGATAAATACAAAATGCAATGGAAGAAAACATTATTTACACATCTTTCCTTAGGGCTGGTGAAATAGCTCAATGAGCTCGACACGTAGGTCAAGTCTGGCAATCTGAGTTCAATCCCCTGGACCCACATGATAGAAGGACACATACAACTTTTCAAGCTGTCCTCTGACATACACACACACACACACACACACACACACACACACACACACACACACCATACAGGGTAATTTAAAAATAAAGCTTCCTTTGAGTTTCTGTTTGACCCTGAAGTCTTTTGCCTGCTCACTCTAAAAGTTGACTTTCCCTATAGAGTCCACGGAATAGTCCCACAGACTGAGTGATAATTCAGTATTAAGTAGAAAATTTTCATAGAAAGCAGGACTTTTAAAAGGACAGGTGTTGGAATAAACTGTCACCAAATAGGATGATGTTTAGACCAAGTCGCTGAGCTGTGCAGCTATAGTTTGAGCCGGCGGCATGACTAGGGTTGGGTGCCCAAGTGTTTCTTCTAGTCTTCTTACCTGCATTACATTCTGTTTTACGGAGAACTTGTCCAGATTTCCCTACTTTCATCTCATTCGAGGAAACAAACATCTGCCCAATAGATAAAAGTCCAATTGCAGAATATTGATGGTTTCATATCTGAAATTAAGTTCATTAACTTAAGCATCCCCCCCAGGGGAAACCCCAGCTCAGCTTTGGACTCTGTGCCTTTAACTACTGTGTGAGAAGAGCTGTTGGGAGATTGACAGACTGTTGAATGCTGATGCTGCAGAACATTCCAGTACTAGAGACAAACTGGCAGAGGCTCCAAACCTGAACTATGATACTTAGGAATTTGTGTTCTCTTCAAATGTGAGAACACAAAATGAGTTAATTGACTGTGTTAAGAAGTGATGTGTATGCACCTGCACCCATAAACACACAGATAAACACAAACATCCCTATACAATTAATTAACTATCTAATGATTAATTTAAAAAAAAAAAGATCCTAGCTGGGTGTGGTGGCTCATGCATAATTCCAGCACTCAAGAGGCAGAGATGGAGAGATTACTATGAATTTGAGGATAATCTGGGCTACAGAGAAACACTGTCCCAAACAAACAAACAAATGGCAAGAAGGATCTTATGCTGTCTAGCTGAGGGAATGCAAAAGCCACCATGACAGACATATCCAGAACAAGACAAAAACAGAGTGAAAAAGCTGAATGTCCCTACCCCTGCCTGCTGCTGCCCAAACCAGGATGGGAGGCTGGAGCAAGCTAGCCTTCTGAAGCCAACTGGAGCCAGATGAAAGGACACCAAAGAGGGAAAGGGAATCACTCCCAAGTGCCCAGCTAGCCAGCCCCTTTCAAAGCTTCTGGGCCTTCCCAGGCTCACTCTAGTGTCCGGTTTATACTCTCTGGCTCCCTCGGGAAGGCAGATGAATGCAAAGGAGTCAGAACCAGGACAGAGCTGAACTGTAATGACACAGGTCAGAGATCTGGTGCCAACAGGCTATAGTATGGCTGAAAATAAAAGCATCCCAACCCCCACAGCCATTTGGAGATTCCAAAGAGCTGGGGGTGGGGGGGAGTGGGAACAACAACAAAAAACTCATCCTTGGTCTCAGCATTGCTAAAAAATAAAGAAAAGGAGACAGATGATCCCAGTGTCCCAGCAGATGGGTACCAATTATTAGACTCCACAGTGCGACCAGCGGTGAGAGCCCGACAAGTCTCCCACCTCTTAGTAGCTTTTGGAGGCAAAAACCAACCTAGCCACTGTCTGACAGAAGCAAAAAACAGTAATGTAAATTTCCCTGTGTGTTCAGCTATGATAGTAGCAAGATAAGATACATTGCAAAACTTTACCGTGTTGCTTGCTCAGGGTAGTGGGGTGAAAATTGAGCTGTATTCAGGGGGAACTCTAGGGTTCAGTCATTCGGTAGGTGTTAACTCCAGGAGACACCCTGAGATTCAAATTTGTTTAGAAGTTTATCTAAACTTTAGATTAATTAAGAAAGGGTGGAGAGTGATCTCACCCATGACTCAGGAAAGCAAGGAAGCCCCTGAAATAGAATCAAGGACATTGTGAGGCTGACAGGACTGAGAACAACAGAGAGTATTCTTGTGATAACTCAGCAAGACTGTAGGGCCTTCTGAGCGACTCTGAGGAGGTGTCACTGGATTCAGACTAGGCTTGGTGGAGAACTGAGTGTAGGATGTGAAACATAACCTCCCTCCTTCCTGAAGAACTGATGCAGCCCACAGATACCTGCCTTAGCATCCTGGCAGGCCAGGGCAGAGCCCAGACCACACTCCCTCCCATGATGTAATCCCACCATCTAGGAAGCGCTTTAGACCCTGGGTCTCTGCTCTCCTGGAGACTGAGCATCCTGTAGTGGTTAGACTCTTGACCTCCACAGGCACCACTGCATCATGGAGAGGGATTGGCTTCCCTGCTGCTCTATAGCGGAGTGGCATAAGAGTAATAAACTCTGAAGCTAGTTTTTCTTTTCCTTCCTTCCTTCCTTCCTTCCTTTCTTCCTTCCTTCCTTTTTTCTTTCTTTCTTTCTTTCTTTCTTTTCCTTCTTTCTTTCTTCCTTCCTATCTTCCTTCTTTCCTTCTTTTCTGCCTTCCTTCCTTTTTCCCCCCAGAGACAAAGTTTCTCTGTGTAACAGCCCTGGCTGTCCTGGAACTCACTTTGTAGGCCAGGCTGGTCTCAAACTCACAGAGATCCACCTGCCTCTGCCTCCCAAGTGCTGGGATTAAAGGCACATGCCACCACCGGCTGGCTAAGCTGGTATTTCTATGTCCAAACTGCACAAAAGTTTAAATATTAAATTTGCTACCATTAAATTCATTCATCAACAGAGGAGGACTTGGAGGCTGCTCTGAGGTCAGACCTGAGTGAGGATTCTTTTCAATTCTGTTAAAGTTTCTCAGCTCCAGGTGTCTCACCTGTCATTATCTTCAGGTGTGTCATGGGGGGGGGGGGAGATAATGGAGTGGCACATTGGTAACACTGAGTAATCATGCTGCAAGTTACCAAGGAGCAGTTTCCACACTGATGAGGAGGAGAAGAGCTATCAAGCCAGTGGCATAACCAGAACATCCACAGAGCTCTGATGCTATGTGGATTTAAGCAAGAATCAAAGCTAGCCAATTCTAATGCATCCGTAAGATTTTTGGTGTAATTTTTTGACTCTCCCTAAAGACTTTCAGTTGTTTACAAGGGCAGTTTCTATTTTGGTTTTTCCCCACACCCTTTCCCCAATCCCCCCTCAGTTCTGTTCCATGGATTCTACCTCCATGGCTTCATTACATCTTTATATTTAAATTCCCATTCAAAAATAACCATGTAGCTCTGGTTCCCCTGGTAGTTTGGTTAAATTTTCCATACTTGAGACATGAGAACTCCATTCTCTGAACGCATCGCCGAGGTGAAGTACAAGCAGTGTCCCTCCCAGTGGTGGTGGAAGGGACACAAAACTCGGTGCGTCAGGGATCTCCTTGACAAGCTTCACTAGGCCTGAATCCAAGACGAAGCTGAGAAAAATGAAAAGGGATTTGGCTGACAGAGCAGATGATAGACACCGAGAGAGGGTTGTGAAAGGAAACCGGCCGATGGCAAAGGGGCCATTGGTAAAGAATTGGCAAAGCTTTGTGAAATCCCTTGGTGGAAAACCATGAGCCTCGGCCTGCCCGTCTGGCGCATCATCTAGGAGGCAAATCATTTTTTGCCTAGGGAAGGTGCCTGCCAGGAAGCTGCCCCTCTGTGGGGGCCTTTGGAAAAGCGGATGTGTCTGGACTTCTGCCCAGCCCTGTGGATGGGGATGAGAAGAAAGGCCCCCAGTGAGGTCTCTGAGGGCTGAGAGATGGGGAACACTCTGGTGGCTGACACTTGTGAGTCAGAGCGATGGGAAGAAGGACTTGAGAAACAGAGAAGGACATGGGGGCGGGAGGAGGTGGGAGACAGCTTTGTTTCTTCAGTCTGGGTCTGTCAGGGCCTGTCTCCTTCCGTGATGGGTTCCCCCACTTGGCATTACTCACCCATCTTTTCAAAATTCAAATCTTGTCTTCTTCCAGGTGAAGGATCTACTCTTGGTCTCTCAAATGAGCACCTACCATCTGCGGAACTCTTTCAGAAGTAAAAATGATAATAATAATAATAATAATAATAATAATAATAATAATAATAATAATCTATGGTTTTGGGTGCTATCCTGACAGGGACTGAGTTGCTGCCTGCGAGGTGGCCTTGGGACCCAGCCAGAATTTCAGTGTCCTCTCCTTTCTAGAGTCCTTGAAACAGCGTTTTTGCCTTTTTCTCCAGTTCATTGGCAAGCTTCACTCTGGCCTTTCCAGCTCCAGGCTTACTGCTCTATCCCCCCTTTCTCCAGGGGCTGGCTTGTGCCTATCTTCCTTCCCACCAGCTCCCCTTCCAAGACTCACCAGAAAAAACGGCCTTCCCACTGATAACTGGCATAGGCAAAGTTCATTAGAAAAATTCCTGCTGAGGTGGCAATGTCTGGTAATAATTTGGGGTGATAACCTCCATCACAGGGTGATGTCTTCACCTGGTGCACCCTAACATTTTTCCATGCTTGGCATACATAGGAAATGATAATCATTTCACTGCATACTGTTTTAAGTTAAAGTAGGAAGCAATGGGCCCCAGGAGGCTGAGCCACTCATAACCCTGATCCCTGCTATTGAAGGCCGAGAGATTTGAAACCTCCAGCTTCTGAAATCCCTTTGTGAGCATCCAATTGGGAACCTTGTCTTAACCCAAGTGGCTTTAAAGTGTGCTCCAGCAAACCCCAGCATTTTACAGTTGGTTCTCAGCACAGAAGGCTCAGCCAAGGGCTTACCAGTTTCAGCTGCCGCCTCTCTGCCTTCAGCTTCTTTATGTATCAGAACACTGGCTGTGTATTTATTTTGTTTTGTTTGTTTGTTGTTTGGGTTTTTTTGTAATTTTTTATTAGTTCAAATTAGGAACAAGCTTGTTTCACATGTCAATCAGTTCTCCCTCTCCCTCCCCTTCCCCCCAACTCCCCCCCACCCCCCACCTGCCTCCCACCCCATCCACCCTCCACTCCCCAGGTGTGCTCCTAAAGTCTAAAACATCATCCTGGGCCAGGCCTAGGTCCTCGCCCATGTGTCCAGACCGAGAGTGCATCCCTTCACATGGAATGGGCTCTCAAAGTCCCTTCTTACACCAGGGAAATACTAATACCTTCCCAGGGGCTCCCTAGAGTGTGGAGGCCTCCTAATTGACATCCATGTTCAGGGGTCTGGATCAGTCCCATGCTGGCCTCCCAGACAGAAGTCTGGGGTCCATGTGCTCCCCCTTGTTCAGGCCAGCTGTTTCTGTGGGTTTCACCAGCCTGGTACCGACCCCTTTGATCTTCATTCCTCCCTGTCTGCAATTAGTTCCAGGGTTTAGTTCAGTGTATATCTGTGGGTGTCTGCCTCTGCTTCCATCAGCCACTGGATGAAGGCTCTAGGATGGCATATAAAGTAGTCATTAATCTCATTATAGGGGAAGGGCATTTAGGTTATCCTCTCCACCATTGCCTAGATTGTCAGCTCGTGTCATCCTTGTAGATCTCTGGAAATCTCCCTAGTGCCAGATCTCTCCTCAGACCTATAATGGTTCCTTCTGATATGGTATCTCTCATCCTGCTCTCCTCTATTCTTCCCCCAACTCAACATTTCTGCTCCTCCATTTCCTCCTCTCCCCTCCTCTTCTCCTCCTCTCATTCTGGCAGCTACCTCTCCCCTACCCTCATGCTCCCAATTAGCTCAGGAGTTCCTACCCCTTCCCATTCTCTGGAGTCCATGCATTTTTCCCTTAGAGTCCTTCTTGTTTCCTAGTTTCTTTGGTGAAGAGGATTGTAGGCTGGTAATCCTTTGCTTTACATCTAAAATTTATTTTTGAGTGAGTACATACCATGTTTGTCTTTTTGTGACTGGGTTACCTCATTCAGGATGGTTTCTTTTAGTTCCATACATTTGCCTGCGAATTTCAAGATGACATTGCTTTTATTATGCTGAGTAGTACTCCATTGTATAAATGTACCACATTTTCTCTATCCATTCTTCAGTTGAGGGGCATCTAGGTTGCTTCCAGGTTCTGGCTATTACAAACAATGCTGCTATGAACATGGTTGAACATATGTCCTTGTTGTATGAACGTGCATTATTTGGGTATATGCCCAAGAGAGGAATTGCTGGATCTTGAGGTAGACTGATTCCCATTTTTCTGAGCAACCGCCATACTGATTTCCAAAGTGGTCTTACAAGTTTGCACTCCCACCAGCAATGGAGGAGTGTTCCTTTTTCTCCACATCCTCTCCAGCATAGATTGTCATTGTTTTTTTTTTTTTTTTTTTTTAGCCATTCTGGCAGGTGTAAGATGGTATCTCAGAGTTGTTTTGAGTTGCATCTCTGATTGCCAAGGATTTTGAGCACTTTCTTAAGTGTCTTTCAGTCATTTTAGATTTCTCTATTGAGAATTCTCTGTTTAGTTCTGCACCCCACTTTTTAATTTCATTGTTTGGTGTTTTGGTGGCTAGCTTTTTGAGTTCATTGTATATTTTGGAAATCATCCCTCTGTCAGATGTGGGGTTCGTGAAGATCTTTTCCCATTCTGTGGGCTGTCGTTTTGTCTTGCTGACTGTGTCCTTTGCCTTACAGAAGCTTCTCAGTTTCAGAAGGTCCCATTTATTAATTGAAGATCACAATGTCTGTGCTACTGGTGTAATATTTAGTAAGTGGTCTCCTGTGCCAATTCTTTCAAGGGTATCTCCCACTTTCTCTTCTAGAAGATTCAGTGTGACTGGATTTATGTTGAGATCTTTGATCCATTTGCACTTAAGTTTTGTGCATGGTGACAGGGAGCTCTTCCCTGGCTGGGCAGGTCCACTCCAAGCAGGCACAGGCCCTGGGAGATCAGGAGTGAATGGGACTTTGGGCAGGAGTTGGGCAGGAGCAGAGGGTACACTCACCTCGGTAGGGGTCAAGCTGGCGGAGACTGGATGCATATTTGTTAAAAGAGACAGTGTGCAACTTAGAGGGGCTTGAAAATCACCATCTTCCATCCAACCAATAGCATCTTCAGGTAGCCTAGTGAAAACGACAGGGTAGTGAGACGACATCCTGAAGACAGAAGGGTTTTCTCCTCCCCTTATCCCATCTATCAGCAAATGCAGTCTTCTGAAAAGACTAGATGGCAGGCCAACCCCGCAGGTAGTCTGTGCACATCCTACTTCTCTGGCTGTATGGGTTCGTTTCTTTAAAATGTCCAATCCTTGGGCCAGGTGTCATGGTGCACTCCTTTGATCCCAGCACTTAGGAGGCAGAGGTAGCAGAACTCTGTGAGTTCTTGTCTCTTTTAATAAATCTATATCCAGTGCTCTAATAATAAAGAAGATAAAAGCAGGAGGCAACAGCTGAAATTGGACTGAGTAAAGTGGAGCAAGTAAGCTGAGTGCCAGCACCCTTTTCCTTGTGCTTCCTGCTACAGAAGCAAAGGTGCCACCAACTCCTGCCTCCATGACTTCTCTTCCATGAGGATCTGCATCCTTGAACTGTGAGCCACAAGAGACAGTTCCTTCCTCCAGTTATTTTTGATGGGTAAGCTGTCACAATGTTGAGAAAAGTAACTAATGCCCTTTTCTGTCTGCATGTTTGAAAAGAGAAAAGGAATGAACACAAGATCTCAGATCAACATTTAGGTTAGTTGGTGTTTGCTTGGTGACATTGTTTCAAAACATTCAAGGTAAAATATGAAATTGTTTCAAGATTTGAATTATCCAATCTTAATTTTAAACTTCATATTAAAGTTACCTTTGGAGGAAGGAGGGGCTGGTGAGATGACTCAGTGGTAGAATGCTTGCTTACACTACTCTTTCCAGGATCCGAGTTCCATCCTCATCACCCAGGTCTGGTACCTCACAATGGCCTGTAACTCCTGCCATAGGGGATCCAGTGTCCTCTTCTGGCCTCTGTGGCACCTGCATTCAAGTACATTATCCTCAACACACACACACACACACACACACACACACACACACTAAAAAGAAAATAAATCTTTAAAAATACAGCATCAGTGAGAATTATGCTAGTGTGTGTTTCTGTGTAATTTATATTCTCCATCATTCCATAAAGGCTCTAGGACATTGGATGCTAGAGTTTTGCAAATTAAAGAATATATCTAAAACGCTGGTAGAATCTCACCTTTAAGCATGGATCTACTACTTGTCATTTTTCTGTCAGTGGGATTTTGGTGATACACATGAAGTCTACTTCTTCACCTTAGATGTTACACTATTACAGGTGTTTGTTTGTTTGTTTGTTTGCTTTTTGTTGTTTTTAGTGCTTTGCAATGGCAATGCTGGAGAACAGAGATGTGAACGTGGACACAAGAACAGGCTTGTTTCTGTGGCCCTTCCCTCAATTCCCCTTTGAAGGTCCTAAAAGATGTCAAAACTGTTGTCTGGTTTGTTCAAGGCGCACTTGAGCCAGGGACTTTCTAGATCTCAAAAATAATGTTGAAACAGGACTTTGTTTCTTGCAATGTCAGTGCATGCCAGGAAAGAGAGCCTGCCCTGTGTTGGGACCCAGCTCTGCTGAAGCCAGATGAATGCTCTTCGAACAAGGCAGAAGCCAGGCAGTGGTGGTGCATGCCTTTAATCCCAGCACTCGGGAGGCAGAGGCAGGTAGATCTCTGTGAGTTTGAAATCAGCCTGATCTACAGGAGCTAATTCCAGGACAGCCTCCAAAACCACAAAGAAACCCTGGCTCAAAAAACAAACAAACAACCCCCCCCAAAAAAAAAACAGAAAAAATAAACAAGGCAGAAATCAGCTCACCAGAACAGTGTATTCTATCTTCCTTCCTGCTGCCTCCCCACTGCTCCCTGTGATACACGTCTATAATAGTTTGTTTAAATTTGTCAATAGGAACACTGTGCTGTTGGGCTACACACAAGTTAAAACTACTCCATCCTTTCAGGGCATCATATCCTCTTTTGGACCTTACCTCCAGAAATGGTGAACCACTTCAAGTACCCTAATCAAAATGAGCATCTTCAAGACAACATATTATACACTTTTGTTTTATATTTTTAAGTTTTTATGTGTATGTGTGATTTGCTTGCACATATGTATGTGTACCATGGACATGCAACACCTGTGGAGGTCAGAAGAGGGTACCAGGCCCCCTGAGCTACCATGTAGGTGCTGGGAGCCAGCTCTGATCCTCTGGAAGAGCAGTAAGTGCTCTTAACTGCTAAGCCATCTCCCTATTGGGAGACTCACTAATAAACATGAAAAATATTAAAAATAGTTTCTAGTTAGAAAATGGATATTATTCAAAACCAAGTATGTTAGTAGCACCCTAAGAACCTCCGCTTTTGCCTGAATAAAGGGTGAGCCCGAGGCAAGCCATGCTTTCATAATAGGAATGGTGCAATCTTGCCGTCTAGACCTCCAAGCTGCCTCCACTTTCCACTGTGCAGATCACTTTGTGTCTGACTCAGCAAATTTCAAGTTCGTGTTCCAATATTTGGAAAAGCAGTCCCCAAATAAGAAGATTCAATTAAAGAGTTTAGCTTATAGTTGTATCTGTATTTCTCTTAGAAATTTAGAACTGTGAGTGCATTCTGTAAATATTCTTTATATAACTAAGAGAATTGTTTGATGAACCTTATTCTTATCTCTGAACACCCTTCATATTAGTTACTTTTCTTACTGTTGTGGCAAAATACACGATAAAAGAAACTGTAGGAAGGGAAGGTTTCTTCTGGTTCACAGTGTGAGAACTAAGTTGGTCATGGGTGGTGGAGACTTGGTGGCAGGGGCATAGGACAGCTGGTCACACTGCCTGTAGGAAAGCAGAGAGAGGTGAAGGCTGGGGTCAGCTTGCTTCTTTCTCCTTTTCTTTGGTCTGTGACCCTAGCCCACGAGATGGAGCTGTCTGCTTCAGGGTACATCTTCCCTGCTTAGTTAAACCTCCCTAAAGGTGTGCTTCTAAGTCTCATAGACCAAGATCCAGCCGAAATCCAGCTACCAAGATTCCATCCCATTACTGTGGCTTCTAGATTTTTTTTTTTTAACTTTAAGTTCTAAGACCTTAATCTTAGCCTACTTGGGAATTAACCACATTCTCCTGCAGGATGTTTTGTAAGATAATAGTTTCAAAATTGGTTTCAGTTGAAACCTTGAGTTCCTGAGGGATGAGTAAACGCTTGGGAAAAGTGTTTCTTAACTCCCACTTTGGCTTTGATAGGTAAACTGCCCAAGAGTTGGCAGAGCCAGTGAGAAACCCTAGGATTCCTGCTTGCAGGATTTCTTCTGGGATCTCAAGCCTCTCTCATCCATGTTCAAAGACAAAAAAGCCTTCTTGGTGTATTACGATAATTATTTAAATAGAAGTCAACCACTAAGTAATTGTGTCTAAGGTATGTCAGGCCAAAGCCTTAGAGCAAGAAATTAGACAAGATAATTGGGACCAAAAGGGACAACTGAGAGTCCTCCCTCTTGCAGATGACATTGAAATCCAAATCAAATGATGTTTCCTTATTCTCTTATCAGAAATGTTTTAAACACTGTTTGCCTTGAAGAAACCCATTGGCCCAGACTGGTGAGGTGCCCTCCCCACAGCTATAGAGAAGTACAACAGAGAATCCCTAGGGGACAGCACTTTGACACAAGTCTCAGAAAGATTTCCAGTGGCAAGACTGTGCAGGCACCCAGGGGAGCTATTTCATTTTTCACATAAACTTTAACACACACACATACACACAAAGATAAGAAATGTGTTCCAAGGAGGAATAGGGTCTTAAATACAAGACAGCAGCAAACCAGAGCAGAGAAGCTATCTTAAAAAGAGAACAGATTGATTCATTCAAAGGACAGGTTTCAGTACAGCCATGCTACAAATAAGCTAGATACTTATATGTAAACCCCAGAATCCAGTAAGCATAACTAGATGATAATTAAACTTAAGATCTTATCTTTATTCTCTATGTGGGCTTTATTCCATTCTCTACCATTTTGTCATTTTACAGAACCTGAAATTTCCTAATCAATCCACATTCCATAACTGACTTTCTGTGTAGAAGTGGCAGTCCTGGGGTGCTAGTTAAATAAGGCATGTTCAGGGTGATGGGGGTGTTTGTGACTGGGCTGGGTCTACCCCATGTCCCATTCCTACCAATTTTAACTCTTGGTTAAGAAGCAAATAATCAATCATGTCAAATATTTTATAATTGTCCTTAATAATACAAATCAGGCTGGGGAGATGGTCCAGTTCTTGCAGAAACATGAGGACCTGAGTTCCATCCCTTCACCTGCCCCAGAGCCCATGTAAAAAAGCTGGAGGTGGCAATGTATACCCAGTGCCATGCGGGTAAAGACAGAGCATCCCTAGGCCTTACTGACCAGCCAGGTTAGCCAAATTGATGAACTACGCATGCACTGAGAGACTGTGTCTCAAAAATTGAGGTAGTAAGCAACTGAGGAAGACACCCAAAGTCAACCTCTGGCTTTCACATGCACATATGAACACATACACGAAATTTTCATACATAACAAAAGAATACAGATCTTCAAATGGATTGCCTTGGGACTGCTTAATGCTAGTCTATATCTGGCATCATATCACCTTGCTACAATTCCTAGAGAGTCTTATAGACTCCATCAGTGCTTCAACCTCTACTGAACTCTGTGACTCAGCTGTGAACCAGTTCATTTGCTGTCTCAGACATCAGGGAGAATCTATAGACTCCAGCCCTATGCACATCCCATGCCCCGCCCTTGATGTCTGACAGTTCTCAGAGGTTTATTCATGGTTCCTTCTGCCTCTGCCCTTTGGGTCCACTTGAGTATCTCTACATCAGTCTTTCTCAACCCAAGTCATCCTGGCCCTTTTGCATCTTATACAAAGCATTCACTCTAAGTTTTTCATGAGTAATATATTAAAGGTTGCAATGCAGTGATACATTGTATTAAAAGAACTACGGAGGGGGGATTCATGCAATATAGTTCAAGGTTTCTCAAGACCTTCTTAGCTTTCTCTTTTCTTTCCTTTCCTTCCTTATTGTCCCTGGACACTCCAAGATCTCCCCCTCTGTAAGTCCCATGAGCCCAGCTCTCCTTAGCTCCCATGTGACAGATCCCTCAAAGAACTCAACAAGACTTCTGCTCAACAGAATCTATGTTCCTTAGAAGAGCCCTAGCAATATAATAACAAAACTAAATACAGGTACATGTATTTAATTGGTGGATTGAGATGAAATGCAAGTCTGCCTCTACTGAAAGGCAGTACAATGTTGTTTTTTTTTTTTTCAAGAAGTCAACTAAGAGACAGAATACTAGGGATGGAACCCCACGGCACCCTGGGTACAGCATGGTAATAAATCAGAAATCCATCTCAGACTTGGCTCACCACCAGGAGAGTGAAAATGTTCAGCCATTTTGAATCGTTATGCTGATTCACAGAGATACCATACGCAGGCTCTCTGAAATACAGAGGAGTCTTTCTCAAGACATATTTCAGCTTTGCAAGGACTAAGGAGTGTCGTTGGCATATGCAGGGAGGTGCCAGGGATGTGGAGAGCTAGCACAGTACAAAAATTCTGCAAGGACTGCCAAATTGCAAGAACACCCTCGATGCAAAACACTGTATTTGAGCAAGGCGTGTCACCTCTGACCTTCTGCCTGGTATTCAAAATGCAGATGAACTTAAGTACGGCATAGCTAATTCTTTAAAAAGATTCTCCTCATTCTTGGTTATTTTAGCCCAATCTTTGTTCCAAGGTGATAGTTTCTCTGACATCCTATGATACTGCCAACATTTTAATTACAATCTTGAGCTTCTTCCTGTAAGAAGTACTTCCATTTAGGGTGTCTGTGTTTAATCTTTCAGTCAAAACCATGTTTTACTCCCCAGAAGATAAAAACAAAAAGGAGGATTAATAGTGAGATGAAGTCTGGGAGAATTTTGCTGTAGGAGGACACGGGTGAACTGGGTCTGGGTGACCTCTGTCTGCTTCAGGAGCTGCTCCTCAGGCTTCAGAAGTCATCTTTCCAATGCCAGCATCACCCTTTAGCAATGGGTCTAAAAGTGGCTTCAAGTGGCTTCCACACCCTGCCCCCTCACCTTGCAATAAGTGACAGCCCTAAATAGCCCACGTTCTCCAGGGACAACAGGGTTCCAAGTTCTCTGACTGTTGCAGTTTGAGTGTAAAATCTCCCTGGTGAATTTGTGTGTTTGAGCACTTGGTCCCTGGCCAGTGGTGTCACTTTAGGAGGTCCTGGAACTTTTAAGAGGTGAAGTATTTCTCAGGAAAAGAGCCACTACCTGGCGCTCATAATTTGAGAGCCTAGCTCTACTGCCTATCATCTCTGTGCAGACATTGAGGATTTACTAGGACTACCAGCTCACATTCCTGCTGCAGTGTCTTTTCCACTATGATGGACTGTGTCTCTTCTTAAGTTCTTAGCCAAAACAAACCCTTTCTTGATGGGGAATGTACTGTGTATGTTTATCTTATTGATTGTTAAATAAAATACTGTTTGGCCAATGAGACAGCAAGTTAGACAGGACTAGGAGTCAAAGAGGATTCTGGGAAATGTAGTAGAGAAGTGGTGATCCAGGCAGGAAGTGACATAGCAAGGAGACTCATATTTAAGCAAAGGAGAAACATTGTGCTCCTCCAGCAGCACAATGTGACCCACTGGCAAGGAGGGACGCCAATAAGGCATCCAATAAGATAAGTCTTATAAACTATATAGATTTATGATAATTAAGACTGAGCTAACAGATGAGAATCCTAGTCATTGGCCAAGCAGCATTGTACCTAATATGTCTCTGCATTATTTTGTCCATCCACACAGCAGGCAGAACTCGGGCAGCTGGCAGAGACCACCCACGTGGCGGTAGGGCTCTGGCGGCTTATGGCAGAAAGATTTATCGTAACACATTCTCATTGAAATGACTTTCTTGCCAGGCAGACTGTCACAGCAGCAAGAAAAGTAACTAATACACTCCACTACCTAGAAAGCTGCCCAGCTGCAGTCCTGCACCAGGCTCCTGACTTGCTCTTCTGGCCAGGAGGAATCTCATTACCACCCATGACTCATTCCCTTTATCCTCAAGTAGAGACTTGGGCTGAGACTCCCGCCATAGAGGTGGAGACCATGAGGTATAGGGGAGGGTTTACCATGAGTCGTCCTCGGGCCAGGGGCCAGGTGAACATTTGGACTCTTCTCACACATTCTGCATTCCTGGGTGTTACAAGGATGTTCTGAAGATGTTTAGTGAAGTGGGGATTCCTTGGGACATTTTACTACTTATATAATGGGGAGGGACAATCTCTACCTTTATGAATTTAAGGGAGATGGTGATTCAGATGGAGGTGGGCAGCCTAGATGACTGGGAAGAATATGGATCCTAGATTGCATCTGTTACATCAACATCATTTCTTTTCCACAACTTTCAATGACTTTGTATGTTAATAGAAAAAAAATCCCAGTTAAAGCACTAGGGGTTGCCATATCCAGCCTGGCTCCAGAGATTGACCTGACTGGGGAAGTGAAGTAATTAAGAAAAGACAGGCACAGGGACACATGAAAACACTGGGATTGAGTGGACTGGGCTCTGTGATGGAGAAGCTGTGGTCCCCAGGAGGCTCAGTTTATTTAATATGTACAATTGAGCAGAGATATGGGGTTATTGAACACAGCTGAACAAGGAATCAGGTTTAGTTAATTGCAATGGGAAATGTATCTGTAGTGGATCAGTCTCCAAGCTTCAAACACTCAGGGGAAGAAAGGGGGATGGTGGTGTGAGATGAAGAGATACTACAAACATCTTCTGCACACACTATCAGCATCCACAGATGGACCAGATGAAGGTTTTGCCATGCCCATGGGTCCAAGGTATTGGAGTCTTTGACAGGGCCTGGACTTTATCAAACAATGCACATTCACTCTGGACTTCAGTCATTCCCTACAGGGGTTATAGCTTAGTGATTACCTAGCATGTGCAAGGCCCTACATTGAACCTCCAGTACCATAAAAAGGAAAGTCCTGTTGCCCTACCTTTCTTCCAACCCTTATTAATTTGTGTCCAAACTACTTTTTAAGTCTTCTCTTTCATAATTCCCTTCACAAGTCTCCTTCAGGAAAATAAAAGCAAAAGCAAAACCCTTGTCCATTTGTGAAAACAGGATGTCGGCTAGCCAGTTCTAGTTCATGAGCAAAAGCCCCTGGCCTGTTCCTAATGTGGCCAGGTCCCAGATGCCTGGCTTTCAAAATCCATAGGTGAAGCCTGAACTGATGAATCATTCAGAAGTTTCCCAGGTGGACCTGATACATCAAAGTTTCTTAACACCAGGACCTCCAAATCCCTACACTTTTCATTCCACCTTGACCTGTGTATGCACTGAAACTATCGGTCTCTCTGTGCTTCCTTATTATATTAGTTAGTTTTCTGTCTCTGTAATTTAACAAAAGACACCATGACTAGAAGCAATTTAAAGAAGGAAGAGTTTGATCAGCCGGGCATTGGTGGCTCACGCCTTTAATCCCAGCACTCTGGAGGCAGAGGCATGAGGATCTCTGTGAGTTTGAGACCAGCCTGGTCTACAAGAGCTAGTTCCAGGACAGCCTCCAAAGCCACAGAGAAACCCTGTCTCGAACAACCAAAAAAAAAAAAAATAAGAGGAAGAGTTTGGACTTAAGGACCATCACCATGGAGAGGCACAGCAGCAAATGGCAAGCATGCAGCAGGGACAGGAAGCTGAGAGCTCGTGACTTCAAATGTAAGTGCAAAGCAGGGAGAGCAAACTTAAAGTGGCCCGAAGCTTTTCTTCTCAGGGCCACACCCCAAATGATATACATCTCCTGCCCCAAGGCTCCAGCTCCTAAACCTCCCCAAACAGTGCCACTGACTGG
Source organism: Cricetulus griseus (assembly GCF_003668045.3). NCBI lineage: Eukaryota > Metazoa > Chordata > Mammalia > Rodentia > Cricetidae > Cricetulus > Cricetulus griseus. The sequence goes on from NC_048595.1 coordinate 330,128,119, forward strand.
AGACTAAGACTGTGGGGGACATTGACTGTTCAAGTCAGTCATTTACCACTTCTCGGCATCTCTTTTCCTGGAATGCATCATTTTACCTCCAGCTAACCACTACCCTCACATAGCATTCACATAGGTTATCAGGGCCCTCCAAGACCAGGGCCCACCCTGCCTCCACCAGAAAGTCTTGACTGGGTGAGAGCTCTCTTGCTGCGGACACCCTACCATAGCTCTTACCACAGCTAGCCTGAGACCTTAGGGGTTTAACTTACCTTCAGCATGTTGTAAACTTATAGGTTGATAGGCATTATTTCTTGATCATTTACATTTTCTATGTTCATGGGAGTAGTTTGTGATCATGGGAGTGGTAGGACTAAATTAATTGATTTCACATTAAGTCACTGAGAGTCACCTCAGAGAGGCTAACAAGTCAGAAGCTCTTCAAGCTTCGTATTTGAGTGGAGGGCAGTGTCCGATTATCTCAGAACTTTTACCACCTCTCTCTCTCTCTCTCTCTCTCTCTCTCTCTCTCTCTCTCTCTCTCTCTCTCTCACACACACACACACACACACACACACACACACCACACACACACACACCATATAACTGGGTATTCAAAATAAGGAGAAAAATTACATCTGCTTTTTGTCAAAATCAGATGATTTTATATCTGTAATCTTGTAGCTAGAGCCACGGAGTAGATACATTTAATGACTCACTCTAGACAGACTCAAGTCTGCCCCCTGAGAAACGAGGAGGGAGAACCATTAATCTTTTCTAAAGTAAACAGAGTTAGAACAACTCTTTAATCTGAAGAGTGGAGATCCTGGGCTGGGAGGCAGCAGCCACAGATCTGGCAAATTCCTTGATGAGTGGGGTGTCCCGATGGGAACTGACTGGGGGATCATTCTCTCTGTCCTTTCTGAGGGGCCTTCACAGTTTGAAGAGGGGCTTAGGAAGACCCTGTCCTAGGTTCTTATGAAAAGGGGGAGTTGGGCTTTGGAGGGCTTGCTTTTCTAAATTTGTTTTGAGAATCTTTGCTATTGGTGGTTCTACTTAAAACTTGAATTTATCCAATTCATGGAGAAAATTTCCCATCAACCATAGACTTAAAGATACTCTATGGCAAAACCATTTCCAAAAGCCAAGGGCTTCCACAGGGTGTTGATTTAAACAACAGTGACAAAAACCATAAGTCCACATACAAAGACTCTATGATGTAACGTCAAGTCACTTAATTCAGTGCTACCAAGTCTCTCAAGGGTGGGCAATGAGGTTGGAGAGTCCTGAAACCTATGAAAGTGAAGCATGCCAGGAAACAACTCCCACATACATTTCCAGAATCTTTTCCCACTAGAGCCAAATGGGACAGCCACTGTCCTCTGGACAGGAGCTTTCATGCCTCAGTGTGTTGTTACCATGCTACATTGATATCACACTCTCATCCTGCAGTGCCCCCAAAATATCTCTCTTCATACTAACTCAAGCCTTGCTTCTGTGGCCCCTCTGGGGTCCAAGCTCTGTTTTCTGAAACCTTTCCTAATGTCTCCAACAGCTGGAGAGCACCTCCCAGCTATGTAAGACCACTGCATGTCTCAGTCATGTTTCATGTGTCCCTGCTTTGTTCCTTCCAGCAGAAAGACAGTTACCAACCCTTTTTACCCTCATGATGGATGACAAACCCATGCTTGTGCAAAGGGTCCCCATAAAAGCTGTAACTTAATCCCTACCAAGGAAGCATATCAAAAAACAAGAAAAGGAAAACCCCACATCTAGTCTTATTTACAGTAAAAGACACAAGGGAAAGAAAGGATTAAGTCAGCAGCCCTAGGATGTTCAAAGCCTCCGAATTTCAAAGAAAAGCTTACTTCCCGCAATGGTCTTTGGCCTTGGAATATTCTGCCTGATCAGTGTGTTTGTATGCCCAGGGCCTTACCAATAGAACTAGATAAGCTCAAGCTAAAAATGTGATTTATGGCAAATGTCTGGTTTTGCTCTGGAGAGCAGGAGACTGAATGACTGAGGTTAGTCACTGTGATGCTGATGTCAATGTAACAGACCTCCAATAAAAACCTTGGACACCAAAGCTGGGAACTTGCCTGGTGGAGAAGAACATTTCTCATGTGCTGTCACACCTCATTGCTGGAGGAGAAAGTGTCTGTGTCCTTGTGTGACTCCATTGGGAAGGGACAACAGGAAACACTGTCCTGGTTTCTGGACCTTGCCACCATGTGCTCTTTTTCTGTTCCCTGACTTAAAGCCTTATCTTTTAACTTTATGTATTATTGTATATATTTGGAGAGGAGGGATAGAGGCCAGAGTCAACATTGCAATGCATTCCTCAGTCACTCTTCATCTGTTTTGAGGCAGGGCCTCTCCCTGAACCTGGAGCCCCTGGATCCTCTTGTCTTGCTGCCCAGTGTTATGATTACAGTCACATACTACCACATCCTACTTTTAACATGATTCCAGGGGACTGAACTCAGGTCTTCCTGCTTGGTTATACAAGGACTTTTCCAACCAAGCCATCTCTCCAACCCATATATTTTCACTGTAACCAAGCAGAATTACAACCAATGTTTTGTTGAATTAGTCCCTCCTGGAACATAATCAAACCTGATCATGGTTTTGATGCTTCCCTCCTCAGGCTTTCACTCAAATACTTCAAATTTTTAAGTTTTAATTTGTTCATGGCTGACCTCATGCCTGTTTATCAGTCACAAAAGAGTCCTAATACAAGGGATTTGTTTTTTCTCATCTTTTGATTCTCTGCTATGTTTTACAGAGACCAACCTACAATAGATATCCAGGAAACATTTGCCAGTTAATGTCAGAACGAAGGTATTAAGGAAAAAAGTTTTAAAATGTCTCCTTAGTGTGAGTATCATTCACAAGCCCAAAAAGTACCAAGTTCAAGCTATGGTAACAGAGACCCAACCACACAGAGACTTCAGTGAGTCAGATGGTTGTTTACTTTATGAACAGTTTTTAGGTGAACAGTTTTTATGTAAACAGTTTTTACTGTTGTGGTAGTCTTGCTTACATGATCCCTCAGGGACTCAAGTTCCCTCCCTGTGTTCTTTAGCCATCTCTCACAGTGAGAGGTCAGTATCCCTCAGCCACAGATCATATTTGCCCTGTAAATGAAATCTTGTTGGAATGCAATCAGGCTCTTTTATTTGGGGAGGGGGGTTGTCACAGGCTGCCTTTCTGCTACAAAGACTGAATCAACAGAGACTCTGTGGCCCATAAAATATGATCCAAAATATTTACTATTCACCCCTACAGAAAAGGATTACCATGCCTTCCAGAAGTAAGGAGATGTGAAAAATTAAGAACAAAACATGAGTGTCTATACCATTTTCACTCCTATGTCCTTGGACCACAATCAGACTTCTCTTAGCTGCAAGGGAGGCTGGACATGGCAGGATTTAGCTAAGAGATCAGAAAACATTTTTCATAAAGAGCCAGATAGTATTTTCAGCTTGTGATGCTACATTGTCTCTGTCATGATTACACAGCCACTTGGCACATTAAGAGAAATTATAATCAATATATAAATAAATGAACATAACTATATTTACTAAGCAAGGTAGGGAACCAAATTTCTTTTTTTAGTGTCTCCAGTGATCTGTGGCTGGTGACATCTACAGATTAAAATATGTACAACCAAAAGTATAATTGCTGATGCTAGTAGATTGGCAGTTTCTATTCATACTGCCTCTTTTTGTGTGCACTCTTGTACTGCAGAACCTAAAGAGCTGAAAAACACATTTTCCAGACTCTCTTGGTATTTAGGGTTCTAGAGGCAAACTGAATTCTACCATTTTTGGCACATGATAACAAGGTCTGAAGAAGTTAAGGCAGAAGCTGTCTCCCTGGGGCTGATTCCACCAGCAAGTAGGTTGTAGATGAAGAGCAGAATAGCTGTGGCAGCTGGACTCAGCATGCTGGAATTCTGTTGCTGGCTTTACAGGTATCAGAGGCAGGTGTGAATGCCACTCAGAGACCAGGAGGGTCAGGAAGCTCCTGGAGGTCCTGGAGCAGGCTGAAGGCATCTCAGCTGAGAGCTACATCAGTGCTGCAGATGTTACCTAGCAGTATTCTAAGTGGGAGCTCCAGGACTCGGGCAGAGTCACCAGAAGCAAGCTACCAGTGTCCAGGACCATACGTAGGCTCTTTCTTCTGGGGAGGTTTCCTAGTCACAAGAAAGATGTCAATTTTTTAAAAATATATATATATATATATATATATATACATATATATATATATATATATATATATTTGTGGTGTGTGTGTGTTTGTGTGTGTGTGTGTGCACATGTGGAGGGGGGTATGCACATACAAGTCCAGATAACCTCAGAAGCCACAGATATCAGATCCCCTGGAGCTGAAGTTATAGGTGGTTGTGAACTGCCTGACACGGATGCTGGAAACCAAACTCTAATCATCTACAAAAGTAGTTCATGCTCTCAACCCTGAGTCAGCTCTTCAGCTCCAAGGTCAATATCTTTAATGCTGATTTGATATACAATAGTATTCAAGCAAAGTATTTTGTTTCTGATGAAGTTGTTCATATGCCTCACTCTCTCTATCATTGTGTGTCACAGACAATGTCAGCTGACTTTATTAAACATGTCAAATTACATCTTTGGAATCTAGTTTCCTAATTTGTCAAAGCACAGTATACGGCACAGTAACTTTTTTATGGGTTTGTGAGCTATTAATGTAATTAAAAACAGTAGCTGCTGTATCATTATTTTGCCCCGTAAGGCTAAGCTGCTCACAGATTCTTTTCAGTTGGTTACTGCTAACTAACTTGAAGTCTTCTCAAAACCCATGTGCTGAAGTCCTAACCCATGTGCCTCAGAATATAACCAGATTTGAAATTGGTATTAAATGGGGCATTAACTCAAAATGGAGTCATTTCCGTAGATCCAGATCCACTGACTTGTATCTCTATAGCAAGGTATATGGACACAGATGCATACAATTAAGGAGACATGAAAACACAAGAAGATGGCAGCCATCCACAAGCTCGGGAGAGAGGCCTCAGGGTAAACTAGGTGTGCATGCTTTGTCTTTCCCATATAGCCTCCAGAATCATGAGATTTTCAAAAATAGTATCAAATCTGGTTTGCAACACACACTCCATATTGCTGTGCTTTGCTAGCCCTAACAATCCAATAGTGATGGTCAAATCAACTTTTTCACCAAGTTTTATTGGAACATCACCACAGCAGTAAGAAGAATGGAGACTGTGTCTTACTGTCTATGTTCTAGTACATGTGGGTCAGCTTGAAATGTCTGGGAAGAACTTGGAGGTAAAGGGGGGCAGCTCATTGGTAGAGTTTTTGTCAAGCACATAAGCCTCACTTGATCTTCAGTATTGCATACACAAATCAATAAAGATTTTTTAAGAGTAATAGTCCCCAAGGACTGGGAAGACAAACCATTTGGTAAAAACTTGCCTTGTGGAAGAAACTGTGGGAGTGGCCAACCAATGACGGTCCAGCTTGAGAACCATACTATGAGAGGGAGCCCACCACTGACCCTTCCTGGAGGGACAGGACCCAGAAGCAGGACGGTCCAGAGACCTCGAGAGGAACCAAACACAACTGGCAAAAAAAAGTGAATAAAATGATTCCTAATGATACTCATAGCCTAGCCCAGTTCATCAGAGAGGCTTCCTCCAGCAACTGATGGAAAGATATGCAGATCCACGGCCAATCATTAGGTGGACCTTGGGGAATCCAGCAGAAGATGTGGGGGAAGGATTGTAGGAGCCAGAAGAGTTAAGGAAACCACAAGAAAACTCACAGAATCAACTAACCTGGGCTCACAGGGGCTCACAGAGACTGATCAGCAACCAGGGAGCCTGCATGGGACTGACCTAGGCCCTCTGCATATATGTTACAGTGTTGTAGCTTCTTATGGGACTCCTAACTGTGGGAGCGGGGGCTGTCTCTGACTCTGTTGCCTGCTTTGGGAATCCTATCCTTCTACTGGGTTGCTTTGTCCAGCCTTAGTAGGAGAGGAGGTCCCTAGTCTTGCTGCTACTAGATATACCATGGCTGGTTGAACTCCATGGGAGGCAAAGACAGACAGGAAGATCCTGGGATGGCATGGCCAGGCAGCCTGAATCAGTGAGCTCTTGGCTAATGAGAGACAGTGCTTCAATGTTTAAAACCCCAAATCCAAAAAAAAAAAAAAAAAGAGGTCCAAGATACGAATGTCACTTGACATTGATGTCTGACCTGTGCGCACACATGAGCCAGTTACACACACACACACACACACACACACACACACACCATGAATCTGCATATGCACAGAGAGAGGTTTGGGCATGTCCAAGTCAGGGACATCTGTCTCCTGACAGTTGAACAAAATAACTTCTGATTATAGTTTGGATTCCCATGAAACTTTTCGGGGCGGGGCAGAAATTCTCTGGGACAGTCTTCTTGTCTACGTAATAGCAGTATATTTCATGTAAATTAATGCTTTGACATTCATGAATCTCAAGCAAACATGTTTATTTTCACTGGCACAGATAACCCACACTGCCTGAACTCTTGGTGCACCAATAACGAGCTCCTGGGTCTAACAGGGCATGGGCAGATGCTCACACGGGACCCCACATGAAGGCCTGGAGTGTGTGGCTGAGCCCTTATCAGGCCCTCCCCTATACTGTATCACTGCTATTTCCATTTCTGTTCATCCTCTCAATTTCTGCCTAACTCGGGTCTCATGCAGAGAATACAGAATTTTGGATCAAGTGATGATGGTGCTGGGTGGTTCTGCCCTTCCTGTCCAAGGACTCTGAAAGAACTGTGTTTATTTATTTAACCATTCGGTTTTACCTCCATAACCAGACAAAGAGGCAGATGAGAACTTCTCATGACATTGTGCCTCGCCCTTGACCTGGTACTGGAAACCCAAACTCTTTTCAGTTCCAGCAACTCTGTGGCCTCTTGGGCCAGTCCTTTCAATCCTAATCTGCATTTGAGGAACTTGGAGATTTTGCTTTGAGTGCATCTTCGGATTCAGCAGCTCTGGACTGGGATAGAAGACTTGACAGTTTTAAAAAGCAGAATGCAAGGCCTGCTGGTGGCCCCACTTTGACTAGCCAGCTCAGAGGACGGCAGAGGCCACTTCTCCACTGAGTCTGAAAGAGCAAAAATCAAGGCTCTGGCCCCCTGCAAAGTATCAGTTACAAGATCTGCTATTCCATCACTCTGGCTTTCTGTCTTCATCTCTAGGGAATATGTCTGTTAGAAATGCAAACACTCAGCCAGGCAGTGGTGGCACAGACAGGTGGATCTCTGATTTTGAGGCCAGCCTGATCTACAGAGCAAGTTCCAAGACAACCAGGACTGTTTCACAGAGAAACCCAATGAAGTAAGGAAGGAAGGAAGGGAGGGAGGGAGGGAGGGAGGAGAGGAGGGAGGGAGGGAGGGAGGGAGGGAGGGAAAAGAAAATGTGAACATTCTTTGAGGATCATTCTCTTAAGTCCAGCTAACACAATGGTCTCCAACAATATCTTAGCTGGGAACCTGTGGCAGCCATTCTGATACAAAGATAGCAATGGGGATATAAACAAGGCTGCAGTATGATACTTCAGACAGGAATTTTGACTAAAAGGAGGGGATATCAGATAGGAACGTATTCAGCTGCAAGCAATAAAAAGTCTAAGAGTGATTTAATTAATATAGACAGTTACCTCATCCAATAGGAAATCCAGCAGCTCAGGACTCAATATCACCACAAATACAGACTCCTTTTCCATCTTTGGTTATCAGCTTTCTATACTGGGGCTTATTGCCTCATGGACCCAAAATGATTGCTGAAGCTTTGGGTGTCATTTCCACTCTGCAAATGGAAGGAAGTCTATGTGTGATGGTACATAGCGTATCTGTAATCCCAGCACTTGAAAGGCATGAGGATCATGACTTAACAACTAATCCGGGCTACAGAGTGAGATTCCCATCTCAAGAAAACACATCTTGGGGCTACAGAGATGGCTCGAAATGTAAGAAAGCTTACTGCTTACAACCTCCTATAACTCCAGTTCCAGGGTATCTGATACCACTTCTGGCCTCTGAGGGCATCCTCATGGACATGGTGCCTATAAACTCATGCAAACACAAAACTAAAGTAAAAATAATTATTTTTTCAAAAAGTTTAAAAAAAAGTGTCTAAAATGAGACGGAAGGATGAGAGGGAGGGAGAGAAAATGGAAGGAAGAGAAAGTAGCCATACCCATGAGATTTACCGGGAAAGCAGTGTCCTTAGCAGAAGTTTCACGAAGACTTATTGCATCTGATTGAAAGTGGGCAATTTCCTTTCCATAAACCAATCACTGGTAAGGTGAGTGAGCTTTCCTGGACTTAGATTGCCAAGGCTTATCCTTCTGAGCTTAGGGGAGTGAGGTACGATCCCCAATCATAAGACAAGTACACCTCCCACAAAATCTAGGAGTGGCATGTGGGGTGGATGACTCTGAGAAGGACACAAGAAGCGCCTGCTCCAGGAAGAAAGCAGTTCACACATATAAAGGAGGTAACAGAATGCCAAAGCCCAGCTTCATGCAGTTACAGCATGAGCACTCCCTGGGATCTCTCCAGGACTTGATGATTACTGTGTTCAAGGAAAGATGTGAGAGGCAGAATGTTCAGTGGAGACTTACAAGAGTGAATGGAAATATTGGTTGTAAGCCTAGCCTTTAATGGCTGAGCCATCTCTCCAACCTGAATGGAAGCATTGGAAGAAAGACAGAGCCCTAGAGGAAGGTGGTCAGAGGGAAGACGTTCAGTATGTTGAATAAAACAAAGTATCCAACAAGTCCATTTTAAACCTCGATAGCCATCTTGTGAACCAAGGGTTAGTTCCATATTTTATAGATCAGAGAGACCAAGAATCTTGCCGGGCAAAGCCACATCATCTGTAATTAGAGGATTTGGGATTCTAGCATAAGCACTGACCTCCAAAATCTGAGCTTTCACATTGTACTCATGTACGTAGATGAAGGCCTTGTTCTGACCTCACCCTGTTCTCCTGCTGGAGCACTCTGCTCTTTGGAAAACAGCTTGATGCTCCTGTCTTTGGATGCTCCTTCAAGCCAGCTCAGTGGGCCACTCACAGTGGAGGGGACAGGCAGAGGACATCTGTGTTACTTTATAGCATTCACTTCCTAGAGCATGAGGTTCCATGCTGAAGAGATGGCTCAGCAGGTAAAACACTTAACTGTCCTTGCAGAGTTTGTTTCCCAGCATCTACAGTGAGCCCCTCACAACCTGCTGTAACTCTGGCTCCAGGAGATCCAACACCTTCTTCTGGCCTCCACAGGCACCCCCACACATGTGTACACACACACACACACACACACACACACACACACACACACACACAAGCGCTCGTGTAAATAAATAATAAAATAAATCTTTTTAAAAGATGAGATCTAAGCTGACATCATCAAACACCTACCTCTAACTCAGAATGTATTTCAACTCATCCTTCTATACCATGTTTGCCCCATTGGTCATTCCAGCTCATAAATATATTTCTGCTTTTGTTTGTTTGTTTGTTTGTTTTCAGAAAAATGTAGAACTTTAGAACAAAAACAAAAATTCACTCAAGGGCTACAATAAAAATAAGAACATTGCATTTGCTTTCCTTAATTGCCTAGTAACTTTCCTCCACTCTGGTTATCAAAGGCCTTCTACTATCTCCTTGGGCATCTTGTATGATTTGAATCCAACTCTGGCATTTAAAGAACTCTGGTGGGCAGCATTTGGGACAGCTAGTCTGCTAATTTGTTTCTGCTACCACTGACTGAATTCCTTTGGTTAATTGCCTCCAGCAATTAAACCTTCAGATCCTGGAGAGGAGGGTCAGCACTATGAACACCTCAAGAGAAACAGACAACATTCTTTTTACCCGTGCCCTCAGTTCTGCCTAGCAGAGACATCACTCTGCCTCCGCTAGCATTCCTGAGCTTCCCCAGTCTGACTGTTCGTGTGTACCCTGAGCTGTAGCAGGTGTTTTGGTAGGAGGAGAATTTTCCATTCCTTGGCATATTTCCTATACACATGATGATCAAGGTGGGATAATTATCTAGATTCCAAGGATGCTCAATTTTCCCAGCCTTGTCAGAAGAAATCAAAGGCAGATAAAGTCTTTTCTAGCATGCTGTCATATGCATCACAGAAGGAAAAAAGGGTGAGAGCAGGCAGAAGGGAAGGATGCCAACCTCAGCATCTGCGGAGAGGATGGAGGCATTCGGTCCCATGCCACCCTATGTCACCAGTCTGGCAGGACTTTTATGGGTGAGGCTCTGAGGCCCAGAGAGGCTGAGGAATCTGGCCAACATCACACAGCTTCTAAATGTAAAATCTAGCAACAAATAATATAGTATTTTATCCAAACTCTCTTTTCTGGTGCGCCCTACACTGTCTTTGGAAAGGGCATTGAAAATGGGGACGCTCTCTCCTGCTATTTTTGTTGCAGACTTCAAATTCTCTAAGTGTCTTGAGCAGTCCCATATAGATAAAATTCTTGGGGAAACTTGGGAGCCAAGAGTTCTCTGACACGCCAAGATGTGGTGTGTTTAATCCGTTAGCTATAGAGATTAAAGGTGAATGACCCAGGCCCAAGATGAATGAGGAGAGCCCAAGAAATCCCTTCCCTAATTGGTGATAAAAATCCATCTAAACCGACTTCCCAGGCTCCAAGCTTCCCCTTTCAGCCTGCTGAGTGGGTCAGTCTCTGACCGCGCCAGACTTCTGGCCCAGTGTCAGGCTTTCTTCTCCCATGTGTCAGCTAAGAACTGGAGCTGTGCTGGTCTGTGAGTCACTGGGGCAGGCTGGGGACGGAGGCAGTCCTGACCTTTCTGCTAGCCCCAAGTACTTGGGAACATCCTTCTCTTCTTACGTTCCCGCCCATTTCATTCCAACTTCTGATGCTTTGTGGGAGCATCACAGTAGCTAATGCTATTCAGCAGACTCAGCTCTCGAAGTGAGTTATTTGATGCTGAGCACAGGCATGACATACCAACAGCCATCATCTCCATGTCGTCCCTTTCTCTCAGTGGGAGAGAGATTGGTTGCCTACCATGCACAATGTCCTGGGCTGGTCCTGACTGGGGGTGGGTGAGATGGGTGTTAAAGAGTCAAAAAAATAGACACTGCATTTTATTCTTTATTTGTTTCCCCCCTCCACCATCAATTGGCAGCATTTGAGTATAGACTGAACAATGGATCATATCTCTGTCTTAGTGTTAAATTCCATGTGTAATATTTGTAATTGAATGTCCCTGATCTCAGGAGATGCTCACTGAAATGTTCAAAGATAAGATGCTACAATGTCGGCAACACACTTGTAAACGCTCAATGGCTCAGCAAAAAGATGCTGATAGTGGTGATGACGGTGGCAATGCTGGTGGTACACTATCCCCAACACTCACACTTGGAGCAGCTGTGTGAAAGTGAAGGTAAACTGTGTTCATGGCATGCATGCTTTCTTGAAATCTTTGATACTTTTCTAAATAAAATGACAAGGGAGAAGAAAGGGGATGATTTAAAATCATATATAGACATATCAAACAAACATAATATATGGGCCATTAATGAATCCTGATTGGTCAAACCAACTATCAAGAAGAAAAATCTATGAAAATTGACTATGGGTTAGGTGCTAGATGGTATTAAGGAATTACTGCTTGTTGGTGTGCTAATGGTCTTAGGGTGCTGAAGAGGCACAGAAGTGCATGAAGAACCTGGTATGATATTTAGGACTTGCTGTTACACAGGCTGGAAGGTAAAAGGATCAAAAAGCAAACAAGATGAAAACAAGAGCGAGAATGGTGATGGCTCTTGAAGCTAGGCAATGAATATATAGGAATTCTTTCACTTTAGCGTCTTACTTTTGTGTCTGAAAATCACAATAAAACTTTATTGAGCCCTAAAGAAGAACAAAAGATAGGAAGATGGTGCATCTTACGTTTACTCCCATTTGTGGAATTTATGGGGGTAAGACATGAAAGTAAAAGGTGGACTATTAGGGAGGTAGAAAGGAAAGAAGGGAGGAGGAGAGGACAAGGGTGAATACGGCTAAAGTATATTATATGCATGCAACCCATTAGTTGGTCCAATTAATACACACTTATTTTTTTAAAAATCTTTTAAAAATAAAAAAAAGTACGAAGAGGGCTACTAGTAAATAGAATAAATTCTTCTGGAGGATAGGAACCAACAACTTATAAATTAGTCATTTGTAAATTGCAGCCTTTCTCTATGACCTTTAGGAACTTAAGCTCATTTACTTTTAATTTACTTTGGGTTCAAATCACTCTCCCTCATCCCTATGCCTTCCTTCTCCCTCAATGCCAATAACAACAAATAAATATCACTGTCCCAAAGGCTCCAGCATAGACATTCTCATCCCTGTCTAGTGACAGGAGAGCTACTGCATTGGGGTGCTCTGTGAAGAGGTTCACAGTGACTCTGGGTTGGGCTGAGACCAGGACCTTGGACCTTAGACCTCTGCTCTAGCCGCTAGAGAGCTTGTCGTCTCTTGACCATCCAGAATGAAGGCAGCTCTAGTCTCTATAGTAACCAATCTGCCTAAAATAGGAATTATGTGGGGGAACAAAACGTTTAAAGCCAATTGGATCCATTCATCCCTGAACAATGTCAATTTAAGGGCTGTTACCCAAGTTGTTGGCTTATTGAATAGTCTCCCACCATGTGCTCCACTGAAGGAAGTGGGGGAGGGCAGCTGTAGCAAACAGCCCACCCCATACAGAACCACGCATGCTTTATTCCCTTCCCCCTCTTCAAACATCTCTTTTATGTCCCAGAGTCATAAGCTTTTAAAACAAACTTTCAGTCAAGGCAGTTTTATGGCCACAAGCCTGAGACAAAAGTAGAAATCTAAGTCGCCGTCAGGCAAAGCAATCTTCCCAGGAAGCAAGTGTACTGAGCCCAAATCCTGTGCAGATTACAGTTAGGCAGTTACAGGTAGGTCTTCCAACAGATCTCCTTGGCAGTCAGCTTCCCCACAGACAGTCCTTGGAAAGGAGGTGCAATAGTAGCTGGAGCTAACCTGGCCCTAAAATGGGAAGTGCAATTGTTCAGCCTGTGGCAATGTTCACCTGCTCTATGGGGTCACAGGACAATTTAATGGGGGGTGACTTTAAGGTACAATGGCAGATGGCAGGTGTAGACATTATTTCATTTTAGTTCCCTGCCTTTGCTTTCTTTATGTCTGTCTGCTACGCGTAACTTTCAGCTCCACACTGCTTTCATTTTTTACAACCCGTACTTTTAAACAGATTTTGTCTGCCAAAACATTGCCAGGTGTAGGGAATGGAATTCCTGTATCCTGTTAAAAATAGTCTAAGCTTTCTTAATTTTGACTTTTTCCAAGTGAGACAATTTAAGCAGCAGAATTCATCCTTTTTCTCATTCATCTTCCCTCTGTCCAAGAAACATGAAACCTAGTTATTCACTTGGATATTTGGAAGGAGCAGCTAGGAGACTTTGCCAGTGACATGTAACTGACATGTCAACACGGCCAGGCTTGCCAGGTTTAACAGCTCAGGATGAGCAGCTCTGTTTGAAATTTAGGTAGTTGTTTAGCCTGAATAAGTTTCAAGCATCGAATGAAACCTGCATATGATAAAAAAAAGTACATTATGTCTTAGAAAATCAAATTTCACTGGATACTTTGTATTGTGTTGTTATGATAGTACTATGTCACACAACACAATTAGCTACTGTCCCAATATATGTACAGAAAATTTTTTCCAAACACAAAGACCTGAACTAAAGAGAGAGGGGTATAAAAGAGAACTCAGCACAAGGAGTGGTATATGCAAGGTAACCAAAGCCGAGAAGAACTGATGTATCAGTGACCTGAAGAAGAAACCAGGTCACAGGATTTGGGAAATTGGAAAAGGTTTCTAAAGGTTGGAGTATAGGGCACCTTGTGTGAAGCCGCTTACTGTCAGCTAAGGAGATCAGGGGTGTCACTCAGTGGTAAAGTATTTATCTAGCATGTACTGGGTTCAGTCCTCAGCACTATTAAAGACAATCATCTAAGGAAGATGGATATTATCTGGCAGGCCATGGGGTGTCCTTAGGAGGTTTCATGTAGGGGAGTGACAGGGTTGCACTTGTTTTTAGGAAACTCTCCCATTGGAGAACTAGTACAGTGGTTCTCATCCTGTGGGTTGAGACCCCTTTGGGGGTTGGGTGACCCTTTCACAGGGGTCTCCTAAGAACATCAGAAATACAGATATTCCCATTATGATTCATAATAGTAGCAAAATTACAGTTATAAAGAAACAACAAAAATAATGTTGTGGTTAGAGGTCAGCACGACATGAGGAGCAGTATTAAAAGGCTGCAGCATTAGGAAGGTTGAGAACCACTGCACTAGTAGAAGAGAAGAGGTTACAGTGAGCCTTGGAAAGGCTGTGACAGCATCCCAAGGGAGTTCCTGATAAGGACTGAACCCAAGCCAGGGTTTTTGGAGATAAGAGGACAAGTGAATCTGAGAGATGATGACTCCCACTTGTCAGGATTGTTGATGCACAAGTCTCTTGGCAGTGAGGAGCATGGCCCTAAGATGTCTAGCTTGGGAAACTGGGAGAGCAATGCTAATGGGCTTGGCCATGAACACTATAATGCAGCCTGTTTATGAGTTAACTCCAATCTAGAATGTAGCAGTCAGTCAACATGTCCTAATTAGAAATCTCTCTCTTTAGAAGTAGTTAATTAGTAGTTGGAAACCCCAATCAGGAGTCCATAACCTTCAGAGAGATTCCTTGGCCCTTCAAAACCTGGTCTGGGTCTGTCCCAGAGGCTTTACTGCTTGGCATCTGATGGAGACAGGTCATGAGCTAGGAGGATTGCACAGCCCCATGACTTGACATGAAGAAGCTAGCAAGCCCATCAATTTATCATCGACTTCAGAAATCAGACTCATAGCTGCTGCGCCTGTCAACCTCTAATGAACTTGACTCTTGGGGCAGAAAGATTGGCACACTCTACCTTTGAAATATCTTTGCATTTGTTTCTTTTGCCTGTGGACAAATATTCCTGTGTCTGCCCAAATTTGATGAAAGCTGCCTTTTCTTTGTGGTTGTGTTGTCCATTTCATTTTCATTTTTTTTGTTTGTGTTGGTTTGGGTGTTGTTTTGAGACATGACTTCACTATACCCAGAATGACCTTGAACTCTTGATCTTCTTGATTCTGCCACTGGGATCACAGGGTGCTCTGTGAGCCAAGCTCCCTTCAATACACTCTGTAGCACTGGGATTGTAACCAAGAGGACTAGGAGTCTTCCTCACATTTACCTCCTGATGCCAGAGGCCATTGTACCTTAGTGGTACCTAAAGGACATTAACTATTGGCTACATGACCGATTTAGCTTAAGGCCTTCCAAAAGAGACCAGTGGAAATGGATGGCAGGCCAAAGGAAAGTATCTCCTTTAAAATTCAACTTGCATACTGTGCCACCAGCTCCCAAATCACCCAAACATGCCAATTACTTCTTGCCTCCTGTTCAGAGTCTCCTTCCCCAGCCCTCTCTGAGCCAGATTTAATCAATGACGTTCAGTTGAAGAAACATGATCACATGTGACAGCCTTCTAAAAAGCCTGTAAAGACTTTAAAAAATAAAGCAAAATAAACTCAAGCGTCCCTCCACAAATTTGAGTTCCAAATAGAAGGTTTTATTGTAAACCTTCCAGACGTCCAGGCTCCACTGTTGTTTTTTAAAGACATTCCAATAGCAGATGCCCCTTCGATTGGGGCATGGTTTGATAGAAAGCAGCAGGCACAATTCAAAAAAAAAAAAGTACCTCTCTCGAGACACGTCAGAACAAATTAGCTGTGAGACTGAAACCATTTCCCATTGGGTTTAATGAAGTTAACAAGATAAGTAAATACGAACAATGTCAGGAGGAAGGGTACAGTGTCGTGTCCTTCACTGGGGCAGGATGGGGCTCTTTTGGACATTGATAGCAAACAGGAACTCTCATCTGACTATTTTAAAATATCACAATGCCCTCAGTCTATGTCTGTCTTTTTCTTCTTAAGGACTGTCTGTAAGATGAGCTGCTTTGCTCTGTTTACTTACCTAGAAATCAGTGTTACTGTATTCTGCATGCTGCTCCATGTGGAGTGTGTACACTAACAAATTAGGAAATGGAAACTAGAAGAAAAGTTGAAGACATTTTTCAAATGACATTGGGTGATCTCACTCACTTTTCATTTTACAAATTCCCTTGGTCTGATTAGCATAAATAATTGACTTGACCTCAAGTTGGAGGAAAGGTTCCTACCCTGGCAACTTAGATTTTTAAAGTAAACTTCTAAAAAGACAACTTTTTTGCTTGCTTTTTGTTGTTGTTGTTGTTTAGCTTTTTGTGATTACTTTTTTCTTAGCCTTAAAGAGTTAGGCACACAGAACTTGACATCAGCTGGTTTCCAGGCCCAATTCTGTCACTTTATTTTTCTGGTACTTGGTCTGAATGAAAATGAACAGAATCTTTAATTATATAAAGTTCATTGAGTATTTCATAAATAGTAGAAGACCTGTTAAGAATATTCTATACATTATCTAATTAATGCAGCAATAAACTGTTAAAGAATTAACTTTAGATAACCAAAGGTTCCCACTGTCTTGGCTAAGATGATGGCACCCAGAATGGCTGATCTGTCCAATAACAACTAGCTAGTGACAGAGCCTAAGCCAATTTGTTTGGAGGTGCTAGAGTATGAATTTAGGGCTTCAGGCATATGAGGCAAACTCTCAACTACTGAGTTACACCTTGGCTAACTTAATTAACTTTGAGACCAGAAGCTCTTCCTACAGCCATATTGCTTCTCCAAGTGCAAAACTCTCTTTTCATAGTTCCTTCAAATAACCACTCTATGATACTTTGCAAGGTACACAGAGGAAACGATGGCTGCATTACTCATGCTTGACTTTGTGAGGGTAATGTTTTCATCTTTACATGATACCAAGCCACCTCACTGAAATGAACTCGTATGAGACAGCCTGAGACCCAAAACCTCAGTAAGTTTTCTGATCATGATTTAATTAGTACAAAAATGAATTCATCTCAAACAACACCAGAGGTGGTAAGTTGGTGTAAGACCAACCGCATCATCTTGCAATCCCTGGATGTTACCACTAGGAAATTTACAAACCACTCTCATGCTTGGTGGAAGTCTGGGCTTGATCACCCTCTAAAAGGGAACTTCATAGAACAATGGTGTCCTTTACCCTCAATCTGCCATGTCTACTTTCCCTCTCCCTGACTTAACAGCTGATCACAAATGCCTTTTGCTAAAACCTACTTTTTTTAAAGATTTTATTTATTTATATGTATACAACATTCTGCATATATATATATATATATATATATATATATATATATATATATATATATATATCTGTACATCAGAAGAGGGGACCAGATCTCATAACAGATAGTTGTGAGCCACCATGTTGTTGCTGGGAATTGAACTCAGGACCGCTGGAAGAGCAGTCGGTGCTCTTAACCTCTGAGCCATCTCTCCAGCCCTAAAACCTACTTTTTAAATCCTTGCTTCTATAGATAATATCTTGGTCCCTAGTCATTGTGTCTACAAATCCTTGATTGGTGATATTTTGTTTGTGCTTTAACAAATAAAGCTTGCCTGAAGATCAGAGTGTAGAGCTAAGCCACTAGTTGGCCATAGAGGCCAGGCAGTGGTGGCACACACCTCTAATCCCAGGACTTGGGAAGCAAAAGTAGGCAGATCTCCACGAGCCACCTCCCAGGGTGGCTATATGAGATTGATCCAGTCTAAAAGAGAAGCAGAGCCACGTGGTGGTGGTTCACACTTTTAATTCCTGTATTGGGAGCCACACACTATAATCCTAGCACTAGGGATGTGGAGACAGGAGTTATATGGCTAGCCGGAGAGAGGAATACAAGATGGGAGGAAACAGGAGCTCATTGCATTCACTCTGAAGATTTGTGGAGACAGGATTGCCCACTTTGGTCTGAGGATTCGGCAGAGGTAAAAAGTCTCTCTAGTGGCTGACTCCTTTACTTCTCTGATCTTTCAGCATTTACTCCTATATCTGACTTGGGGTTTTTATTATTAAAACCAATTAGAATTCACACTACAGTGTCTGGCAAGTCCTACTTCATTCTCTCCAAGTGCCAACTCCTGCTTCTCATTTGGCCTCTGTATTAATCACTTTTCTGGTGCTGTAGTAAAACACTATGACCAAGGCAGCTTATAGAAAAAAAAAGAGTTTATTTGGGCTTATGACTCCAGAGGGTTAGAGTCCATGATAATGGAGTTAAGGCATGGTGGCGGCAGCAGTAGCTGAGAGCTCACACCTTGAACCACAGGCAGGAAGCTGAGCATCAGGAATGGTGTGTGGCTTTGAAACCTCAAACCCAGTAATATACATCCTCCAGCAAGGCCACAGCTTCTAAACTTACCCAACAGCCTCTCCAACTGGGAACAAGTATTCAAACATCTGAGTCTATGTGGGACATTCTCATTCAAATCACCACAGGCTCCTGATGCATAAGAAAAATCAAAGTCACCGGGCATTGGTGGCGCATGCCTTTAATCCCAGCACTCGGGAGCTCGGGAGGCAGAAGCAGCCGGATCTCTGTGAGTTCGAGGCCAGCCTGGTCTCCAGAGCAAGTGCCAGGATAGGCTCCAAAGCTACACACAGAAACCCTGTCTCGAAAAACCAAAAAAAAAAAAAAAAAAAAGAAGAAGAAAGAAAGAAAGAAAGAAAGAAAGAAAGAAAGAAAGAAAGAAAGAAAGGAAAAATCAAAGTCATCTGGAAGGACTCCAACTTCCTGCCCCCTTCACACTGTCACTCATCATTTTTGCCTTTACACAGCTGCAAGGCTGAGAACAGCCTCTCCTCAATCAGAGTCAGTTTCTGCCTTGAACCACACCCTGCTCCTTCCACCTTCTTTTGCTGCACTGCCGGCTTCTCTCTCAAACTTCCTACTCGACTGGGAGTTACTGCAGACTCCTGAAACATCTGCCTTTGATCACAGGCTCCCCAGCTCCTATAAATCCTGCTTTTCCTTTCCTCAACAAACCCTTCAAAAATGCAACCTCATCTACCATTCCTCCTTCCTCGTTACCCTTTCCTCGATTCCCTGCAATCTGGCCTCCACATCTTTCTTTAGCCACAGGTGACCCCATGGGTCCCACTCTCTACTCCCAGCAGCCCTCTACTTTTGTCTGTGTGGATGACCACTCGCACCTGCTCCAAACTCACCTGACTCCCAAGATTCCCTTCTTAATGTCTTCGTTCATTTAAGAAAACACGGGGAAATGGCTCAAAGATTAAGAGCACTGTTCTAGAGGACCAAAGTTCAGTTTCCAGCACCTACACTGTGGCTCACAAACATCTCTAATTCCAGTTCCAGGAGATCTAATGTCCTCTCCTACCTCCCACAAGTACTATGCATACAGGTGGTGCACAGACGTACATGCTTGGAAAATACCTATACACATATAAACAAACAAACAAACAAACAAACAAATAAACACATATTTTCTGGTCCTGCCACATGCTAGGGATGGCACAGATCTAGGGAGAAGAAAACTGAGCTAATCCTTATTCTCACAGACAAAGCTGCTTAATTGGAGACACACTGCCAGACAACTAAGAATAAAGTATATGGGATTCTTGGTTTTCAGGGCAGCAATGTGAACAGTGAATGATCCATGGCTCCTAGAGGAAGGCAGGGCCAGGTTCTAACAAGTCTCATGGTCATCAACCAGTCACTCTCTAGTCTTGTTTTGTGTGTGTTTAAAGACACTCAACTTAATATATTTTTTAAAGTAATTAATTGTGCACAGGATTTCTTTATTTAAGAAAAAATTCTAGCTAAAGTAGTTTAATATTTTCATGATCTTAAAACAGGAACTCTCATAGATCAGAGTCTCCCTGTTTACTAAAATTGTCTTTTAGGTCCTGAAAATTCAGGACCTTAAACTGTTCCTTTGTTTGTGCAGGTCTCCCCCAACCCACAGCAAGCATAAAGAACACAGTCACGTAGCATCTTTCGACTCAACTCACATTGTCAGCACCTGAGTCTCACCACCACCATACAAATTATCCTGACACTTTAATTACATTTCTTCAGCCAAAATTTATGGACTGTTGTGATTAACTTTCAGACCAACATGTTAGGTTTTCCTGGAACAAAGATGGAGCTGGCTTAGCCAGGGGTGAGTGTGAAGGTGGCAGTAGAGTCCCCAGTGGGCAGAGGACAGAGGACAATAGGATCCAGAGTCAGAGGGACCTAGGATGCAGTGCTGCCTGGTGCAAACAAGACCTCAAACTTGGGGACTTGTCTTCTCTGCGCTTTAATGAGCTCATCCATTAAATGCAAGAAATAGGTTAGAAGAAGGCTTGATAAACGCTGCATGTGGATTTGCTACCTCATGGGTGGGTCATGACCACTACTGCTACAGGCTTCAGTTGGTTCCCTTCCATTCAGACTGACTAGATTTTCAGGACTATGGCCCTGTCCACCTGCCTGGTTGACTCTTGTGGGACACTGAAATGAGCTGGTACCAGGAGCCTCTGTGGCACTTCAGGGGAGGAAACCTTCCCCTGGCATGACCTAAGGGAGAGACTTGGAAGAAGCAGCAAGAATCTTGGGAAGGAAGAAAGGCAGGAGGGGAGACAGAGGCCTTTATTACCATGGCAGTGGGCAGAAGAAGTGCAATAAGGCCCAGTGACTGGGGAGAAAGGCCTGGGAGGGAAAGAAAGGATATATCTGTGCAGGGACCCCAAATGGACTGTCACAACATGAAACACAACTTCTTAGTTCCCAGGATGACTCAGGCTCTCCTTGGTCTGACTTGGCTCAAAAGAAGCAGGGAAAGCCCCAGCAGGCCACTAAGAAATGCCTCTGTGAGAAGCTGGCCAGGCTGTTAAAGCCCATGTGTGAAGAAATGGGGTAAAAGAGAATGTCTGGAAACATCAGGGATCTGGTTCTTATTCCTGGTTGTCATATGAATATAATTCTAACTGAACCAAACACAGGAGCCCAGATTTAACCCAAAATCTGGGCCCGGTGTTACTATGCCTAATGATAGCACAGGTTTTAGACATGCTTCCTGCATGATGGTCCCTCGTGATGACAGGTTTGGGGGACTCTTTTCCAGAGATGACCACTCTGCAGAGACCCAAAGTCCATGTATGAGCTTGGAATCCCTGGTTCAGTTTAAAATAAAATTCCACAAAGGTAAAAGAAGGACCCCCCTCAGTTTCTGTAGCTACTCTTTTCCATGCACACAAAGGGAGAACCGGGGTCCTCACCGTCCTCAAGTGAACTCATCCAAGGAGAAAGACCACCTCCTTCCCCTTCCTCAGGGCCCCACAACAGCAAACCAGCACAGTGACATCCTTGCTTCCTGAGCTTTGTTCCCATTCACTCCCCACTCACCACTCTCCCCATTTTTCCAAATTCCTCCTCCTAATGAGTCAGGGATTCACAATTCTTGGCATCCTTGTTGAATAAATAGTGTTGTCCAGTGATACTGGTCAGTGGCAAATTGCCATCTCTCTGAGACAAGGAGGTTTGAGTACACAACCCATGTCTGTCCCGGACCCTGGTCCTATATGGGTATCAGGCTATTGGGCTACAGGCTCGCTTGTGTTCTCCTCTTCCAGCTAGCTGGACTGACATGCACAGAAGGGAAGAGGTAAAGGAAGAAAAGAGAAAGGGACAAACAGAGGGGGGGAAGGAATGGTGCTTTGATATAAATCTCCTACCTGCTGGTACCTGGAGTGTAGGTAGAATTCCTCCCATTTTGTTTCACACACCTCCCAAGTACCTCGATGGATAGAATTTTGACTCTCACATTCTAAGGGGGATCCTGGTGACCCTTGTACCACATCAAATCACTGGTGTAGGTAGGCAAGCAGCTGACCACAATCCACTTCTGTTCTGCTGCCTGGAGGCCCCCAGGAACATTAGTTGTTGCCTGAAAATCCCACAGGATTTGGCAGACATGCAGGAATCACTTACCTGCCTTAGCAGGCCCCGCCCAGCACCAGTGCCTGCAGTAGCCAGGGAACTAGAGAGTTCTCTCTGCCATGCAGGGCTTTCCCATTTCTCTTATTTCTGTAGCTTCAGAACCTCTGCTAATGCCTTAGGGTTAATATATTAATTGTACAAATTAATAGTCAACTGGAGGCATTTGTATGCAGGCATGTATCATGCCTTGCTTTTATCATTTTCCCTTCCCTCTGCCCTCTCTTGCCCATCCCTCCCTCCCCTCTCACCTTCTCACCTTCTTCTTCCTGGATGGTCCCTCTATTTCCAGATACAGATATCTGTTTGGCTGCTTTTAAATTCAAGGGTTTGAAGGGCTGCTCACTTCCATGCTCTCTGCAAGAAGTTGGGCAAGGCCTAGGAAAAACAGACATCCTTCCTTGAAGGTACACAGCCAGGGAGTAAGAATCCCGAGACACAGTCAGTCACTCACCACATTCACTGGGTACTTAACTTCCACTAGGCACCACTCTGCTTGCTGGAAGCTCATCATTCTTAGAAGCATGCTTGGATGCCCCTGCTGCTGCTTTGCTGTGCCCCTCTTCCGGAGACTTTCCATTCCCAGCCCCACAGTCTAACCCCAAGACCTCCAAGGCCACTCGCAGCATTCCTGAAGACTTAGAAGAGGGGCCTTTGTGTGAAGCCTTTTTCCTCCAGGACCCTGGAATGCATCTTTATAGGGCTTGCTGATTTACAGCCCTGCTGTCTTTCAAAGAATCCCCTGGCCTGCGTTGAGTCAACACATAAAAGAAAGGGCTGGTTAAAGTTCTGTCACAGGAGCCAGTTGTGCCTTGTGCTGGCAGGACGCTTTCTTTAACTCTGGGCCTGGCTCTGGCCTCAGAAAATGTGCCATGGTCCCACAAGTGCTCAGCATCTCTATAGGAGACTTCAAAGCTCTCTGTGGTAAGGGTGATAAGCATAGCCTGTGACATATCCAACCTTGTTCCCAAGCTGCTAGTCTACCCTCTATCAAGTTGTGGGCTTTACTGAATTGCCTTAAATGTTTGTTTTGAGGGTCACATAGGCCCATTTTCTGATTGCACACTAGTTATTCTGCTTCCCCATTGGAAACAGTTGCTACAGCCTGTTTGTGCTTACTAACCCATTCTGAGGAAAAGAATCTATTCAACTCATTTGTTCATTCACCCATTTACTCAATGATCTTCACCCTGTTACAGAGTTAAGAACCCAGAAATAGGTGAGTAACACTGGCTGATGCCTCAACCCTGCTCCAGGCCAAGCTGCATTCTCCCCAACTGACTGGAATGCTGCTAGCTGGTGACTCACAACCAAGTTCTCCCTGGGAGTTGTCCTTGGCCAAAGGGAACTCTGTCCCATGGGGAAATGTCTTTTCTTGGGACGGCTAGCCTCCAAGGCCTGGTTGAGGGAGAGGTCTGTGCCTCTGTAGGCCCAGGCCTCTTTGTCTCACTGAACTCACGCCATCCCCTGAAGCAGTGTTTAAACTTTAAGGATCTTAGGCATCTAAGCCCTGTCACAAGTACATCACAGTCTGCCTCCCATCGCTGCCAGCCCCTCTGCCTTGACTCTTTTGGCTACAGTTCCAGGGAACAGCCCTGCTCCAAGTAAGCCTCCTGCACATAAATCCCCAACTCTGAGTGCTGTTCCCAGGGAACTGGTCCTGAAACACCTGCCATTATGAAGTGTACATATTAGAGGATAGAGAAGATAAACAGAACAAATAATCATAGTATGGGAAACATGGCATGGTTGTGGAAAAAACTAGAGCAGGGTCAGGGAATTTCCAATATGGAATAGAGGATGATTAATTTTCATAACTTTATTTTTTAATTTTATTTATTTATGTGTTTGTTTATTTGTTTTGTGCAGTGACCCCATGAAGCCCAGCCTGGCCTCAAACTTATTAGTTAGCTGAGGATGACCTTGAACTTCTGTTCTTTCTGCCTCCACCTCCTGAGTACTGGGATTACAGGCAGTCCTTCCTCGACACACCTAGTGGAAATCAAACCCAGAGTCTCATTCATGCTAGGCAGAAACTCTACCAGTTGAGCTGCAGCCATAGCACCAGCATTCATTTTTGATAGAGTGATTGGAGTTATATTCTCTGAGAACTTCGAGCAGACTTGAAATTAGCAAAATGCTCTGAATCCAAGAATGTTACTGGTAGAGTTCTCCAGACAAACATAAGCAATAGTGTGTGGTGTGCATGTGCATGTATGTGTAAGTGTGTGCATGTGTGTGAGTGTGTGCATGTGTGTGAGTGTGTGCATGTGTGTGAGTGTGTGCATGTGTGTAAGTATGTGCATGTGTGTAAATTTGTGCATGTGTGTGCATGTGTATGAGTGTGTGCATGTGCATGTGTGTAAGTATGTGCATTGTGTGAGTGTGTGCATGTGTGTGAGTGTGTGTGCATGTGTGTGAGTGTGTTTGCATGTGTGTGAGTGTGTGTGCATGTGTGTGAGTGTGTTTGCATGTGTGTGAGTGTGTGCATGTGTATGAGTGTGTGCATGTGGGAGGTGGTGTGTACATGTGCATATGGAGTGTGTGTGTGTGTGTGTGTGTGTGTGTGTGTGTGTGTATACTTGTGCACGGAAGTCTGAAATCATCAGCAGGCTGAAACTAGAGTGGCCACAGTCCTGGGGAAGAATTTGTCCTTCTCAGGGGACATCAGTGTTTGCTTGTAGGGCTTCACTTGAGAAGATGACCACACTGTGGAGAGAAGTCTGTTTTATTTAAAGTTCCTCACATTAGATCAAATCAGTGGGTACATTAGCCTCACCAGTTTCACTGAGAAAACTAACCCTCACAGCTGCTCTGCTCCTCCAGCCAACTCCTGTCACCTTCCACATTTACCTTCCCCTGTTACCTCTTACTTCCCTGTCTACCTTCTTGTCTTCCCTCCTCATCACCAGAAGGCGCCTCACACCGAGTCAGGGATGCTCATTTTTTCTGTTCTCTGTTGCCTCTTTAATGTCTGGAATATGCTGGTCCATATAAGTTCCCAGTGATAACTTACAAGCAAATAGTGAGTGAATTTTAACTTCCTGAATAGCAGGAAAGCTTTCCAAAATTTTGCAAGCCCCGAAAGGGATCCAGAACACTGAAAATTGATACAAAGGTAAGGTCTCCTTCTAGGTACTACTGGAAAGGGGGTTGGAAAGAGGGTTTTCTGGACAGAGATGCAAAACATGAGGATAATTCCCTAAATTCAAATTAGCAGCTGATACAGGAACTGGGGAGGGGAAGATTAGATGGAGAAGCAATAGAAGATGGTAACAGATGATTCCTGTGGAGACAAGATCACTCAAGCTCACCGGGACCTGAAAGTCACAAACTAGGCTAGGCTAGACTGGCCAATAGGGCCCAGGGATTCGCCTGTTTCCTTCTCCTTGGTGCTAGAGTTACAAGCTGGAGCCACTGAATCCAGCTGTTTTTGCTTGGTTTGCTTTTTGTTATTTTTGTTTTTGATGTGGTGCCGGGGATCAAATTCAGGACCACATGCTGTTTTTTTTTTTGTTTTGTTTTGTTTTGTTTTGTTTTGTTTTTGTTTTTTGTTTTTTTTTTTCCCTTTGGTTTTTCAAAACAGGGATACTCTGTGTAGCCCCGGCTGTCCTGGAACTCACTCTGTAGACCAGGCTGGCCTTGACCTTAAAGAGATCTGCCTGCCGCTGCCTGCCGTGTGCTGGGATTAAAGGTGTGTGTCACCACTCGGCTTCCACATGCTTCTGTAGCAAGCACCTCACCAACCTTGCTATATGCACAGGCCCAAGATTTGACTTTTGATATAGGACATAAACTCAGTTTCCTATAACCTCCTTTGTTCCCAGTGTCACACACGAAGGCCACTCATTCATATGGTACCTGCTTGCTCTCCTGAATATATGTAAAGCGGCTACTTTCCAGTTTGAGTATCTCAGAGAGAAAACAATCATATAAATTAAAATAAGAAGAGCTGGAAATGATAGCTAATGCCAGTGAAGAGAATGGCCCCAGGTGGATAACATGAAAGGTACCAAAACAGCACTAAACTTTATGCCATAGTTAATATTGCAGAGATTTGAAAACCAAGAGAGACAGAATATTTGCAAGCTATACTTCTATCAAGGGGTTAGTGTGTAGAATATGTAAGAAGCTTAAAAAAAAAAACACAAGCAACCCAATGAAAAATGAGAATAAGGGCTGATTCATGTAGGTAGGCATTTCTCAAAAGAATGTGCACAAATTATGGTAGGATAGGTGGGTAAAGTTCAATATCCCTTATCATAAGGGAAATAGCACCTCACCCAGTAAAAATAGTCTTATCAAGAAGACAGTGATAGCAAACAGATAGCTCAAAGTTGTGAAAGAAAGAGTACTTGTGTGCAGTGTGGGTAGGAATGTCAATAAGACATAATGCAAAACAGTGTGGTGGACCCATCAGAAAATCAGAAGGAGAATTACAAAATGGTCAGGCAATCCTACTGCTGCATCAGTTACTAAAGGAAATGAAACCAATATGTCAAAGAGGCACTTCCACTCCTATGTTCACTGCAAGGCTGCTCAGAATAGCCGAGAAATAAGAATAAATATGCACTATGGATGCAACTCAGCCATACAGATAATGAAATCCTGTCATTTGCAGCAACATAGGTGAAAACAGAGATCATTGTGCTGTGAAATAAACCAGACACAGAAAGATGAGTACCACATGACTCATATATGGAATGTTTAGCCAGGCATGGCGGCAGCACGCCCTGTAAACCACAACGCTTTCGAGGCTGAGGCAAGAGGACCAGTGGTTCAAGACCAGCCTGGACTACGTAGACTCTGTCTCCAAAAGTTGAAAAAAGAAAAATGGAATGGTGAAAACTTGGCACTACTTCAGTCACACAGTCACACACACACACACACACACACACACACACACACACACACACACAATTTACACATATGAAAACCCCGATAATAACTCAAGGCAATCAGCCTTCAGGCATGGCCTAAGGCGTATGTCATAAGAGGAGTAAAAACAGGCTGATGGCAGAAAAGATTTTATGATAGAAGAATAGAACTTAGCTCAAGTAAATAAGAGAGCAGCCTTCAGTTGAGACACCATTCTGAGTGAAGGGTAAAGTGGGAGCACACATATGTATTTGGTGATAAAATTCCTGCCATTATACCAAGCGCCAAGGGAAGCGGTGCAAGGCAAGGACATTTTTCTTTTTTTTAATTATTATTAGAAACAAGCTTCTTTTACATGTCAATCCCAGTTCCCTCTCACACACGCACAAAAACCAATCAAACAAACCAAAACTGGTTATTAGTATGTTCACAATGTTGTGTGAACTTTACCACTGTCTAAATCAGTGCATGAGCGGTTTACGTGTTTGTACATAAATCTGCATGTGTATATGAACTCATGTACATGAAAATACATGTAAATGCATACATAGTCTTTTATTTCTGTATGTAGTTTTACCTGTTGAAAGTGCTAAGCTTCCCCTAAGTTTTGATGAATCAAAACTTCTTCTAATCCCAACACAGGACTTATTCTAGAATTCTCCATATCTGCATATTTTACTTTCTTCTCTTCTCTTATGATGAGAAGCCTGTCTTTGCCTCACTTTGTGGCAGTGACTCGTGGTCCTCCATCCCCTCATGCACTAGTTGGACTTATTTTCCAAGCACCATGAGTTGCCATTCCTATTTGGTCTCTTCCCTAAACAGTCAGAACACTGCCAGGACCATCACTGCTTTCAAATCACATCATTACAACAACAAAAGTGTCTGTTAAAATGTTTCCTGTGTAGAAATGCTCCAAACATTACACTCCAGCAGACTCTTTGACCATGTCTCCCAGAAACTTTGAAGGACTGGCTGGGGCATTCATCTATGCCTGTGAAACTGTCTTCTCTAAGCAAAGCTGAGTTTATGGGTTTAAATTCTTGAGTTGTACAATTACGTGACATGAGCAAACATACATTATTCAGTGATTCCTGAAGTGACACACAAGAGAAATATAGCCGATGTTTCCTTTTGATGGTGTCCCCCCAACTCCACCACCATCACCCCCTTTGTAGAAACAATAAAATGCTTCTTTCTGTAGAGTCATGGCTTTTTCTCAAGGCCCAATGTAGTAGAGAAGTGCTGATCCAGGCAGGAGGTGACATAGCAAGGAGACTCATATTTAAGCAAAGGAGAAACAGGAAGGGCCCTCTTTTCCCCTCCTCTCCTGCTTCAGCAGCACAATGTGATCCACCGGCAAAGAGGAACGCTAATAAGGCGTCCGATAAGATAAGTCTTATAAAATATATAGATTTATGATAATTAAGACTGAGCTAACAGATGAGGAATCCTAGTCATTGGCCAAGCAGCTTTGAACCTAATACAAGTTTCTGTGTATTCATTTGGGCCTAACTTGGGCGGGCGGCTGGCATAAAGCTCACACGTGGCCGTGGGGCTCAGGCGGTTTTGGCGGAAAGTTTATCGTAACAGCCCAATATTAGGAAAGAGGGCCTATGGCTTTGTAGGCCACTTATCATCGTCATCTGACCACTTAAAATTCTGTAGGAAATTTGACTTGATGGCTTTCTCGCCATTGACAGGAAAACTGCTTTCTGGGATTCTTGACTATAGTTTCTAGAACATACTGGACGATCCTCTCAGCTCTCAGAGACTGTTCCTTCCTCTTTCACAGATGCATTCTGGCCTGAGCAGCTAATGTGTTCAATCATTAATGCACACCAAGGTGTTTTGCAACCAGCTTTCAAGAGTAACAGTACAGTTTGGATCCAGAATGCAACCCCTGCAAGGCCCATGTACTAAAGATTTCATCTTTAGCTTGGCATTGTTGAGAGGTGGTTGAAACTTTTAAGAGGAGAGGCCTAGTAGGAGGTTGTCTATGCCTGAGGGATATACCCTCAGAGGGGATAGCGGAGCCCTGATCTCTTCCTCCTCCACTTCTAGCACATCCTGGTCATGTGCTCAACAGTTTGCTTTGCCATGATGCGCTTCTGCCTTGCCTTGCTGTATAAGTTCACATGCAACAGGACCAACCAGCATGAACTGACACCTCCAACACCATGAGCCAAAGTGAACCTTTCCTTTCTTTAAATTTGATTGTCTTAGGTATTTTGTTATAGTAATAGAAAGCTGGTAACACAGGGAAAGGTCCCGACTTTAGGCATTTGCCCTTTTTTACAGTACTGATTATCCTAAGAATGGCTCCTGTCTAACTGTCCATGTGATATCACTTAAGTAGGCTACAACATGAGATATATACAGTTGGCTTTCACAAACTGCCTCTGACCTGGATGTTATTTATGTATGTCTATGAAAGGATTGTACCCACCTATCACTTAAGCAATGTGTTCAGATTGCCACAGGTTGAAAAGTGATACATGCCAAGGAAAAAAGGATTCAGGAAGTTAGGCTAGAGTCCTCAATTCCAGGTGTTCACATGCTAAGCCAAGGAGATGACTTTTCTGTATTCATGGCTGCTGAGTTCATGAAAGCCCTAAATATACACTCTTCAGAGGTCTTATTGCTGGAGAAATAAGAGAAGAGAACTAGGTGAGGTCAGATGTCTTCTCTCTTTTCAAGTATCTACTCTACCTGGTCAGAGATGTGAACTCCAAAAGAGTTTACATTGGCTTAAAGACTGCTAGCTGTAGGCAAGGCCTGGATGCTCTCTGAGATGAAGCACCTCTGCCCCCCACTGGCTGCTAAGGTGCATTGCATCTCTAGATGACCCAGTCTTCTCAGCATGTAACCTTTTTTCCAGCCAAAGGGTTGATCTACCTGGTGCACCCTTGACTGCTGCTGCTGCTGCTGCTGCTGCTGCTGCTGCTGCATTTCTTCCCTGGGGTAGTAGGTAATTCTACTGTCACTGTGTAGGTGATAGAATTCATTTAAACAGAAAATGAGTCTAGACAAAGTTTGAAGGTTTTACATGTATGGTTGGTTTTCATTTTTCACTCTCTGGTCCTTTTGCTGGTAAAACACCAGGCCCCACTTCTTTGTTTAAGTCCTCCCTGAAGATTTCAGTGCCAGATGTGGAATTTTGCCCAACAAGTTAATGGTCAGAGAGGCCCTACAGGCACCCCAAAACAGCAAAAGCCATTGCCTTTGATACTGGTTGCTAACATAACTAAATGGAAAAGCTCTATTGCTGAAGACACTATCTACTTTAGTTACAAAATCATTCTCAAACTGATCATGATATTCTCTCCCTGCTGGCTAGCTTTCATAGTTCTGGGGGATGTTGTGCAACTGGCTGGGGGAGAAAAAGCATATCAGTGGTCTTACCCAATGTTAGACCCTGCATGCTACAATAACAACCTGCAAGCAAGTTGTGCCCACTATAACAATAGTGGCATAGCAGTTATGGAGTAACCAGTCACTTTCTGATTTGATGTGAGACCTGTTCCATTGGAGGGAATTCATGTCTGGTACTGAAACCTAGTCAAAAGCTTATGACTAGGGAGATCATAGGTTCTAGAGGGGTACTTCCTGGTGTTTCTCTAATTGGTCATGTGTCAAATGGCTTTCTCACTATTTATGTTTATACTCATGGATTTGTGCTGCTCTCAACCTAGGACAGATATTGCAGGTTACCAGCTCGGACATCCCTTGAGGGAGGGAGGGAGAAGATGCAGCACCAAGGACTCAGGCACTGGGAGTCAGTGAGTAGCAGAGCATGCTGCAGGTTCATTTATTAAGGAAGTTAGACCTGCCTTTATACCCCCTCCCAAGGTCCTATTGGCTCAGGTGGCTGACTCTGCTGTATGTCCTTTCTTCATTGTTGTCTCTGGCTCAGGTGTCTCAATGTCTCTGGGCATGGAAGCAGGCTTGGTGGCTTGAGTCAGGGAGGAAGTCCCTGCTGTGCATGCAGGCTGGCCTTGGCACTGGAGACAGGGTGACTGTAGCTTGGGTAGGCTGGTCGAAGTTTCTCCTACATTCAGAGAAATTTCTTTTTGCAGACTCAAACCTGGTCATAGTGCTGAGAACAAGTGACTAGAGAGCTTAGCAGTAGATGGATCATCTACATCAACCCTACCCACACCCTCAACTCACAGCAGCTCTGGCTGCCTACACAAGACCTGTACAAGATCAAGCCAATTGAAATTCCAGTGTGGACAGAGAAGCTCACAAAAACCCATTCCTGGGCTGGAGAGATGGCTCAGCTGTTAAAGGCTAGGCTCACAACCCAAAACCCATTCCTAACATAGGAGCTACTGACAGCAGATAGTTGTTGAGGGACAGAGTCACTTTTTTGGAAGAATGTGGCCAATAGTGTTGTCCGTGTCCACATTTTTAGGCACACATTGAACTTAGGGAGTTATTAGTAGCATTATTACTCATAATAGAAGATGACATGAAATTGGGAGGAAGATGGGTTTGATGATGTAGTTTGAGAGAGGTAGTGAGGAGGAGATATGATTAGAATACACTGGATATATGTACACATTTTTCAAAGATTAAAATTATGTGTCCTTCCACCACCTATTCTGTGACAGTGTCATCCATGGCATATGCTCTCTTGTGATGTCCATGGTAAACCAAAAGCACTAAATATAGCAACCAAACAGGCCTGGGCCAGGCACTGAATCTCCACAAGAGCTGAAGCAGTCAATGAAGCCTGGGGACACAGAGCGCTGTGGAGAGTTAGGATGCTCCATCTCTGGATGTGCTCAGAATCTGATTCTGTTCATCCTTTCTGGTATTTCTAAGGCATCTCTCACCTTAACCAGTACTACTGCACTGGTTAAGCTCAGTTCTTCTGCCTCTGCCTCCTAAGTGTTGGGATCACGGGCCTCCAACATCATACCTGGCATCTTTCATTTCCCACTATGGCCTAAGACTCTTTTTTACTGAACAAGGTAAACCTTGCTTCTCTAGGTGTCAGTTTTCAGCCACAAAGTCCAGGTTTTCTTCTTAAGGACTGCTTTCTGCTCCTGTTTCTCACAGGTAGCCTGAACCCCAGGGCACTGCTCAGACAAAGTGTGGGATTGGGTTATTTGGTGTGGTGAAAGAGGCATTGCTCTCTTAGAGAGGTGACATTTAACCCTTGGGCTTCCCAGTGCACACACAAAAGACTTGAGAAACACAGCTAGTCTCCAGGGATCACAGGTGTCCTCATCTTCATGTGGAGTGAGATGGTATTTGCAACCGCATCCAACTCTGGCAGGAAGAAAGCAGTTTTGATCCTTCTGAAAAGAGAAAACTAAAGGGTGGAAGAAGGAGGAGGGGGGGAGGGGGGAGGAGGAGAGAGAAGAGAAAGGGGAAACAAGGAAAGAAAAACAGAAAGAGAGAAGGGGAGAGAGGAAGGAAGGAAGGGAGGGAGGAAAGAAGGAAGGAAGGAAGAAAGGGAGGAAGCAAGCAAGCAAGCAAGCAAAGAAGGAAAAGTGAATTCCAGCTCTATGGAATTAACCTGATTGGATCAAGAAAAAACTAAGCGGTAGAGAAGCACACCTCAGAGTGTGTCTGTGGAGTGTGTCTGTCCAGACACTTAGACCACGAATGTTGTCTTGTAGTCAATAAATGAATCCCTGGAAGGATTCATTATGCAACAGCACTATTGAGAGGTAGTGAAAGATAGAAAGTAGGGTCTACTCAAAGAAGCACTGAGAGCATGTCCTTCGGAAATGTACCTGCCCTGGTCTCCTTCCTCTTTCTCTTCTCTTTTCTTGTCCTCAGTGAAAAGGATCTTCTGCCACCATGATGTGTTGCCCAAGTGCATGAGGCCAAGTAGCCATAGACAAAGCGCTCCAAAACCAGGAGCTTACTTCTTACTGCTTAATTAAAACTGTTTCCCTCTTAGTTGCTTATCCCTCATGGAAGCTCACTAACATGACAGTGTGCCTGGGCTGGGTGGAGGAGGAGATGCAGGAACTCAGAATCAACCTGTGCTCACTGTATTTCTTCAGCTGAACAACTTTACAAATGTTCTATTTTTTCTCAACAATATTGTTTTGTCTTTTGAGCATTCCTGTGCTTGTCTTGCTGCTTCCTGGCCTGACAATATTCAAAGTATAGAAAATAAACTCTTTGTCTCCATTAATATCTATTAATATCAACAAACTACTCTATTTTGAATGGACTGCTATCTAGTGAGTAGTAGTGAATGGACAACTTTACCAATTCTTGGCATATGGCTCTGTGATCCTCAGCCAGTGTCTAGGTAGATTTGCTATTTAAAAAAATTTAAATCTTGAAGGTGAATTTTGTTTTATAATGCTAAGAAAGAATGGTTAATAGGTTGAAAAATATGGTGTGTCTGTCATAGTTAGAGACTGTACACTGCAGTGTAAAGACTACCAAGAGCCATTAAGTGTGGGCTCAGAATCCTAAAGTTGACTATCTACTCAGAAAGAAGAGGCATAATCAAAAGCAATAAAAAATATCACACAGTCTGTTTGATGCCACTGTTAGCTGTTGAGTGCTGGGAGTTCTATCTTCTGTACCAACTGCTTTCTAAACTTTATCTCTTTAAATCCCTAGAGCTTCCTTATGAGGTCGAAGCTATCATTATTATTCTCATTGTAGGGATATGAAAACATATGCAAAGTTTAAACAACTTGTCAGGATTTCATTCTGCAGTGAAACCAGATCCTGCCCTTCAACATCAGGGGGTCTGTCTGGCCAGAAAGCTAACAGCATGGGTTAGGGGAGCATGCCTGGAACTGGATCATAGATGTGGTTCCTGGCTGGACAAAGGAGAAGTTAGTCTTCTGGGGGAAAGAGAGACTGAGAACACATGTGCCTGGCAAGTAAGAATCATGGGTCACCTGGGTTCCTAGAGTGAACATGCTGCCTGCTGCAGACCCTTCATGCAGGGAAACTAGCTGGCAAAGAATAGTGGTCATTAATTCAACCAAGCTGAAGTCAAGTCTCAAGGTGGGTGGCTGCCCTGAAAACTCACTGCTAGAGACTGGTGTCGTGGAATGTAAAGCATGACCTGATTCTTTCAATGATTCTCTGTAAAAGGTTACAAGTCATGGAATTAAGTTGTGGTCAAGAAATTCCAATGAAAGGTGAGAAAGATTCCTAGGATCTAGCTAAACTCCAGCCCTGAACATCTTCCATTATCAGGAGCTATCAAACACTAAGATATTTTTCAACTTTGGTCCAGTGGTCTAAAATAACCATCTCAGATAAATCCTGTACCAAGTCCTTTTCATGTGGCTTTCACTCTCATCAGTGAGCTTAGGTGCTATCATTCCCATCATCATCATGAACCACAATTATTTACAGATGAGGTTCAGGGTGCTGAGTATTGGACATAGGACTTCACACATGCCAGGTGTCTCAGTTCATGCCAGGTGTCTTAGTTATGGTTCTATTGCTGTGAAGAGACACCATGACCACAGAAACTCTTATAAAGTAAAACATTTAATTGGGGGCTTGATTACAGTTTCAGAGGTTCAGTCCATTGTCATCATGGCAGGGAGCATGGTGGCATGCAGGCAGACGTGGTGCTGGAGTAGTAGCCGGGAGTCCTACATCTCACGAGCAATAGGAAGTCAACTGAGACACTGGATGGTATCCTGAGCATAGGAAACCTCAAAGCTCGCCCCCACAGTGACATGCTTCCTCCAACAAGGCCACACACACTCTAACATGGCCAAATATCGTAAGAGTGCCACTCCTTATGAGATTATGGGGCCAACCACATTCAAACTATCACACTAGGCTTGTCCTCCACCACTGAGTCATGCTCCCATCACTCCCCACTAAATGGCTTTACAGAAGTTTCTCAGATATCACCAAGTCCAAGTTCAAATCCGGATTGTCTTACTCTGGTGTTCACTATTGTATTCTGCAAACACCAGCTGAGCAGTCACACATACCAAATATTGTGCCAGGCGATAGGAACTCAGAAATACATAACTTATGACCACCGCTTTGGGGAATTCATGAAGACTTCAAAGATAAACTTAGTAGAGGTGATAACTGTAGGTGCCAACAGTACCTTTGCTGACTGTCTCAATATTCATAACTGGGTTAATGTGTTTAATATCCAAGAACCATTTTCAGGAGTAATGAGGACATTTATTTCATTTCTCACTCCTTGCATGAGGATAACTGAACAAAGTCAGCCATCAGTCCTTCAAAATGAACCCAAAAGTGATTTCTACTCTTTGCCTTTAAAATAACCCCCTTGCTCTGTGTAGGAGTGCTAACTGATACAAGCCTGCCACCTGCTGGAGCTGAGCAGAACTAATGCCAGGTTCCAAGGGAACGCTGTGAGTCAATGAGCAGAGTAGGATATCTAACCCTGCTGTCTCCTTTAGATGTGCAAACACCCAGTAACTGCTCACAGACAGCCCGTTTTTAATGCATGAAGGCTGATGAAACAAACACAGGGGAAGATTTTAAGAAAAGAGGTCACAAAGAGACTTAAGCTCAAGTCATAACGGGACAACTTACCATCCATGGTAAATTACTAAAGCTCTCCAAACCTCAGAGAGCTGTGTCTGTGACACAGCCTGAGTGCCACAGTCCAATGACTGAAGGAACAGGGTGCATGGATGCATTTTTATGAGTATGTTAGAAAAACATACATTTGGAGCATTTACTGCGGTGCACAGCCCAGAATCACAAATAAGCAGTGGTATGTCTGGAGAATCTAGTATTTCTTGTCATAAAGTTATTTTGGGAAAAAAAATAAAACAAAACTTCCTAAGACAATCAAATTTAAAGAAAGGAAAGGTTCACTTTGGCTCATGGTGTTGGAGGTGTCTGTTCATGCTGATTGGTCCTGTTGCATGTGAACTTGTACAGCAAGACAAGGCAGAAGCACATCATGGCAAAGCAAACTGTTGAGCACATGGGCAGGATGTACTAACCCTAACCCTAACCCTAACCCTAACCCTTTCTCAGTCCAGTTTCTACTCAACCGAGGTTCTGAGGTAAAATAAATAAATGAATAAATAAAGTTTGTAACATGCCTATTGTCAACACGGAAGAGGCCATTCTGCCCATCTGGCCACAGTGGAGGAACCAGCTGACGACTGCACATATGGATGAGATGCTCAAAGCAACTAGTTCTGAGGTAATTGTCTTTAATGGGAACCTGATGCTCTGCAGGAGTATAATCCGAGGACAGCTGTGGCAGCAGAGCATCATGTATGCTTGGTGCCTTCCAGGCATTGTTGCATTCTATCTTTCTATCATTGTTGCTTTCCATCATGTGGGTCAGCAGCTGTGTGGACCAGACATTATTATCCCTAACCTTGTGGATAAGAAAGTGAGATTCAACAAACTTAAGTACAGCAAACAGACACCAGTGATTGTGCATCCGATACCCTCCTTTTTTGTTAGCCAAGCTCAAATTTCATCAAATCACCTGCCTATCCCACCCCAAGAGGCTGTGGCTTACATACAGATTTGGGAAACCCAGAGGGAAATTCCATTCTCATGGCTTAGGTGGAAGCAAGTGTTCTTGAGTGCAATTGTTCTTTTTCTTTTCATTTTTTTGTGCAGATTTC
Organism: Cricetulus griseus; assembly: GCF_003668045.3. Lineage (NCBI taxonomy): Eukaryota > Metazoa > Chordata > Mammalia > Rodentia > Cricetidae > Cricetulus > Cricetulus griseus. The sequence goes on from NC_048595.1 coordinate 330,164,672, forward strand.
TTTTATTTGAATTAGAAACAAGATTGTTTTACATGACAATCCCAGTTCCCTTCTCCCGTCCTCCCCTACCACCACCACCCCCAACTAAAACCCCACCTATCACATATCCTTTCTGCTCCCCCTGGATGGTGAGGCCTTCCATATGGGGTCATCAGAGTCTATCGTATCCTTTGGGATAGGGCCTAGGCCCACCCTCGTGTGTCTTGGCTCAGGGAGTATTCCTCTATGTGGAATGGGCTCCCAAAGTCCACACCTATGCTAGGAATAAGTACTGAACTACTACAGGAGGTCCCGTAGATTTCCGAGGTTTCCTCACTGAAACCCATGTTCCTAGGGCCTGGGTCAGTCCCATGCTGGTATCCCAGCTATCAGTCTGAGGAGCAAGAGTTCCCTGATGTTCAGGTCAGCTGTTCCTGTGGGTTTCACCAGCCTGGTCTGGACCCCTTTGCTCTTCACTCATCCTTCTCTGCATCTGGATTCCAGTTCAGATCAGTGATTAGTTGTGGGTGTCTGCTTCTACTTCCACCAGCTGCTGGATGAAGGCTATAGGATGGCATATAAGTCAGTCATCAATCTCATTATCAGGGGAGGGCATTTAAGGTAGCCTTTCCTCTGTTGCTTAGATTGTTGCTTAGATTGTCATCTTTGTAGATCTCCAGACATTTCCCTAGTGCCTGATTTCTCTGTAAACCTTAAAATGTCTCCCCTCTATTATGGTATTTCCATTCTTGTTATCTTCTATTCTTCCCCTGACTCAACCTTTCTGCTCCCTCATGTCCTCTGCATCCCTCAGAATGAGAAAGGGAGAAGAGTTCAATTGTTCTTAAGGAGAGTCAGCTGGGGGGACAGGGCACACTCTCTGGAGAAGGGTCACCAGCCCCAGAAGGGAAAAGAGAGGGAAGAAACAAACCCTCCCTCTGATCCAAGTATATATTCAAAAGCATACCCCCCCCCCACTAAGCTAACTTGAGTGCTGGATGGTCCCAAAATATTCCTAGGGCTGTCTTCCTATGAGCTGGAAGCTCTCATCATTAGAAGCATACTATTCCTGAAAATTAGTTGTATCCTATTGTGATCTAAAAGCCAAAGCTACAAATGACCCATCTAATCCAGGACAATATTACCCATGAATATTATCATATTAAGTGTATAATGGCTCATTCTCTTTACAATCATCTTGCTTTATTTTTTTTCAGACTCCCTCATTTCTTTCTTCACTGAGTTGATCCTTTACCCTGGTGCAATCAATAAAATAGTTCACAATGAGGCATGGTAGCTGCTCCCTGAACACCCAAGGAAGGGTCAGGTGACATTACCCAAAAATGTAAAGACTTGGCTTTCCTTTGACTTAATGCTGACTAGTGAAAAACAGAAGAGAGAACTAAAATGTCACGTCCCTCCTCTCTCCCCACCCCCTGATATTTCTCCTCAAAACCCTCCAGGGAAGTCATTTGTCAAAAGCAGACATGGTGCCACTTCTCTCACTGGGGTTGCTAGGGTCAGAAATATTTTCCATAGGTTTGAACACTTGGTCCAAACCTAGTGACAGGTTTGCTATAGGAAACTGTGGAACCTTTGAGACAGAAGGCCTGCCTAGCCTAAGAATGGGTTGGGGAGGTTACAGCCCAGGCTCACAAACTTTTGGTCCAATGCTCTGCTTTCTGGTCAACCAAGACAGGAAGAAGTGCCGCAAATAGCATGCACTCCAGCCTGCATGATTTCCCTGCTATGGGCTGTCCTCTGAAACTGCAAGCCTCCATGAATGACTCCACGCAAGTTTCTTCTGCTAGGCATTAATCACAGTAACAGGAAAAATAAATAGGACAGCAAGTTAGCATCAGCACAGCACATCGTGCTATATACATACATATATAGCAAAAGCCTGTACCTTCAGTCTGGTATTAGACTGGGGTACACTTTGCCATGTGGTAGCAACTTTCTCAGATAAGATTGACAACAGTAGAAGGGAGAATCCATGTTCTCCTACTATAAAAGTAGTTCAATCAAATATACACCAGTAGTGTCCCCAAATTCTATAGTTAGGTAAGTCATCCTAGGACTGGCAGTGCCAGGAGAGGATCAGAGTTATGGTAACTAACGATCTCCTTCCAGAAGCAATCTAGCAGTAAGAATTCACATCCCTTAGCTGATTGGTTCTTAGGAGACTTAATGGCATCCAAAAGGCCTATGGTTTCCAGTGAATGAGAGCCATCAAGGACACAGTAAGTTGTCATTATATCCAAGGGAGGGACCCTATGTCATCTACAATGAAGACTATGGTGTCATGGAAGCTTCCAGAAGGGTCCTTGAGATCACCCTGTTTCATGGACGCAAGCTGAACATTTAGGACTGGCTGATCGTGGGCACATGGCAATTGGGTCTTTGGGCAGAAAGCAGCTTTTGGAAGGCAGATGTGCCACACTTGCAGTAAAGTTGCTTCCCTCAGGAGCACCTGGGCTCATTCCCATGAACAAGATGATTCGCACAGACAGCAGCAGGGCCCTGAGAAGCTCAGCTAGCACTCTGCTCGCCATGGAGAAGATTCATCACAGTGACCTGAAGAATCCGGGGGAAAACAGGGCATCCAGTGGGATGTAAACTGTATCCCAAGACCTCGCGCCCGAGGCAGACCTCATCAGGTCAGAAACTGCAAAACTGGGGCAAAGAAAGTGACAGCAGCCGGACTACCCGGGCAGCCAAATCAGATAGGAAGGAGGCTGCAGAGAAGGGAGTAGGGACAAGAAATCTGAGGGGAGTAAGAAAGCGAAGAAGGCTGTGCGTGTGAGGAAACTGAAGATGCCTTTGTGGAAAGGCTGCGGATACCACAAAGGCGAGAAAGAAAAGGAAATCATTAAAACTGTTTTCTATCATAAAGATCAAATAATTTGGGACAGTTTATTTGAATAAAGACCTGGTCAAAGAGTCAGTGAGAGAAGAAAAAATAGAGAAAGAGACAGAAACCAGTTCTTGGGGTTTGAACATGGATATTCACGAACTCCCTCGGGACTTTCTTCTTTCAAACCTAGACTCTGGTTTTCTCAGCTGTGACCTGTGGGCAATCCCAGTAACGAAGAGAATCTCCCTCTAGGGGGAGCCGTGCCCTTACTGGCTAGTTTAGAGTTAATCCCAGGGCAGGTCAGGGACCTGGCTAAGGGACCACCCCTAGTAAGGCGGATTGACCTTCAATACTGTTATTTTCCTTCCAGAATTCTCACCCCCCAGCACAGCCCCCCATCTTGCCTAACTCTCTAACTTCAGATCTGAAGCTGAGATATCTTCTCCAGAGGTCCCTAGAATAATAATCCAGTAGTAAGTTTGAAGCACAGTGCATCTTGGAGCCGAGGCAGACTCTGCATCCAGGTGAAGTACTTATTCTGTCTGCCTTGGTTTTCTCCTTTGTGTAGCCAAGGTCTGACTTGGAGCTTCTGGCATGTTCTGATAGTTTTTCCATGTGGCCATTGCAAATAGTTTATCATTTCTTATTCCTTTTGTAGTTACCAGCCTTAGAATAACACAGCTCTTTATGGGTGTATTTATTTAACAGTAACTAACCTGTCAATGATCATTTTATGATCTCCAAGCTCAAAGTATGTTTATCCTTGGTTGTTCTGTGACAATAGGCAGAATTGTTGCAAGCATTTCTTTTTGATATATGGCTCCAAAGAAAACTTAATCTTGAAGCTGTGGTGCTGGGATACAGGGCCATCTGGGAGGGACAGAGTTCGCTCTCCTCTGCTCTTTGACCACTTAAGGCCACACCAAGACGGCCCACATCTTCAGACACTAAGTGGAGTGCAGGGCAACTACATAAAATAGTCACTGCATGCAGCTGCAGAGATGGCTCAGCAGTTAACAGCACTGCACTAACTGCTCTTCCTGAGAACCCAGGTTCAATTCCCAACACCTACATGGTGGCTCACAACCATCTATAAATCCAGTCCTGGAAAATTTGAAACTTTCTTCTGGCCTCCATAAATACTGTGTACACCTGGCACACAGACATACATGTTGGCAAAACGCCTGCACACATAAAATAAAAGTAAATATTTCAAGTAGATACTACAGGGACATTGCAGGACAAAGGAGGCTCTTGGGGTTCCTAGCAGTGGCCCAGGAGTCATCAATGACAGTGAAGCATATACCAAGCTCTGCCCCAACTTCAGGTCAGAAAACCCAGGAAGCCTAGGCATTTTTGTGACCTCAGCCTGTGAAGGAACTTGCTCTGACCCTCTGAATATGGAAACCAGCATTGTAGGACTCCTGGACATGCTGACCATTCAGGCCCCTGTACCTCACAATCTGTAGCCTAAGAGGGCCACCCAATCCCACAAGTCCATGCCATTGCTTGTTGGTGACATTACCTCTCCTGCACTCTGCCTACTGTCTCCTGCTTGCCCAATGACTGCTCACTGGAACCAAATTAGACAAACTAGCAAATTTCTCTGTTGTGCCAAGTAACTAACTTTCTCCACTGAGGTTTGTCCCTATTGGGTACTCTCCTTTAGTTGTAGGGTACCACTGATATTTTCCTTACAGCTTATAAATTCTTATAGAGACTCTATTTACTTCCCTATTAAATCCATGATTTAATTTCTGTCTCTTCTAGACTGACATACTAGTTTGATGGACAAGATGGTTTTATTAACTTTTTTTACTTCTACCATTATTGAATTTTTCCCAATTAATTAATTTATTTGATAAATATTTATTTAGTAATTACTATAGGGCAGATGAAAGTGAATAAAAATGTCAATCATTTATTTTAATAATTGGTATTTTTCTTTTCTTTATAAATGTTTGATTTGTACCTATTTTTTCTGCTGGAATTGATAATTTCCTAAATACAATATATTGTCTTCAAATATTTAAAATGCTAACTCCTTGGCATATTTGTGGGGGTAATCGTCCAAGAGCAGAGTTAACATCATGATTTTCATGTTACTTTAAAATGATAGATTACTGAAGATGCACTGACCGTGTCAACTGAGTATTGGATTTTGTGAAATGAGAATCTGTCATATCCTGCTGTTTCTGACAAGAAGAGGAGGGGTTTCTATAAAGCTGGTACTTTGTGTCAGGCAAAGGTTTGGGTGTTGGTTTGGGGAATGAGGGGTGAACCAGACCTGAGAGAAGGCATACATAACCAGTTACAAAGCTTGGTGGCACCTAGCATCTGGTGAGCACTCCATGAGCACCTAGCATATACCTTTGACCAACAGTCAATGTGTGATGAGATCTAATCCACAGTCCTAAGCTGGCATTCAACATTGGGTTTTTCACTTAGAGGAAAACAAGGCTTCTGGTCTGGATTAGTGTCTGGAACCATAAGATTTAATACACAGGAGTCTGGTCCACTCAAAGGAATAACACGACATCTCTTCAAGCTAATTTCCCCATACAGGCGCTCTCCCTATCGAAAGAGAACTTGGGGTTCATTATAATGATGATATTATTCCTAGCTTGATATTGAAAATCATACCCTAGCTCATCAACCAAACAGAACACTTCCAGTATATTCTTTGCACCTGGAATTATTAGATTATAATTTATATGTTACGGGTATGTTGTAATCAATGACAAATATGTTCACAGGCTGTAGAATGTCAATTAGATTTCTTACTTGCCTAACTAAGTGAAGGAAACTTTAAATCTGTCATTTGAAGACTTGGAGATTAATTCAGATTTAGCTATTGAAAGTTACTTCTTAAAAAAAAAAAGTTACTTCCTCGTTTCACTAAACCAGTTATACCAAAATTTTCACCCTGCAGATTGAGATCTCATTTTCCCCTCAATTTTTCAATTTGAATTCAACAGTGGATCTTCCTTCCCCAAGGAAAAGAAGGAAAATATGTCAGAATATAAATTCCTGAACACTGTGGCTGTACCTACATGGTGTGTTCTTTCAAGCTAACTTGCCTAATTTCACTGCCACATGTAGACATCAACCCTTTTCATAAACAAATTGGACCTGGTATGTTAAAGAAACAATTAGTCACCAAGAAGCACAAAGCCTGTGACTGCCATCTTGGGCAGCCAATCAAACTGGTTACTCTGCACTGTGGTTTGACTGGTTTTCTGTGCTGTAAACTCAATAGAAATCTGTTAGCTGTATTTCCATGAAGAAAATAGTTTTTAAAATCTCTCTTTAAGAAACACATTGTGAAAATAAATTTTAAAAGTTCTCTCAGCACTACAAAACTGTGTTCTGGCAAGACCACCTGTGAAAGCATCCCTTTGTCACTGTGTGAAGGAAACTGAGTCTCTTGATGTTATTAAATTTTTGATGCCACATTGATACAGTGGGAAAATCTCTTCAACCAGCTAAACAATAACCTTGTTTTTCATCATAGAGATGAAATTATTTTCCCTCCATGATCATTGCTTTAATTACCCACTCGCCTCTGGATCTGTTTGTAGAATGAAGGTGGGTAAGATAATTCTTTCTTGATGTAGGTTAGAATTCTGTGGATATTGGGAACTTCTTCATATGACAAGAAGAATTTGGCAGTTAAGAGTCTCCTGAGAGGAAAAGGGAGCCTGGACAGAGCTAGAGGGAAAAGGGATAAATAGATAATACTGAGAAATACAAGACTATTCCAGACAGCTACGGTTTCTGGTTTCTGCAGAAGCCCACTTTTCTACAGTCTGGGTCTAGGACCAGCAGCATTTCATTAGCACTTTGTGCCCCTTCTTAGTCTTTCTGCAGAGAGAAATTCTCCCCAGACTTCTACAGAAAGATATGTTAGTTAAAGGTCCAGATACATAGACTGTCCATGTTCTACCAGCATTGAACTGAACCAGCATAGTTTCTGTAGTTCCATAAAAACAAGAAGATGGGAGTCCTGAGTGAGTTTCTGAGCAAAGAAACTCATCTTAACTGAGCATTTACCATTTACAGAGCAGTATGGAGACTTGAAGATTTGAGGTAGAGTATATGAAACTGAGTTCACCCCATCACACTACACTGCTTAGGCTACGCTGTCTATCCACTGTCCCCAAACCCCTAAAGACACACATGCAGAAAGCCTTAAGCTTTGTAGAAAATACTATTTAGGCCTACCTGGTTTTCATAGCCCAACTATTACAATTAAACACCTAAATGTGAAATAGGCCCATCAGATCAGTTGTCTGTTAGTGTCTGATAGCAGAGCCTCCTTCCAGCAACCAGGGAACCAAGGTCAGGCTTCAGTGAACCAAGAGGAACCTGGGTGTTTCTAGAAGATGAAAGAGCACATGAACTTGCTTCTGAAAGTATATTGAGAAAGGAGAGAGAAAACAGTGTAAAGAGATGGTCTCATTTTTGTTGTGATGTTTTTAAGGCTGAAAGATGTGAACATATGCCTAAGCTAAAGAGAAGTTTTTCGAAAAAGAATCAGGATGAAGGTAGAAATGTAATAGAATAATTAATAGAAATCACGGGAGAGAGAGAGAGAGAGAGAGAGAGAGAGAGAGAGAGAGAGAGAGAGTAAAATTACTGTAGAAAGCATCTCTCTGAGAACTTGACACACTTAAGTCAGTTTACTTCACTCAAGAAGCTTAAGCACTGGACATGACGGTGCTTGACTGTTATCTCAACACTCAGAAGGTGGAGGCAGGAGGATCACAGGTGACGCCAGTTTGATCTATCTAGGAGACCCTGTAGGGTAATAGCCTCATGTCATGAGGAATTGAGTCAGGCTGTACAGAGCAACAGCTCCTAGCCATAAAGAATTGCTAGTCCCAGCCTGACCATTTCATTCTACCTGCAGAAACAATATGCTCAGGTATTGAAACACCTCCCCCCCCACACACTCACTCACACACACACACCTGCTTCCAGCAACCCACAAAACAATAGCTGCAACTTCCTGGTAGCTATTTAAGTATGTGTTATGTATAGATACATGTTCCCAGCCCCACTAAGTGCATTCAACCTTCATCCATGGAATGGCTGAGGCCCCTCACTGTTGATACAGCAGTTTTAACCTACTGAGATCAAATTTATCTGCCTCTCTGCCTCTGTTTCTTTAGAGAGCTCCCCATTCAAAATAATATCAAACAAGGCCCTAATATTATTCTGATTATGCAAATGAGGAAAGTAAGGCAGAGGTCACACACACTGGCAATACACAGTGTTAAGTTCCAACACTGAAAGTAGGATCCAGATTGTTCAGAACCCAGATTCTCAACAGTGGTTCACAATGGCCTCTCTGGGGAAAGCTTTTGGGTAGAATGAGGTACATAAACAATGGCATGGTGTTAGGAAGAAGAAAAGATTTACACATTTCTCTCTAGCAGAAGGCACTGAGGGAACACCAAGGGAAACAACAGAAAAATGAAGAGGAACAAGGGAGGACAGCAGAGTACCTTGGGTAGTAAGGTTTACATAAACTGACAACACAACAGCTCCATAATATGGTTAAGGGGATGGTTTTCAGTGTAGATATGAGAAGAAACAGCCCACGGTATCTGGAAGGGTCCAGAGCAGAGAGAGAAAGTAGACGACTGAACATGGCCAGCAGACTGGACCTGGCCAGCAGAGAAGCAGCAGCAGAGCAGAGATGTGTGTGTTGGGGGTGGTGGAGAGAGAAGGGGGAGTGTGTACACGTGTGCAGGAGAGCTGAGAAAAGGGTAGGAGGGAGACAGAGAGAGGGAGAGAGGGGAAATGAGGAAATCGAGACAGGAAGACAAAAATATGTGAGTATAGCAGGGTTATAAGGAGAATGAGTAGCTGCGGGGGAGGGAGGCCTGTGACCTGAAGAAGTTTAGAGTAGAGGGGGAGGTAAGAATACCTAAGATGTTAGCATGGGCTCCAAATCATGTAACAGGTGAGTGTGTTACTGAGGCAGCCAGGAGGCCACCGTGGACTCTGAAGCATGTAACAGGTGCTTGTGATCCTGAGGGAGCCTGGAGGCCAGCATGTGCTTTGGTGTGTTAATAGACACCACAGGTAGCCGTCTGTTCCTTCAGCCAGAGATAGGGAAAATGGCTCCTTTGGTAGAAAGGAACCAGCTTCTCCCATTCCTGAGGAATCCTGGCATTTGTCTAAGTGCCAGAATTTGGGGAAATGGAGTTTTTCTTGGACCTGACAAGACTTAAGGCCCCTTCCAATCATGAGAGTAAACCCTGTAGTCAGTACAGACACTCAGAAGGGATTACTTTCCTACTTACTGTAGCAGCTGGTGTCTTCCAATTAATGTACCAGCTACAATTGTGTAGGCAGATGTGTGAGGGACCCAGACCAATTTAGCAGCAAGTGTGGATATGCAGCTCCGCTATTGCAGATTCTGGCATGCCTGCTATGGTGTGAACTTTTGAAGAAATGGTCCAGCTTTGTTTTGGTATGTCTCTGAGGCTGAATGGTGCCGACATATGTTTAAGCAAAGAAGTGGGTCTATCCTGAGACTGAGCAGTTTAGAGTCTGATGCTTCCTGTGAAGGGGCTCAAAGCCAATGGAGCAATGAACTCCAAAGATCTGCATCTGTGCTTAGTGTTCCTAGGAGACAGGAAAGAGCAAATCACTGACTGGTTCTAGACTGGGTGTGTTAGTTAATGTTGTAATCCAGGCAAACCTGGCTCTGCCCCTTGAACTTGTCACAGTGCCTCTGTGTACTCTGGCTCTCTACACAGGCATGCAGGTCTGTTTAAGATAAAAGCTCCGCCCACTTCTCGTCCTCTCTCTTCTTCTGTCCTCTCTCTAAGGAGGTAGCTCTCTTTGTCTGCCTCTGTCTCTATCTTTTCTTCTATCTTTTCATCTTTGTCTTCTCTCTCTTACTCTCTCTCTCACTCACTGTCTCTCCCCCTCTCTCTTCTCTCTCCCTTCTCCTTTCCCTTTCTAATAAACTTCCTTCCCATGTAAGTTCTGCTTGATGGCATGTTTGTACCCTGTCATGGGATCTGCCATGGTCCTACTTCACACCATATTCCTAACAGTCAGAATTCTCTAGAAGAACAGAACTTAATACATAGATACATATTAGATATATAGAAAGGGGGAATATAAGAATGGCTTGCAAGATGTGGTTTGGTTAATCCAGCAATGGCTGTCTATTAACAGAAGATATAAAACTCCAGTAGTTGTTTGGTCCTTGAGTCTGGATGTCACAGATGGTCTTCAGTATATGCTGGAATCAGGAAGAAGTGAGCACTAATGCAAGTGAAGGAATGGACTTGCCAATGAAAGCAAGAGCAAGCAGAGAAAAAGAGATCAAGTTTCCCTCATTCATGTCCTTTATAAAAGCTGTCAGCAGAAGGTGTGACCCAGAATAAAGGTGGATCTCCCCACTTCAAGGATCTGGTTTAGAAGTAGGTCTTCCCTCTTCAAATCATTTAATTAAGAAAAAAATCCCACACAGGTGTGTGCAGGGTCTTAGCCCAACCACTGAAGACTGAACTGGATACTCGCCCCTTCCCAGACTCCAGGAGACAATCAGATGCAGCAGGGAGTCTAGTCAAGCAGAAACTCATTTATTACCATACAGCAAGCATCTTTTAAAGGAAAAAAAAAAAACACAGAGCAGGAAAACAGCCAACCAGTGGTTTTAAAGGTCAGCCTATCACACACCTAGGTGCCCTACACTTTACTTAGTGAACACGAGCTGTTCATGCAGTAGCCTCATCTGGTTCAATCTAGGTAACCAATCATCTTTTTTTGTAAACAACTCAGGGCTCACCCATCTGACTTCCCCTCAGCGCCATCTTTGAATAACTCCTGTGCCCAGTCATTTGAGTTTTAGTTAATTCCAGATGTTGTCAATTTGACAACCCAGAATGTAGAAACAGTCTAGCTGACAACTGGGTACCGGCAAATGTTCACACTTCACGCAGCCTCCAGTTTGGAGCCTCGGCACGTGTACTGTTTCTTAAAAAGAACTATTGAGAAAGAAGTGGGTTTAAAACACACAATGCAAAAACATACCAGACTGTAAATAGAGCCCCCTTTGTGTCAGGTAGATACAGTCTGTAACCTTGGCAACCTTGAAAGAAAATTTGGAGAGCCAAATTCAATTGCATTCCTTTCAAGGGCCTCCTCTAGAAAAATTAAATCAAGAAAAAGTATTGTTCTTGATATTTCAGAGCTTCTAAGAAGGATCATAATGGGGGAGTGATGTTGCTGGAACCAGCCCTCTACACAATGCTAACCTAATTCACACCACAAGACTTCATTTGAACTTGACCAATCAATACCAAGCTAAAAGTAGAAGTAGAGGATGTGTGGTCCAAGTTGGAACTTTTAAAAAACACTTTGGGGAGTGTTCAGCAAATTCACCATCCACATAGGTCACTGAATGTGCTGTGGGGTTGGATTTTTTCCACATTTGCTTCCTGTGTTCCCCCCAAATCTATTGTCTTGCTGAGGAAGTGGCCACAGTCCAGACATAAGTGGATGAAAATCCCCAAGGCTTCCATAGGAATCCAATGAAGCAAATGCACTTCAGAAAATGAAAATAATTCAAAACCATCTATTTGAGATTTGAAAATAAAGGCCACGATTTTTCTGAGTGGTAGATACTATGGTAGCAGGAAAGCTCACCAGCCAGTATGAGCCTAGTTAAATCCAATTATCATAACCTCATTTCCATATTTTATCCAGGCATTGTAGGCTAGCCAAAAGGAAAAATAAAAAATAAAAAGGTCATGCTTTGAAGAGATAGTCAGTGGAATCCTTAGGATGTGAGCCTGATGGTTAGAAGTTATATCATTGGTTCATGTCCTGAAGGGGACACTGGGCTTCTCTTTGTCCTGGTGTCCTCAAAATGAATACTGTTTGTTCTGTCACATTTTTTCTTGCATGGTAATGCATAGGTCCGAAAACCAAGGCACCAAATGACCATGGACTGAAACCTCTAAAACTATGGGACAAAATATACCTTTCTTCTTTACTGTTGTCTGCGTCAGTATTTTGTCAGCATCAGAAAGCTGCCTAACACAGTCAATATTCATTAGAAATATAACTAAAATCATATTTCATAAACCACAATGATAAGTTTTAAATGAAGAAATGTTGCCCATAAGATTGACTAAATAGTCACTGAAGTGCTAGGTGGCAATTAGCTTTTGTTTACATGAAATTAAAAAGTTTAAAATTTAAAAGTTTAGCAAAAACAATACTTGCCTCTTACCATAAAATTAATTTATTCTTATTTGTTATCCCTGCTTTATAAAATTGTGTCTACTTATTAAAGAAGGAACAAGAGATATCATGCTGAAATGTTTGCATTAATAGGTCCAAAGTCTTTCCATTCATTCTCAGAATCTGTAGACTTTGAAAAGTTTATAGAAGAGAACTCTATTTGTTCATGTAAGTTGCAGCTTCAGCTATTAGAAAATATGGATATTTACTGGAAGTGTTACAAATAATTAACCTACCAGATGAGTTCATTTGAGTCTACTTTTAATTAACATGGATAGATGGACAAGATAAATAGATGCTCTTGAAGGGACCAGATCCTCACCCAGCCCTATGATTTGTCAGCCATGACAGGCTGGAGAAAAGACCCAGCAAGACATAGGCCCTTGACTCAGCAACATGTGTTGAGCTTCCAACCTTCTAGTCATTAGGAAGCTGGATACCCTCCATGTGGCAAGGAATCAATCAGAAGGTAGTTGACAGGCTCTGGAATGCAGAGCATAGCAACCACCCTGGTAGGGCCTCTAGGCATAGCAACCTTGCTGCAGCTGCAGCTGCAGCTGCAGCTGACCAATCAACTCAGGGCAGGTTGCCTAGGCCCAGAAGTACACCAATCCTGAGACTGTTGTAGACACCAGACACTATATTCCCGGCCCCACTGCTGCTTGAAGTCCCTCCTGGTCCCTGCCTGCTTCACACACTGTGTTGGATGGATGGGGAACCGAGTTTACTCGTAAAATTAAAGACTCTGCTTTTGCATCTGATAGGGTCTCTTGGTGATTTTGGAGTTCAGAGTTTGGGCACAACACTTCTAAAGCCAGTAACAATACAGTTTTTTTTTTAATTGAATAAAGAAATTCACAAGATTTCCTTAAGACCAATGCAAACCCTGCTTCTCTGATAGCATTTCATGTACATTACAACAGCCCCAATGGAATGACTATTTTATACTATTTATATTATGTGATGACTCATTTATAGCTGAAGTAATTTGTTCAGGATTGCATAGCTGGAAATATGCTGTAGTGGGATTTCAGCTCACAACTGAGTGTCTCTCAAGCTTAGGCACTATATATACTCACTCAACATAGCTCACATGTCCTCTACTCGAGCACATTACTTCTGCTCTGGTTTCATCTGGGTAAAATAGAGGACTTCTGAAAAATCTGTGTCTGTTTGCCTGTGGTGGCCATGTGGTCAGAATACGGTTCAAACAGACCAGCACATCAGAACTTTCTAATGCTCATCCTCTTGCTCACTTTGGAAGATGGCAAGGACATCAGAAAGTCCTTTTTGTGGGTTGTCCCAATGGCCAGTAGTTCGTCACTTTGTCAATGAACAAGACCTTAACTTAGGTGTGGAAAGTCCTTCAGAGGCACTTCATCTCTTACTGAATCTTCCTGGTTCCCTCTCTGTGTTGTACTATAGAGACACGGAGTATGTATAGATGACAGACCTGTATGGAGTTTACCCTCTAGTGGAGAAGTACCATTTGGTTTTTGTTTTGCTTTGTTTTTATAGAGTCTCAAGTAGCCCAGACTGATCTTGAATTCACTCTACAACCAAGAGCAACCTTGAACTCCTGATCTTTTTGCATCCATCTCCAGAGTGATGGGATTATATGCAGAGTATCAATTGCTTAACCTCGGAAGCAGACCCTAAGACAAAGATGCCATTTAGACACAGTTACAGCAATAAAACATTGCAGCAACCCCCTAAACCTGCAACAACAGGTTTGTCTCACTGTTCAACTGTCTCACTGATCAACTACAGCAAGGTCAGAGGACATCCAGTGTGTTCAGGGTGGTATGGCCATAGACTCAAGCAAGGTCACACTGGTGTGAAGAGTTATAGACCAGGACGGTGGTAACTGTTTTAAAGTTAGTTTGCCAACTATAAACATATCCTATAAATTATAAACATCTGAGTAAAGTAATCATGGGTTCATATCTGTGTTCATTTTTAAAAACCTTATAATTTTGATCATTTCTACTTTTAACAATTTTGCTTTGAAACTTAGGTCAGCATTATGAGATAAGTTACAGAAGATTATATTGTTTATTTTTTCAGGTCTACTAAAGTGCGATTTTTGTACATTTACCCTGTGAGGTGCCAGGTCCTGTGAGCTTGACAAATGAATACAAGGTATATGCCCCTCCCCACTGTCAAAATGACTATTGACTATTTCTAGCATCACAAACTCCCTCATGCCCTTTGTAGCTCATCCCTCTCTCTGGAAAGCACTGAAATCTCTGTCTCTATGTTTTCTTTTTTGTTTTTGCCAAGAGTGCTTTAAAGAAGGGATCTCAGTATGCAGTCCTTTCTGTCTGGTTTCTTTAACTCAGCAACATGCACTAAAATCCATCCATTACCAGAGGGGCTCAGCTCAACGAAATATGCCAGACTCATAAAGACAAATACCATGTTTTCTCCTCTCATCTGCAGGATGTGTGTGCCTGTGCGTGTGCATGTGCATATATGCATGCTGCGTGTGTGTGTGTGTGTGTGTGTGTGTGTGTGTGTGTGTGTGTGCGTGCATGTGTGTATGTAAGCATATGTGCATCTGTGAATATGTGTATATGTGGGCGCACATTCACATGTATGTGTGTGCATGTCTGTATGTATGTGTGTGTATGTACATGTGTGTGGGTGTTGTATGCATATGTGCATGTGTGAATGTATATGTGTGGTATGTTTGTGTACATGTGTGTGTATGTGTCAATATGTGTGTGCATGTGTTATGTAAGCATATGTGCATCTGTGAATATGTGTGCACATGCGCATGTATGTGTGTATGTATGTGTATGCATGTACGTGTGTGTGTGTGTGTGTGTGTGTGTGTGTGTGTGTGTGTGTGTGTGTAAAGGAGAAGGAACACTATCTCTGGAAAGAGAAAAGGAATCAGGGAGGGAAGGAGGAACAAGAGAAATGATTCATAGATACAAATATGATCAAAGTGCACAAATTACACAAATTAAAGCCTCATTACAAAATATATGTTATAATGAAGTTATGCTTTTAAAAAAATACAAGGCAAAATAAGCTTTAAATCTTTGTCCTTTGGAACCTGCATTGCTTTCTTACCATTAAGTGTTGAGTTGTTTGGTTGTCCGCTGGCTTTATTTCCTTCACCTGTGGCTTCTGGTTAACACCCCCACCTCTTGAGGAGCAATTGGTTTTTGTTTGTTTGTTTTTTTGTTTTATATTTTCATTTTTTAATTAGTTCAAATTAGGAACAAGCTTGTTTCACATGTCAATTCCTTCTCCCTCTCCCTCCCCTCACCCTTACCCCTCCTACCCCACCATGACCTACCCCCCACCCCATCCACCCTCCACTCCCCAGGCAGGGTAGGGCCCTCAACGGGGGCTCTGCAGAGTCCACCACATCATTCTGGGCTGGGCCTAGGCCCTTCCCCATGAGTCCAGGGCAAGAGTGCATCCCTTCACGTGGATGGGCTCTCAAAGTACCTTCTTACACCAGGGAAAAATACTAATCCACTATCAGGGGCCTCCTAGAGTGCAGAGGCCTCCTCATTGACATCCATGTTCAGGGGTCTGGATCAGTCCTGTACTGGCCTCCCAGACAGCATCTGGGGTCAATGTGTTCCCCCTTGTTCAGGCCAGCTGTTTCTGTGGGTTTCTCCAACCTGGTACCGACCCCTTCAATCTCCATTCCTCCCTCTCTGCAACTAAGTTCCAGAGTTCAGTTCAGTGTATATCTGTGGATGCCTGCCTCTGCTTCCATCAGCCACTGGATGAGGGCTCTAGGATGGCATAAAAAGTAGTCATTAATCTCATCATAGGGGAAGGGCGTTTAGGTTATCCTCTCCACCATTGCCTGGATTGTCAGTTCGTGTCATCCTTGTAGATCTCTGGAAGTCTCCCTAGTGCCAGATCTCTCCTCGGACCTATAATGGCTCCCTCTAATATGGTATCTCTCATTCTGCTCTCCTCTATTCTTCCCCCAACTCAATATTTCTGCTCCTCCATTTCCTCCTCTCCTCTCCTCTTCTCCTGCTCTCATTCTGGCAACTCCCCCTCCCCTACCCTCATGCTCCCAATTAGTTCAGGAGTTCCTGCCCCTTCCCATTCCTGGGATCCATGCATTTATCCCCTAGAGTACTTCATGTTTCCTAATTTCTTTGGTGAAGAGGATTGTAGGCTAGTAATCCTTTGCTCTATGTCTAAAATTCATATATGAGTGAGTACATACCATGTTTGTCTTTTTGTGACTGGGTTACCTCACAAGCAATTGGTTTTAATTATGACAATGTCAAGTCATGGTTGTTACTGTGGTTGAGGAACTGAATTTATAAGTTTAATTTTAATTTAAACAGCCATATGTGGCTAGTGGATACTGTATATGGCTACACAGTATAATAATGACCAAACACACTTTGATCACATTTTAAGAACATGTTGATCCCCAATGATTTGGGAATTTGTATACCTGGCTCTTCACCATGGGCATTCTGAAACACACTGAGCCAGACAGGTATCACAGTGTGGGCAAAAGCCCTGTCTTCCTGGCAGGCATTCTTTCTATCTAAATTCATAAAGTAGCATTCCGAAGAAGGAAATGACTGATTAGTTCAGAAGCCCAGGGCTCTTCTAGGCTGGGTGGTCATGGTCAGAGAATCCTGTCAGAAATGGTGACCTCTGAGCCGGGGTAAAGGGAGAGCAACAAAGGTGCAGAATAACAAAGTGTGTCCAGCATAGGAAAGGGTGTGGCTTTCTGGAAACAGGAGAAGACCAGTTTGGCCAGGTGTTGGGAACAGAGTGGAAGAGTGGTGAGGAATGAACTGGAGATGAAGGAACGAGCCAGACTTGCATGGCCATACAGACCACGCATCGTCTTTCCCTCTTTCATGCCATGGATAAGAGCTGGTGCAACGCCACAGGCCATGGGTGGCTGCTATGTTTTGAGTCTGAAGCATGAACCACAGATTCATAGGGTTGAAGACTGGTTGGTTGGTGGTGGCACTATTATAGGGGGTCATGTGGCCTGGCTGGATGGAAGGGGTGGGTCATTCAGGTGTGGTGATGATGTTTCCAGTCCTCTCTGCTTCCTGACCTACCAGTGTAACAAGCTACTTTCTCACACTTTCTGCAGCAGGGGCTCTGCAGAGCACGCCTATCTCTCTGTGTTGTTCTCACCATGGTGGGCTGAAACCTTGAGCCAAAATAACTCTTCCTTCCCTTAAGCTGCTGCTGCCAAGTACTGTGTCACAGTGACAGGAAAAGTAGCCAATCAGTTGTGAGTATCTGCTTGCCAGGAGAGGGGCTGGTCTGCAAGGAATGCCAGAAAACTTTCAGAGTTCTGTATCTTGATTACAGTGGGACATTACTCGCTCACTCAAAATGCACCGTAAAATACATTTTTAAAATATCTAAAATTTTCAAAGCCCAGAAAGGTGAAAGAATGATGATAACCACAAATTCTGGAGGGAAATTAGTGAGTGGGGTTCCCATGTAACAGATTGTGATGCAGAGCTCCAAAAAGTTATGCAGTCTGCCCAAACCAATCTATGTAACAGACTCCATCCATGTCCCTTCCAATCCACCTGCCTGCCTTTCTTCAGAAGGAGCCCAAAGCAGTCCCCTTACAACATGAAAATATCTATACCTATTACGTTGGTTTGTGTAATGATAAATACTCTCACAGAAATGCATTGATTTGGGGGAGGGATTTTATTTTGGGGATCCTTCTGTGAGTTAATTTCTTGAAGTCACTATAACAAAATTATCACAAACTTAATGGCTTATAACAACAACAAAAACATGATTTCACAGTCTAGGAACAAGAGTTCAAAGTCAAGGTGTTGACAGAGTCCAATTCCTTCTATAGGTTTAGAAGACAGTGGGTTCCTACCTTCTTCCTCCTCTTCCCTCACCATTGTCAACTTATCTTGGTGGCTACAAATGACACTTAGCTGGAGACTGTGTTGCTCCATGTTCTGCCCCCCCTCCCTCTGAGTGTCCCTTTGAACAATACAAACTACTGAGGTTGGTTCCAAACAGAGCTACTTTGCCTCATTATAGCTGCTAAGGCTCCTTCCCTCAACAAGATCATATTCATGGGTGCTCAGGAGTTGAACATGGATATCTTTCATGCCCCATTCTGAAGACCACTAGGCCCACCACCCACTCCATATAACACCCTGGAAACTCTCCAGGCGATGGGTAGGAGAATCAGCAGGCTGACCTCAGCTGTTTTTCTTCTCCCAGGATCCTGCATCGCCTAGCTCATGTGTCACTGTGTTTTAGCAAAGTTGCTCCAGTGTCCTAGTGGTTCAAGACAGGAGGTAAAGCCAATCCTTGTGCCAAGAGCAGAAGTTGCCCCCACAAGAGGAGCTCATTTGAATGTTGCACCTTTCCGTCTCACTCACATCTGCGTGCTCAGTGCCACTAGAATTGGCACAGTACTCTCCTAACCGTGAATGGACGCATGGCCAAGTATATTCGAGGGAGAGTCATCTAAACCTTTCATTGTTCTCTTGCTAGGGGTTGAATAGTAGCAATGCCTGCCAGTTCAGAGACTTAACCATCCCCTCCCTGGGTATCTGCTCCTATAATTAGCAGTTTTCCTCCATGTGCTGATTAATTTGATTGTCAACTTGATAGGCTCTAGATCCTAGATACCTAGGATACCAACTGCTGGGCAGTTTCTACAATGGGTTCATTAAGGTAGGAAGACCCACTAACTGTGAGTGGCACCATCCAATGAGCTGGGATAATAGACTGAATAAAAAAGTGATCTGATCATCAGCATCCATCACTCTCTGCTCCCTGCAGATGCAATATGTCCAGCTGCCTCAAATCCTGGCCAACATGGCTTCCCTGCCATGGTGGACTGTACTCTCAAACTGTGAGCCAAATAAACCCTCCCTTCTTAAGTTGCTTTTTTCAAGTATTTTGTCACAGCAACAAGAAAAATAATAAATAGACTCCCCAATCTGTTCTCGTCCTCCCATTGGGGTGCTACATCATTAATGTAAGAGATTGGTACTGGGAAACTAAAGACATTTGCCTATGAAATATATTTGAGTACTGGGTTATTAAGCACATGTCTGGATGTATTCTTAAATTTTAATTGTTTTTCTCTGTGTGTGCATGCATGTGTGTTTGCTTGTTACATGTATGAGCGGTGAATATGTTTGCACATAGATGTGGGAGCCAGAGTTGACCTGGAGTGTCTTTCTTGCTTGCTCACCACTTTATAATTGAGGCATAGTCTCTCACTTGAAACCAGAGCTCACAGATAGTCTATCCACCCTTCTTGTTCCGGAAATCCTGACTCTACCTCCCCAGCACTGAGATTACAGTCAGACTGACATGTCTACCCACCACTTATAGAGGGGTTGGGGATCTGAACTCTAAAACTGTTAAAGCAAGAACTTGACCACTAAGCTATCTTTCCTGCCTCTGCTTGTGGTTTTAAGTCAAATGATGCAGAGTATTTTGAAGGAAGGAGCCCATATGGGAAAGGAGAGTGATTAATGACATTGTTGAGAACTTAATAACCTGATGAATAATAGTACTATGAAGTGAGTAATAGTGCTAGTGGCTGAGTGCTAGTTTTATTAAGTGACTGAAATATTATTAGTGAGTGAGTAGTAGCATTGTCACTGGGACAGGAGGCCTTTCACTTTTTTATGGAAATTAAATGATAGGAACCTAGAAAATAGGAGGCAAAAGATAAGAAAGGAATCTCCCTACAGAGGAACACAGATAATAGATTAGATTGCTGTGTCAAAACAACTGTAAGGTTAAGAATGCAGTTCAGTAGTAGAGCTCTTATTCAGTATATGAAGCCCGGGCTCAGTCCCCAGTACCACAAAAATTATTAATATAGCCATATGCAGATAAGAATGATTTCTGCATTTTTTCCAAGTTCAAATATTTGTTAGTTAAAAAAAAAAAAGGTCTGTCATTATCAGAGACACATAAAACATCAGGTAATGTCACTTACAAGCCCAGCACTAGGGGGACAGACAGGAGAATCCTAGGACTTATAGCCAGCCAGCCTAGTCTTGTGACAATGTTGAGACTGTATCTAGAAAAACAAGGTGTTCCTGAAGAGAGATCCCTGAGATTAACCTCTGGTGGATCCATGCACACAGACACACATACACACATACCCACACACGTGCATATACACAGATGCAAAACCCCAAACACAAATTAAATGCATTCATTTTCTAAAAACACAAACAAATGGGCTGTATAGATGTTTTCACTTAGCAGCAGATAGTGCCATCGCATGCAAGGAAGAGCAAGATTTCCCCCTCAGGTTTTTGAGCTTACGAGGGAATGAATCTGCTACCATTTCCTCAGCTGCTTCTCAAAGGTATACATTTGGTGACTTGTCCCGTTTCATGCATGATGTAGTAACACCCACCTTTGTGACTGCAGACTGTTTTGACTTAGTCTGCACGGATACTTGAGCCTTGACATGCAACCTTTCAAATACCACTCCCCTCCCATAAGTCTCCTGGCCTGGAGGAACCACTGTAGGGAGCCTGAAGAAAAGCAGCACCAGCGCATAATTGCTCAGCAGGGCACGTGGCCTGCAGCCTCCTGCTACAATATTTACGTCCAATTCCATTGAGATGGCCCCTCTCTGCTCACGTGACCCCAAATGCAGTTCTCACTCCGCCAAGCACAAACAGCCCAAATGCAGTCTGCGCCGGCAGCTTTGCACATGCTCCGTCTGGTCCTGTGAATCCTCACTCATTGAGGTTTCTATTGGCTTAAAGCAACCTTCAGTCGCCGAAGCTCTGAGACCTGCAGCATTTTCCTGGCTCAGATCCAAGGTAGGCACCCTCACAGAGACTGTTCTATTTTAGGATTTGGACGCTCTATCTGTTTTGGGGGAGGGGTGTGTAATACTCACACATGAGTATAGATGATGAATGGGACTCTGAGAGTAACTCTTCCTCCCCCACAATTTTTGTAGGAAGAGTATTTTACCTCTTTTTGACGTTGGCCTTGAAGGCAACCTGCAGATCTAATGCACACTTAATTCTCCAACAGGAGCCTCAGCCAAGGATGCTGAAGCCGACTGACGTGTTGGCTGCAGCGTGTGAGATGGTGTTTTCTCCTCGCCAGAGCCCTGCTTGGTTTTTGCTGTTCTTATGGTAAACGATGAGACAGGCTGCCATGGATTTCAGCACCTCATCTGTGTTTGATCAACAAAAAGGTAGAATGATGCTTTACTACATCGTTGGGTTCTGAGTACAACAGAAGGGATTTCCAGTTGTAAGGAAAGGTGTGTGTGTGTGTGTGTGTGTGTGTGTGTGTGTGTGTGTGTGTGTGTGTGTGTGTAAACCTGTTAAGAATTTCTCTTCTAACTTGATAAGCTTTTAGGAAGTGAAAAAAACAAGCGCATGGGTTTTCTGTCTTGCTGACATATTCCTGGCCTCATATTAAAGCTTGGGTTTAAGGCATGCCAGCTAATTTAGATAGTGCAATCTTTATGCGGTGTCTTAAAGTATATTAGAGAAAGTGATATCAGAATACATCCCATGCCTCTTTCAGCCTGTAAATCTCGTATTTCGTCACTACAGCCTTCACAAGCCACTGTGGATTCCCCTCCAGGAGAGACGTGACCCACAGACAGGTTATACTGACACAATAGCTCATTCAAGACTGTGCATCGACTTAATACTATATTATTTAATTTCAGTGTCAGAGTATTTTTTTACCCTTCATTTGCATGAAGGAGGTCCACAGGAGAAGTAGGCTGTGAAACTGATTCATTCCTATCGTCATAGGACATGCAGCCCTTCACGCTGTGTATGTGATTTTTCACATGCTGTGTGCCTCCACGTATGTATTTGTCATCTGTGTAAATTGCACAGTTCTTCTATGCATGATGGTAGGGTGAATTTGTCCACTCTTTAAACGTAACAGACATTTCTAGAACCTTTTTATGAAATATCTGGCACCTAACCCACTCTTCACACCGAGGTTCTTCAGCACCTCGAGATCTCTTTCTTTCAGCTACAGCATGAAATGGTGGCCTGGGGAAGCCTCATTAGGAAAATTCATTTCTTCTTTCTTTTTCCCAAATGTCGCTGCTTCAGGCCAGTGTTACCTCCTCTGGATCTACATCTGATTTCATGAGGGTATGATGTTTGCTCCATGGGGTTCTCAAATAATAACTTAGATTTCTGAGGCAGCTGGTAGAGTCTTCTCTGAGTCTTATTGAGACAGAGAGAGAGAGAGAGAGAGAGAGAGAGAGAGAGAGAGAGCCTTGAGATGAGAACACCTCGATTCATTGAGTCTGGAGACAGGCACTCTAGGGAAGGGGCTAATTCTCGTTCTCCCTCCCACCCCTTTTCCCCTCCCTGCACATTTTGTTCTCCTGATGGCAGTCAGTAGAAATGAGAAGTCTGCTTAGAATCAAACTGTTCACACTGGCCAGAAAACAGTGTTGCTGAGCCACGGAATCACATAGAAACACAATGGGCTTATTCTGGGGACTATTTTGAGGGAGCAGGGACTGACTTCAGAAGGACAAGCCTTTCACAATGAATTCATATGTTCCTCCGTGGGGCTTTCTATCTGGAGTGAGCTTGGTATATACCTAAGTGCTTGTTTAGAATATCTTCCTGCAGCATCTTTTACAGGAGCAATTTGCAACAACCCCCACACACACCCGAGTCTTCCCACAGCATTAACCCTTTCCTTGCTATCTCTGCACATCTCACTCTGTTCTCTCTGAAATTAGTATTTGCTGGAAACAGAGGCTCCTACAGTCACAGCTCTGAATGGCAAATCAGTTTAGCTTTGCAACCTTAGCATTTTACCTAACCTCCTCTGGGCTTTCATTTCCTCGGCAGGAACATGATGGAAATGATGTTTATGCAGTAGTATCCAAAACGATACTTAGGAAGCAGATTGCCACATTGCTGAGGTGCAGTGTTTCAAATCATGGCTGCTGCTGTTCTTGCTGGGTTTAATGCCACCTGATCTCCTCTTGACCTCCAGTTTAAATGTACCCATCCTCAGTCAGGGAGTTCAGTGCTGCTGGTTTACTAGATTGCATTCCATTTTCATTCAGAACTGCAGGGAGTCACTAAGAGTAAGTTCTGAGAGACAATGAACAGAAACGATGCCCCTGCAGCTCTCTCACCTCACTAGCCCTTCCTGTACCTTAAAAGCATGGGAGAGCCTAATAAGTTTTAAAACCTGAATAGATTTCAATATTGTATAATTCAGCAGATGGAAAGCTGATCACTTCAGCTTAATAGCCGATGTGGCAGGGAGGTAAAATGGGAGCTTGCTTTGTTCACTCTGTGCATCAGCCTGGCATTGCCGTATCTCCAGGAATGGTGTACCACTTCAGGGCATATGTAAAAGTGGGCTGAGTGAAGAACTTCAGGGAAGGGGTTTGCTATGGATCCTAACAACCACAGAATTGAAACCAACAGCACCAGGTTCACATGCATATATGGACAGAGACATTTCTTTCGAAGGAAGCTTAAATATGTTTTGGAAACTTTCTCTAGGGACATGTTGACAAATGTCTACCTCCTTATGGGCCACCAAGGACTGAGAAAATCAATGAATTTATAGACTTGCTTACAGAGCAAAGAGGAGGAGTCACTTCTAGGTTCATGAGTGACCCATTAGCTGCCACACCACCAAAAAGTCTCACCCTAACATGGTTGATAACTTCTCTATTACTGCATAGATGAAGTCCCCTCTTACTGAAGCATCCATCTTACTGAAGTCTGAATAGTCTAGCACTTCCCAGGACCCCAAGGCCGCATGCATTTAGGGTAAAATTACATATAAATGTCTAGGATGTGTGGGAGGGAGTGGACAGAATCTAAGGCAAGACTCCAAGGACACCCCCCACCTGCTGTCAATCCCTCCTTCCTGAAGGAATGTTCACAGTCAGGTGTACACAGTCAGGAAGCTCCATTTTGAGGGTCTCCTGCAAGTAACCACAGCTGCTCTGATGAAAATGGCAGCTATTGATCTCAGAGGATAATGTTCTACAGTGGATATTACACAGTCCATTAGATCTTGAACTTGGTTGGACAAGAAATAGGATGGGGTTTGGGGGGCATTGAAAATGGTGATGTCTGGATCCTACCTGTGGTGTTTTCAAAAAGATGGATATGGATTTGGCTTGGTCCCCATCCCCAGGATGCTCCAATATGAAGCAAAGATTGTGAACTGCTCAGTTCATACTGTTAACATTTCAGGGAGAATAAGTGAGGCATAGAGCAGCTCAAGATAGCTCTTACAATAATCACAATCTGCTTGTTACTAACAGAGAGGACCCGGACCTGGGTGTTCTCTATGCAGACAACAAAGCAATTGTAAGCTTCCAATTCCTCAAGCTCTCTGGCCTAGCAACTGCTGGAGGTAAGCTCAGGCCAGAAGTCTCTCATGGCTGTGCAGAGGATGGGGGAGCCACATGTAGGGATCTAAGGAGGTAAATCTCTATGACAATATTTTTCTACAAAGTCTTGTCTCAAGTCTCCACAGCCGCCTGAGCTGATGGTTCTCTCTGTTTTGGCTTCAGTATCCTCAGTACTGTAGATGGTTTTGCATATCAACAAGGTCTCTGAGAGCTTCAGGACCAGGTTATCTGACTGGCCCAGGCTATAGCTTGCTTTGAATACTTTAGAGGGAGAAAGCCTGAGTCTCCTGTGCCTTGTGCTTTCTGCTCTCACCATAGCAACAGCTCTGGTCCCACGTGTTCCTCCTAGCTGTCTTCCCTCTCAAGGCCCACATGCAAGAAAGGAGTGTAGTAAAGTGATTTACTATAGGACACAGAGGTTCCTGCTCCTCAAGTCAACATGCTCTGGAACTGAGGGGCATCTACATTTTCATCCCTACCACAACTCATAGAAAGAAAAGCTTTACTGTGTCCGAAGGAATCCCTGACCTCAGGGAGAAAACAGGAGACACAGCCACTGTCCATGGCCTCCCATGTTCCAGTCAGCCCCAGCATTGGCCATAGTGGGGAGGCCAGGCCCTACTGCAGTTCTGTTGGGAAATGGATCTAATGAGACTGAGTGGAGTGTGTGCAGCCACCTTGGGACTGCAAACTCCTCATAGCCTAGTTCTCTTGTAAAAGCATTGCTGCAAGGATGAGAGAAAGGGTGGGTCTTCTGCTCAGGGTAGCACAGTCAGCTAGTATGCTTGAGCACCATCCACCGGGTGCCTACAACAACAGAAATCTTCTGTCTCACAGTTCTGGAAGATGTGTATGAAATCAAGATGTCAGCATGAGCATACTCCTTCTAGAACTTTCAGGGAAGCATCCTTCCTTGCCTCTTCCAATTTCAGACTGTCATGACCTTATTACTTCTACCTCTGCCTCCATCTTTGTGTATTTATTTCCTCTGTGTGTGCATTACATGGTGCAAGTCTCAAACTCTTTCTGCTCCAGATAATGTAGGAGAAATGCCTCATAATCTATGACTCAACCCCATTGTTTCTTATCTGAGACAAGTGGTGTGTGTGTGTGTGTGTGTGTGTGTGTGTGTGTGTGTGTGTTTTATAAAACAATATGGGTAGGGTTTTGTCAGCCTGACACAAGTTGGGGTTGTCAGGTAAGAGGAAACCTCAATTGAGAACATATAGCAAGTCTGTGGAGACATTTTCTTGATTAATGGCTATGGGAAGGCCCAGCCCACTGTGGACAGTGCCATCCCTGGGCATGGGGTCCTGAGTTGTATAAGAAAGCAGACTGAGCAAACCATAGAGAACAAGCCAATAAGCAGCACTCCTTCATGGCCTCTGCTTCAGTTCCCACCTCAAGGTTGCCTTGAGCCCCTGCTCTGAATTTCCTTCCTGATGGACTCCAAGCTGTAAGATGACATAAAACCCTTCCTACCTCAAGTTGCTTTTGGTTATGGTGTTCAGCACAATGCGAGATCAAACTAGGACCAAAGGCAAAGTCTTAACATAACATGGTTTTGGTAAAAATCCATTTTATTTATGGTTTATAGAAAGTTGGCATGTAGGAGATGAGAGAAAGCATCTCTTTGGCACCTCCTCTGAACAGACACTGTGTGAGGATAACACAGTGGGAGAGCTGATGTCCACTGAGCACCCAGCCTCCTGTGCTAAGGACTACACCTAGACCAACTCCTATAATTCTACCAGCCTCTTTCTTTTATTTCCTTTATCAGCAGAATTCAGGAAGCTTGTGATCTAACCTAACATTACCATAGAGTAGGACAATAAAGCAGGGACCACAGCCTAATCTGTTTCTCTCCAAACCCCCACTCTTTTTGCCACAGTGTGTTGTTTTACTGGGCACTATAAAACTTAACAGGGAAATGAAGGCAACAACAATAACAAAATAAATCAATGAACCACTTTGCTTTACAAGCAAGCTGTTAATCTCATGGAATTTTAGATCAGCATACAAATATGTTGGTTTTAAAACTCAACTTCTCATCTAAAATGGTAATACCAAACAAAAAAGCCTGCATTTTGCTGAAAAAGCAAAAGTGACAACTGCAGGGCCACATCCAGATGCCTCCAAAGGAAAAATAAGCACATTTGAAATGATCTGAAGAGGACAGCAAGGGAGAGCAGGCAAAGGGGGCAGTGGAAATGGGGGGGTCATTTGGGTTTGGTTGGTGGTTTCAGGCTGCAAGACTGGATTTGAGGTTGGTATTCTGATTGACAGTTGAGATGAAAGGAGAGTGCACAGCAAATCGCCACCCACAGGCTTGGCATTCAGTTCTCTGCTGCCTCTGAGTTGACGCTCAGCCTTATCCACCTCTGGTTAAGAAAGGAGAACAGAGGGAAAGAGGATGGAAGAAGAATCTCTTTGCCAAAGTTCTGGGCCATTCTTGACCAAGGCTGGTTCTGTTTCTTCTCTCTTCTGCCCACTTCTTCCCATCAGCCAGCTCTTGAGACAGGTTATGAGAGACTAGTCCATTCTGGAGACTGCCAAGGTTGAATCTGTTAGTATCTCAGGAGATCCCACCTCCAGTAACCTTCACCCTTCCCAGCACCTTTAATGGGGATGGACAGAAGGGAGTATGTGACAGATATTTACCAAACAATCACAGTAACACCTTAGGGAGGATGATGTGATTGTCAGCATTCACCAGCTCCATTGCTAGACTCTGTGGGAGTCTGAGAATTTTATCTGGGGACTGGAGAAGCCCATGACTGGGTAGCCATGGCTCCAGTTATCAACCCTATTGTTTCTCACAGCTTTTCCAGATCCATTTCAGAAGGTTAAGCCTCAACGCAAGCAGAACTGAACTGGACTGCCACACTGAGAGTTCTCCATCTTCTCTATTTTCTCATCAACTCCACTGCATTGCAGGACAGAGCATCTCTGTAGGTTACCTCCTGCCTATGGAGCCACCATTTTGCCACCTAAAATAAAAGAAAACCTCTATGCTTTTAGGTTTTATTTTGATGAAACCAATATCTTTCCCACCCATAAGATATGAGCCAAGATGAGAAGGCGAAGATCTGAGTGCAGGGAGGCTAGGGTTGGTCTGAAAAGTGGCATGTGACTGGGCTAGGCACCATCTCACAAGAAGACGGGATTCCAGTGGTTGTCACATGCTGAGTGTGCTCGAAATTCTCTGAAAGCCTGTGGGGCATTCAGTGCAGTGTCTGCTGCATTGAATTGTGTCATGGAATTAGACACACATTCTATTGTGTCATGAACCATCTGTGTCTCAGATTTTCTGATTGGCCTTTTAATGTCATGAAGGTTTTACCCCGTGATTAACGCTCTGCTAACAGGTGTGTGTGTGTGTGTGTGTGTGTGTGTGTGTGTGTGTGTGTGTGTGTGTGTGCTTAATAAGTGTTCTTCATTTGTTTCTGTTTGTGAAAATTGAGGCCAGCACTTGGTCGCTAAAAAGATTGTTCTTTGTCATTGGTTATACTGGGGAAGGAGAAGTCATTGCATTCTGCGCAGGAAGCATTTCCATTCCTAAATGTGCCCTCAGAACATAAAATATATGCACATAAAAGGCAAGTGCTCTAATCATTTCTTAACTTTTTATTTGAAAATAATCTCTTGTGTGTTGGGGGAGTATCGATATATGCTCACGTGTGGGATATACATAGGGAGGCCAGAAAAAGATGCTGTTCTGTCTCTATCTGCCGAGTTCCTTGAGACAGGCTCTCACACTGAAGCCAGCACTCACCATTTTGGCTAGACTGTCTGGCCAACAAGCAACAACAATCCTCCTTTAACTGCCTGCTATAGTAGATGCATACACACACACACACACACACACACACACACACACACACACACACGCACACGCACACGCACACGCACACGCATACGCACATACACATGCACATACACGGGCACACACACACACACTTGACTTTTTATGTAGCTCCTCACACTTGTACAACATGAACTTCTTCCCACTCTGCCATCTCCCCAGCTCCTGAAGACAATTTTCAATTTATAGAAACAGAAGATACAGTAATAAAGAGAATATTTGAATGTCTCTTATGACATTGAGATTTTTGAAGTTACAGTCATTCTCATTTGTTAAAATTGAGTTACACTTTTGTAGTTTGTATGAATCTTCCTCACTGCTCAAGTGAGAGTCTGCCTTGCTCTCAAATGGTGTGTGTCTCTAGTTTTCACAGTATTGTTCAAATCCTTTATAATGATCATTTGGGGGTGTTGTAGTATTCAATGTCAATTGATTCTAACAGGGCCAAACTTTCCTATTTATGAAACTGATAACTTCTTTATTAAAGAAAAAAGCAATACATGAATAAGCACATGTCAACAGTGTAGTATTTTCTTATATAATGAAGAAATGTGTTCTTCATAGCCTCACCCCAGCCTGTTTCCAGTTCCTCATTAGCAAGATGGCTCCACAGCACTCATGGGTATCAGCTTCCAGAGAGAAATAGTCCACCGAAGACTATTAACCTCTAGTGACAGTTACAAGAAGAGCTAGAGCTCCATTTCCTGTAGTGGGCACTGTGGCCAACTCTTCATTCCAACTGTCTTGTTTAATTCTTGCCACAGATGCTGAGATAGACTCCATTTTTCTCTACCCAAGTTTGCATGACTGCCCAAGCCAACAAGATAAAGGAAAAGCAGCCAGGCTTCTTGTTCCCAGTCCCTCCTCACACTATCCTTCACCCCAAGATGCAGCTTCTCAATGCCACCAGACCACCCCATCAGCCCTTTACTGACAGGCAGCACTAAGAGGATAAAAAGGTGAGACAGCTGGAGTTCCTGGAACAGCAGAAGTCTCCCTCTCCTTTGCTGCCCCTGGACTGGGCTTCTTCTGCAGGGAAATGAGCCAGGAAACCTCAGCTCATAGTGGCAGCCCAAGCTCTTCCAGGGTGGGGTGAAACCAACTCCATGGAAGCTGGCTTGTGGAGCAAAGAATGGTCCCAGCATCTGAACAGGGGAGAGGAGAAAGAGCTCAAAGAGTGAGCAATCACTGGAATGTGACCCATGGAAACCCTGCAATGGCAGGATGATTTGCATGGACAGGGCTTGGCTTCCATCACAGAAGCTTCTGAGCCCCCCTCAGCTTCTGAGTCTCCCTCTCAGTCAGTTTGTTCTGTGTAGCAACAAGTTGACATTTCTGCAGAAGACAGTTCAGAGACCTGGGGTGCTGTAAACAAAAGCACATAGAACAGCCCCTGGTAGAGAAAAAATTTTTTCAGTCCGGGCTCCTTGCACATTGGTTGTGGTCCTATCAGCTTCCACACCTTTAATCAGAACTCACAGGTTTTTTTTTTTTTAACTTCTTGTTTTTTTAAAAATCATTGATGGAGCATCTAAGTTCACCTGAATTGATGCTCTGATTCTTTGCTTACGTAATGTTATGTGAAAACATCATCCTAGGCTTTGGGCCATAAGCAGGTTGACCAGTAGGGACCATTGAACACAGGGAGGAACTGAAATGGATGCAAAAGGATCTGCTTTCTGATTGTTGTAGAAGCTATTTAAAGATGGATCCTAAACTGCTGTTTTAACACTTGGGTACCACCCACGTTTCTTAGCCTTATATTGCCATGGTAATCACTATGTTTTGAGGAAGATTCTCATTATTCTAATAATTATGGTTTTATAATATTTGGGTATTTCACAGAAGAGATCTCCTTAGTTAAATTGGATATCCTTACCTACTCTTTTGTTTCCTCTTTGTGTTTGTTTCTGTTTGGGAGATGATAGCATAGCCATGATCATTTTATAAATAATAATGACACTTTTAGAGCTGGAAGTTAACTTGGTGAACATATAGCCCCACACTCTACTTCTTCCCATGTGAGGGCTGAAACCCAGAGGGATTCCTGGTGACAGGGTCCTGGGAACTGTATGGCCACTGAAGCCACACAGACCCTAGCTCGTCTCACCTTGTAGGGCAAGATGATGAGGCTAAAAAGGTGTCATGCACACGTTGAATTGATTAATACATGCAAAGTACCTGGAACTGTGTCTGGCCCATAGTAATTGCTTACTTAGTAAGTGCTGCTGTGAGCTGTAGGGAACTTAAAAAGGGAATTTAACAATCCCTTTAAGATTTTTTATCAAGATTTAATAAAGTGATACATGCAAAGCCCTTGGAGCCATCCCAGGCCATAGTGATGACTTGGGAAGTGCTGGTGACTCACCTAAGGTCATTTTGACAAGCCACCTCAAGCTAACTTCTCCTCTGTAAAGGATTCATGACAGAGCACCTGTTTTCAATTGCTAGGTGCTGAAAACCACTCAGAAGAAAGCTAGGCTCCCTGGCAGCTGGTAGATCTTAGAACATTGCTACTGCTCTTTTCCTACCTTTTGTCTAAAATGGTGGGTACATTTTATTGACGCACATCAGCAAACCAAAGTGTCCTTATGTCCTGTCTTTTAGTAACAATAGAATTCACATATTACTGGATTTACCTGGTAGAATATAATTTAAAATTTTCTGCTTACAAATTCAAATGGTTCATAAATGCCCCCCAGTGTGTGTGTGTGTGTGTGTGTGTGTGTGCATGCATGCACATGCACATGCATTCACCAGTTTAGAGTAAGCTTAGAAAATAAAAAATTAAGAATAATTTATTAAAAATTAATAATTAATATTAATTTTCTGCATGAATTGTTCATTTCTTGATCGTTTTGGCATACTTCAACTTCACATTTTAAGAAAATACACACACACACACACACACACACACACACACACACACACACACACAGAGTTGTGCTCCTGCCACCAGCTTCACCACCTCCCCTGGCTGTGTGATCAATGTCACTGCTGTGCTTCCAACTTCAGGTTGACTGTGAAGTGTATTTTGCTACAGTGAACATAAACTCTAACACAATGACGCTTCTGAGCCACAAAGCTGTACAACAGTGGAAAATGGGGAGTAGGGGGCTGTAAGACTGAATGGAATGTGGGAATGTGAAGTAAGTGTCCATCCTGAACCAAAGAAAGGCCAAAATTCAATGGACTGCATGGGATCTCGGCATGCTGGCAAAAGGGCAATTACAGAACACAATGCCAGGGCAGTTACAGGCCATGGTATCTATGGGTCAGAAGGTAGAATCTGGGCCTAACAGCCTTCAGTCTTGGTGGGGTTTCACCCATGCAATGTTGGGTAAGTCACTTGTGTTTCTAGTCCAGTCAATTGGCCCTGCCCAGTGGCTGACAGTAGTCCAGGCTTCAGCCTCAGATGGAAGGCCACTGTCCTGGCCTCTGAGGGCCACACTGCCTTCAGGAAGCATCATCTTCCAGAATTTTCTTTCTCTTATCTCTTACCTTGTGGCCTCACATCTGTTAGGACCTATTAACCCCTTCCTTTAGACTATTTCTTGTCTTTTCTGTTACCACTTACCCAGAAATAGGACTTCTGTTTTGTTTATTTGGAGTTCAAGATAGAGAACAAAAGAGAGTTCAGTGTCTTGGTGGCAGGGGAAACAGACCTGGAGATGCTTGTGACCACACACTCTGATACAACTAGATCCCTGTGTCCACGTTCGCCTCCTGGTAACAACCCTCCTCCCTCTCCAGCAACATCACACAATGGGTAGAAATAAGGGATGGGTATGCATCCAACCCCTCCTGGCCTATAAGTAAAATAAGTATCTATAAGTAACTGTAAGACATCAGTTTTTTGTTTGTTTGTTTTACAAATTGTATTTATATAGGTATGGGCATGTATGTCTGCATACCACATGTGTGTATATTTGTCCTTGGAGGCCAGAAGAGGGCTTCAAATCCCCAGGACTGGAATTACAGAGAGTTGTGAGCTGCCATGTGGGTGCTGGGAATCGAACTTGGATCCTTTGTTATTTATGTTATTGATAGCATATGGAGCACTAGGAGCAGCCTGTGCTCTTAACCACCAAGATGTCTCTACAGCCACCAACACCAACATTTTTTTCATCTCTTCTTTTTTTTTGGGAGATTTTTATATTTGAATTGGAAACACGATTGTTTTACATGACAATCCCAGTTCCCTCTCCCTCCCCTCCTCCCTTACCACTCCCCCCAACTAAAACCCTACCTATTACATATCCTTTCTGCTCCCCCTAGGTGGTGAGGCCTTCCATAGGGTGTCATCAGAGTCTACCCTATCCTTTGGGATAGGGCCTAGGCCCACCCCCGTGTGTCTTGGCTCAGGGAGTATTCCTCTATGTGGAATGGGCTCCCAAAGTCCACACCTATGCTAGGGATAAGTACTGAACTAGTACAGGAGGTCCCGTAGATTTCCGAGATTTCCTCCCTGAAACCCATGTTCCTGGGGTCTGGATCAGTCCCATGCTACTATCCCAGATATCAGTATGGGACTAAGTTCTCTGATGTTCAGGTCAGCTGTTTCTGTGGGTTTCACCACCCTGGTCTGGACACTTGTTCTATCTGCAGTCTTCTACATGCCAGTATCCAGTTATGCCAGCGCCATTTGTTGAAGCCGTTCTCTTTATTCCATCGTATAAATTTAGATTGTTTGTCAAAAATCAGGTGTTCATATGTGTGTGGGTTAATATCAGGGTTTTCACCTTGATTCCGTTGGTCTACCTGTCTATTTTTGTGCCAATACCAAGCTGTTTTCAGGACTATAGCTCTGTAATAGAGCTTGAAGTCAGGAATGGTGATGCCTCCAGAAGTTCCTTTATTGTACAGGGTTGTTTTGGCTATCCTGAATCTTTTGTTTCGCCATAGAAAGTTGAGAATTGTTCTTTCAAGGTCTGTGCAGAATTGTGTTGGGATTTTGATGGGGATTGCATTGAATCTGTAGATTGCTTTTGGCAAGATTGCCATTTTTACTATGTTGATCCCACCTATCCAAGAACATGGGAGATCTTTCCATTTTCTGGTATCTTCTTTAATTTCTTTCTTTAGAGACTCAAAATTCTTATGGTACTGGTCTTTCACTTTTTTGGTTAGTGTTACCCCAAGGTATTTTATGTTGTTTGTGGCAATTATAAAGTGTGATGTTTCTCTGATTTCTTTTTCCACCAATGTGTCATCGGTATATAGTAGGGCTACAGATTTTTTTTTTTTGAGTTAATCTTGTATTCTGCCACTTTGCTGAAGATGTTTATCTGCTGTAGGAGTTCCTTGGTAGAGTTTTTTGGGTCACTTATGTAGATTATCATATCATCTGCAAATAGTGAAAGTTTGACTTCTTCCTTTCCGATTTGTATTCTCTTGATCTCTTTTTGTTCTTTCATTGCTCTAGCTAGAACTTCAAGGACAATATTGAAGAGGTATGGAGAGAGTGGACAGCCTTGTCTTGTCCCTGATTTTAGAAGAATTGCATTGAGTTTCTCTTCATTTAATTTGATGTTGGCTGTTGACTTGCTGTATATTGCTTTTATTATGTTAAGGTAGGTTCCTGTTATCCCTGATTTCTCCAAGACTTTTATCATGAAGGGGAGTTGGATTTTGTCAAAGGCTTTTTGCGGCATCTGGTGAGATGATCATATGGTGGATTACATTGATGGATTTTCATATGTTGAACCATCCTTGTGTCCCTGGGATGAAGCCTACTTGGTCATGATGGATGATTTCTCTGATGGGTTCTTGGATTTGATTCACCAGTATTTTATTGAGTATTTTTGCATCAATGTTCATGAGGGATATTGGTCTGTATTTTTTTCTCTTAGTTGTGTCTTTGTGTGGGTTGGGTACCAAGGTTATTGAAGCCTTGTAAAAAGAGTTTGGCAATGACCCTTCTGCTTCTATCATGGAGAATATTTTGAGGAGAATTGGTATTAGCTGTTCCTTGAATTTCTGGTAGAATTCTGCACTGAAGCCATCTGGCCCTGGGCTTTTTTTGGTTGGGAGACTTTTGATGACTACTTCTATTTCATTAGGGGTTATGGGTTTATTTAAATTGCTTATCTATTCTTGGTTAAATTTTGGCAAGTGAAATCTATCCAGAAAATTGTCCATTTCCTTTAGATTTTCAAATTTTGAGGAATACAGGTTTTCAAAGTATGACTTGATGATTCTCTGGATTTCCTCAGTGTCTGTTGTTATATAACCCTTTTCATTTCTGATTTTATTAATTTGCATGTTCACACTCTGCCTTTGGTAAGTTTGGATAATGGTTTGTCTATCTTATTGATTTTCTCAAAGAACCAAATCTTCGTTATATTGATTCTTGTTTTGTTCTCCTAGTTTCCATTTCATTGATTTCAGCCCTCAATTTGATTATTTCCTGGCATCTGCTCCTCTGGGTGTATTGGCTTCTTTGTGTTCTAAAGCTTTCAGCTGTGCTGTTAATTCTCTAGTGTGATTATTCTCCTGTTTCTTCATGTGGGCACTTAGCACTATGAACTTTCCTCTTAGCACTGCTTTCAAAGTGTCCCATAAGTTTGGGTATGTTGTGTCCGCGTTCTCATTGAATTCTAGGAAATCTTTCATTTCTTCCTCGACCCAGGAACTGTGCAATTGGGTGTTACTTAATTTCTATGAGTTTGTGGGTTTTCTGTAATTTGTGTTGTTGTTAAATTCTAACTTTAATGCATGGTGGTCTGATAAGATACAGGGGGTTATTTCAATTTTTTTGTACCTGTTGACGATTGCTATCTTGCCAAATATGTGGTCAATGTTAGAGAAGGTTCCATGTGGTGCTGAGAAGGTCAATTGTTTTGTATTTGGATGGAATGTTCTATAGATATCTGTTAAGTCCAATTGTGCCATAACTTCTATTAGTTCCTTTGTTTCTTTGTTAAGTTTCTGTCTGGTGTTCCTGTCCAGTGGTGAAAGTGGGGTGTTGAAGTCTCCCACTATAAGTATGTATGGTTTTATGTGTGATTTGTGTTTTAGTAATGTTTCTTTTACAAACGTGGATGCCTTTGTATTTGGGGCATAAATGTTCAGAATTGAGACTTCATCCTGATGGATTTCTCCTGTGATGAGTAGGAAGTTACCTCCTTCATCTCTTTTGATTGATTTTAGTTTAAAGTCCAATTTGTTGGATATTAGGATTGTTACCCCCGATTGTTTCTTGGGTCCATTTGATTGGAAAATCTTTTCCCAACCTTTAATTCTTAGGTATCTTCTGTCTTTGAAGTTGAGGTGTGTTTCTTGTATGCAGCAGAAGGATGGATTCTGTCTTCTTATCCATTCTGCTAATCTGTGTCTTTTTATAGGCGAGTTAAGACCATTAATGTTGAGGGATATTAATGACCGTTGATTGTTCATTTTTGTTTGTTTTTGATTTGGTGATGGTGGCGAAATTATGTGTGGGATTCTATCCCTTTTCCTTTTGGCTGTTGGTAAAGTGGGATTATCTGTTGCCTATATTTTTCTGGTTGTAGTTAACTTCCTTGGATTGCACTTTTCCTTCCAGAAGTTTCCATAGGGCTGGATTGGTAGATATGTATTGTTGGAATCTGGTTTTGTCATGGAATATCTTATTGTCTCCATCTATATTGATTGAAAGCTTTGCTGGATATAGTAGTCTGGGCTGGCATCTGTGGTCTCTTAGTGTAGGTGGAATATCTATCCAGGACCTTTGGCTTTCAGAGTTTCCATTAAATAGTCAGGTGTAATTCTGTTAGGTTTACCTTTA
The DNA here is from genome assembly GCF_003668045.3 of Cricetulus griseus. NCBI lineage: Eukaryota > Metazoa > Chordata > Mammalia > Rodentia > Cricetidae > Cricetulus > Cricetulus griseus. The sequence continues at coordinate 330,200,796 of NC_048595.1, forward strand.
TATGTTACTTGACCTTTTTTCTTTGCTGCTTTTAATATTTTCTCTTTATTCTGTATGTTTGGTGTTTTGATTGTTATGTGGCGAGGAGATCTTTTTTTTGGTTTAGTCTATTTGGTGTTCTGTAGGCTTCTTGTATTTTTATTGGCATGTCTTTCTTTAGGTTGGGAAAGTTTTCTTCTATGATTTTGTTGAATATGTTTTCTGGGCCTTTGAGTTGGATTTCTTCACTTTCTTCTATACTTATTATTCTTAGGTTTGGTCTTTTCACAGTATCCCATATTTCCTGAATGTTTGTGTTAGGGATTTGATGAACTTAAGATTTTCTTTGGTTGATGTGTCTATTTCTCCTAGTGTATCTTCAACTCCTGAGATTCTCTCTCCCATCACTTTTTTTTTTTTTTTGGTTTTTTTGAGACAGGGTTTCTCTGTGTAGCTTTAGAGCCTATCCTGGCACTCACTCTGGAGACCAGGCTGGCCTCAAACTCACAGAAACCCACCTGCCTCTGCCTCCCGAGTGGTGGGATTAAAGGCGTGTGCCACCAACGCCAGGCTCTCTCTTGCATCTCTTGTATTCTGTTTTTATGCTTGCGTCTGTAGTTCCTGATCTTTACCCAGCTTTTCTATTTCCAGCATTCCCTCAGATTGTGCTTTCTTTATTGTCTCTATTTCAGTTTTTAGGTCTTGAACTGTTTCCTTGAGAGATTTGTTGATGTCTTGTATTTTTTGGTTTTTTTTTTTCTTCCATTTCTAAGGGATTTTTCTCATGTCCTCTTTGAGGTCCTCTATCATTTTCAGGAAGATGTTTTTAAGATCATTCTCTTCTGCTTCATCTGCATTGTGTTATTCAGGGCTTGCTGGTATATGGTTCCTAGTCTCCGGTGGTGTCATATTGGGTTTTCTGTTGTTGAATGTGCTTTTACATTGACCTCTTCTCATCCTTTCTTCTGGTGGGTGTAGCAGGAGTCTCTTCCTCTCCTGGTGGGTATGGGACCAAGGTTCCCATTTGGTAGATGCAAACAGATCCAATACTCTGATGTCTGTCCTCTTCTCGTGGATGGAGGTGGGACTGTTACTGGGGCCTTGGCAGTGTCTGGGTGAAACACCAACATTTTAATGGCTAATCTTCACTGTCACTTGATTTGATTTGATCATATAATGATAGGTGACCCGTATTTGGCTTTCCACAGATGTTAGGTAGACACATAGAATGTCAATCATAGAGGAAAACCTAGAGGCAGGCAGTCTGCTCAAGGGCATCTCCAAGATACACTTGTTGGGAACCTACTGAGATACAGGCTGCGGCTGGAAAGCACTAGCTCACAACGTAGCCCCTCCTATGTCTCTGGGTCTTCAAAAATTTCTCTTCTGGTTTGTGCCCACCAGAATTCATTCTGGGCCCACAGGAAGCAATCAATGTCAAACTCTCCTTCCCAGCATTTGAAAGCAACTGTATGTTTAATGGAGTTTGCTCCTTTCCAAACCAAAACCTGCTTCTTTTACCACTTCTCACCCCTCTCAGAGGTCCCAAGCAATTGTGAAAGTCTAACTCTATCACCTGCCACTCTCAGAAAATGAAGAAGTTAAAGACAGTCGCATAGTTGTTTCAGAATAACGAAAGGAGAGTTGATATAAATGCTCACCTATTTTTAGGTTTCCAAAGCTACCTAAGCTAACACAACCCTTCACAAAAATGAATGTAAAGCCGGGCATTGGTGGCACACGCGTTTAATCCCAGCACTCGGGAGGCAGAGGCAGGCGGATTTCTGTGAGTTCAAGGCCAGCCTGGTCTCCAGATCGAGTGCCAGGATAGGCTCCAAAGCTACACAGAGAAACCCTGTCTTGAAAAACCGAAAAAAAAAATGTAAAATTTATACTTACCTAATTAAAGAAGGACTAATGCAATATAGTAACACCAAGAGATCCACCAGAATTCAATGTGTGTGTGTGTGGGGGGGACTGCATTTGGAAAATGAACCTGAAATTGATCAATTAATACAATTGTCCCATTTTAAAGGTTATATAATTTTAAAAAAACACATCTTTTTAAGAATTAGATTACTGACAATTCATACTTGGGTGTTTCCTAAGTTGGGAATGGCCATGCATTTATGTAATCTCAGCACAAGGGAGACTGAGGCAGGAGATCACCAGCAGTTCAAAGCCAGTGAGTTCAAGGCAAGCCTGGGCAAGTTACTGAGATCCTGTCTCAAAATGAAAACCTGAGGCATGTTGAAGCATGCCTGTAATCCCAGTACTCAGAACAAAGAGGCAGGAAGATTGCCTCACATTTGAAGCCAGTCTTCACCGTGAGTTCCCGAGATTACATATTGAGCAGGGCTGCCTCTTAATAATTAAGTAATCATTTAGTTAATCAACAAATAAATAAGAAGAAAAGCAAAATAAAGTATCTTCTAGACCGGTATCTGTACTTGTTTCTGTATGTCAGAGCGCTCTGCTCCAAACTGGCTCTGAATTATATTCAACAGCATCAGTGTCCCCATGGCCCAGAGCCCAGGCAGGGACCATAAAGACTCTTCCTCACCAGCGGGTGGCAATGTTGTCACATGGAACCATTATGGTGCCGTGAAAACCTGGTACCTCCTGAAAGGTGCTAAAGCCTTACTTCCTTATGAATAGTTAAGCCCGTCTAGTTTGCCCCAAGAGGATACTTTCTCTGCTGTCCGACAGTACCCAGGATAACTATGGGGAAAGAAAGAGGAATCTGAATTAGGAGAATGCCATGAACCATCCCTTTAAATGATGTTACTGCCCCGTCATAGCAGCCGGAGGATATCTCAATCACCGCCGAGACATTTGTCTTCCCACAGGATCATGTTACTTTAAAGGACAGAGAGGCTACACCTTTGTTACCAGGCTTTGCTATCTATAGTAGATGCAGAGTCCATGGGTGACTGAGTTTATTTAAATTCTCCAGAGGCAACCAGTCCTATCTGAAAGAATAATCCAAAATCTGCAGATCCCTCTGCAAATGCTCAGAACGAATTCCGACAAGGGTGACTCAGTGGTGAGTTCAGCCCCCCAGGGATCCTCAAAATAGAACAAACTAAAGGAAGTATCTCAAACCATCTGGTTTGGACTCTGAAAACTAAAATGACCTTTACCCTGACATGACCCTTCCACAGAAAGGTCACGGTTTAAGCAGTGCTCATGTTAATCTGACCTTGAAGCAACTTCAACAAAATGGACTCAGTAATCGATGCAATCAATCACTTTCCTAAGAACTCCACAGTGACCCGAGGGCACAGCCATCATTAAAACTCTAAAAATGGAACCTTCATATATGTCAAATCTGAGGAGCTGGAAGCACCCAATACTTTGCTAAGAGTGAGCTGTATACCTGAAGCCCTAGAGTTAGCAGTAGGCCCTCAGGGTTAAATAAACAATTTCTAATAAACCAGAAACCAACTTGGTTTTGGGCCATGTAAAATAAGGAAAGAGTTGATATCAAAAATGTCTGTCTAGCCTTCCACTTTTTAGCTAAAAATTAATCATTTAAAACGTTATCAGTTTTGTTTTGTGTTTACCCATCAGAGTATTTATAAAGGTCAGCATTGTCTCTAAGTTCCCATTTTATTGGATGCATTTTATTAGAGTCAGAAGTTACTCTGTGAAGCTGCTGTACAGTTCTTAAGCACACAGTGTCTGCACTTCTCATCTCGCAGCAGGCTGGAAATGGCTCATAGACAATACCAAATAATACAACTTTAGCCCAGTTTTTGTTTTCCTTGACCATTACAATTTTACCTTTATTATCTTTCGACAATAACTTTATTGGCATTAGTCACTCACTGAGTAATTCCAAAATTCCCTTTGAACAAACCTCAGAAATCAATCACGGCCCCAGGCGTAACCTACCAGCTGGCTTCACCCTTTGCCAGCCTTTCCTGTTTGTGTGCAAATCAAGAAATATTTTTCTCTATGTTCTCCATTAACTCACAGTTAATGTTAGAAGGTTGGAATTCTAAAATACAGTTTTTTTGGTTTTGAGGATTTTATCCAGGAACTGTTTCCTTATGTGTTGTATTATCGAAGCATTTACACAGCTCTGACTGCATACTCAGAAGCAACCTGAAGGAGGAAAGATTCATTTTGACTCATGGAGCAGAGGGTTCAGTCCATTGTGCTGGCAAGGCACAATGGTGAAACAGAACAGTTCACATCACAGCAGTAAGGAAGTGTCATAAAGAATTCCCAAGGGACTAGGGACAAGAGACCCCCAAGGACCCATCCCCAACATGATTTCCCCTAGCTAGAACCTCATAATGATCTCAGAACCTAATGGCACCACCACTGGATGCCATTCCCATAATACATGAACCTTTTGGGGCAGCACATTCTAACCAAACCGTTAACAGCAATCATCATACAAAGTGCTGCCTATCCTGTTAGTAGTAAAATACTAATGTAAAGCAGCAAGCCACATCTCTCTCAACATTTAAGAGGGAAAAAAGTTTGGTTGCCTTTGTTGAATGTAAACAATGTAAATTCACTGCAGAGTCTGGAAAGTATAATAGGTTCAGAACATGTCCAAGACATTCAACTCTTTAAAGATGCTCTTCTGGTCCTTTGTGTATTTCATGTATACACACACATAAAATGTTTTAGAACATGCAGCCAACATGTCTCTACATGGGGCTTCCTCTTCATTCATGTCATGTTTCTCATTTTCTCCATTGCCAGTCTCTCTCTCTCCTTCTGTGTGCATTCTAGATTCGTTCTGCATGCAGCTGTGCATAAGTCTATCTGTTTAGGCTTCATACAGAGAGGCAAGACGCGTTCAAATCTTGCTCCCCGGAAGAACATTACACAAATGATGAATTCATGGTGCTAAATAGGTAGATGATAAAAGACAGACAGAGCCCGGGCGTTGGTGGCACACGCCTTTGATCCCAGCACTCAGGAGATAGAGACAGGAGGATCTCTGTGAGTTCGAGGCCAGCCTGGTCTTCAGAGTGAGTGCCAGGATAGTTTCCAAAGCTACACAGAGAAACCCTGTCTCGAAAAACCAAAAAAAAAAAAAAAAACCCAGATACATACATATGTAGAAAGATACATAGAGAAAAGAAAGGGTTGTGTGTTGTTTAATTATATAGAGCTACTGGAAAATGTTAAGTGGGTTTGTGACCTTCTATTAAAAAACAAACAAAACCTCCTGCCCCCATTTTAGATTAAAAGGACCAACTGTCATTTTCCTTCATACCTGTTATTTCTTCAACATCTTTTCTAATTTCTGCAGAAATTCTTTGTGCCAGCTGTAAAGTTAGGCCTAGGGATCTACACTCACCATGCTTTAGACTGGGCATTTCTACACAGCCTCTAGGGAAGTGCCTCCCAGTTCCTAATGACTAGTTGCATAGCATATCCTAAACTAAACAAACTCTGAAGCTCATTTCAATCAGCCTTGTAGATCTTCCCTCCCTCCTCCTCTGTGCTTCACTCCCAATTCCTTCTAAGCATATTTCCTAAATGGTCTTCTAGCCAAGACAATCCATCTTCAATAACAGGATGCTTGTTACCACTGATTGTGACCCGGAACATTTCTATCAAGCTCTAATGACTCAGATACCTTTCTCTGCCACTCAGTCACTGTTACTGCTAACTGCTTAGGAGTCACAGAATGATTCCATTGTAGAAATGTTTGCTTAAAAGCCCTTTGAAAGCAATGCTATTCACAATAGTAACAAAAGAATAAAGTACTTAGGGATAAACCTAACCTAGAAGGCAAAAGATTTGCGTACTCCAAACCACAATGAGTTACTGAAGAAAATTAAAGAAGTTACCAATAAATGAAAAGACATCCTGTGCTTCCTGAGTTAGAAAATCATATCAAGATGTCACTGCTCCCCAAAGAAGTTTGTAGATTCAGTACAACCTCTGTCAAAACTCAATGACAATTTTACAGAAATGGAAAAGTTCATTCTAAAAATTTATGTGAAATCTCAGTGTACTCCCAGACATTTTAGACAGTTTTATAGAAGAATAACAAAATTAGAGGAAGCTCTTACCTCTCCTGATTTTAGAAGTTATTATAAAGCTGCAATAATCAAAAGGGAATATAACTGAGAGTTCAGAAATGATCCCATACATTTATGGTTAGATTGTTTTGATTTTTGTTTTTCAAGACAAGGTTTCACTGTGTAGCTCTGGCTGTCCTAGAACTCACTCTGTAGACCAGGCTGACTTACAGAGATCCACCTGCATCTACCTCCCTGAGTTCTGGAATTAAAGGCATGCACCACCACCATCTGTTGGTTAGCTAATTTTAAAGAAGGTTGCTAAGATCACTCAGTAATAGTCTTCAAAATATAATGCTTGAGAAATTAGTCACAGGAAAGAAAGTTCTTAGACCCTCACCTTACAGCGTATCAAAGACCCAATCATAATGCCTAGAACCTTAAAGCTCTTTTTAAAAGGCCTAAAGAAATCTATCTAGCAGTGGATTTGGCAGTGCTTTCCTGGATATGATGTCAAATGTACAGGCATCAGAAGAGAAACATTGACAAACTGAATTGCAAGATACTACTAACAGTGCAAACAGGAAAGCCATAGAGTACGAGAAGATGTTTATGCATCAAACATCTCATATGGGAGCTAATATCAGTAACAGGATTCTTCATATATCCCTACAAGACAACACCACAAAACAACAACAGTCCTATTCCAAAGTGAACAAAGGATTCTAATAAGCATTCCTCCAAAATTCCTCCAAAAATAGAGGGACAGCCAAAGACACGTGCTAAACATGTTCAACATTGCCAATCATTAGGGAAATGTAATTTAAAACCACAACCAAATGCCACTTCATACTGAAAAGGATGGCTGTTATAAACAATGATGCACTTTCACACACAATAAATAAGTGCAAGGAGATATGTGGAATTAGAACTTGTGGGCAGATATGGTGATGTAAAATGATAAAGTTGCCTTGAAATATAGTGTCTTAGTCGGGGGTTTCTATTGCTGTGATAAAATACCATGACCCAAAGCAACTTGAGGAAGGCATTTATTTCATCTCAAAACTCTCAGGTCACAACCCATCACTGGGGGAAGTCAGAGTAGGAACCTGGAAGCAAGAACTGAAAGAGAGAGAGACTATAGAGGAACATGGTTTACTGCTTGTTCCCCATGGCTTGCTGAGCCTGCTTTCTTATATAATTCAGGACCACATGAACAGGGATGATACCTCCCACAGTGGGCTGGGCCTCCCATATCAATCATAAAATAAGAAAATGGCCTATAGACTTGTCTACTAACCAATCTTATGGAGGCATTTTCTCAACTGAGTCCCTCTTCCCAAATGACTCTAGCTTGAGTCAAGTTGACACAAAACTAGTAACAATAACAGTATGTTGGATTATTAAAAACTGAACAAAAGACAGTATAATCATATGACCTGGCAGTTCCACTTTTGAGGGTATACCCCAAATAGTTGAAAGCAGAGTATCAAAGCAATCTGTGCACACATGTTCACTTCAGCATTACTCACAATAGCCAAGAGAAAGACAAAGAAAAAGCAAGTGTCCATCAAGAGATCAATAGAGAAATGCAGTATGGTTGGTTCATATATAGGAAAATATATCACTTAATATTCAAAAGGAAGGAAAATCAGATACATAGTCCTCCATGAATGAGCCTCAAAGACACTTTGCTAAGTGAAATAATCTAGTCACAAAGAGGGAAATACTGTTGATTCCACATGGATTTAAAAAAGAAAAAGAAAGAAAAGAACCTAGAATCACATTCATATAAAGTAGCATAATGCTTCCTGGGGGCTGGGCAGGAAAAGATGGGGTTACTGTTTAATGGGTACAGAGTTCTGGAAAATGAAAAGGACTTGGAAAATGTGGTGGTAGTGGTTATGCAATGCTTCAAGTGCCTTAAGGCCATAGAACTGTACAGTTAGAAATGTTAAAACAGTAAAATTATATTGTGCATGCAAACTATCTAGACCATGATCTTCACCTCATGGAATTATCTCCAGAACAAACCCACCTACTTTCTTGAGCTACTCATGAGACACAAATGAAAGCTGCTGTCTCTCATTCTAGCCACTCTCAGTATTCCCAGCCTTCTCCAGACACATTTAACACAAGGCTAGAGATCTCAGTATGACACTGATCTGTGAAGAATGGAAGGCCCCTGTCACCTCCATCAGTATGGTTATAATCAGTTAGCAGCAGGAGTTCCTCCTAGTGCCTTAAACATCAATTCCTGTGGCACTAATATCCATCTAATACCTTGTGTTTTTCGCTAATGTACCTCTGCTAACATTGTCCTTGTCTAGAACTCCCTCATGGACTAAAAAGTAAATTAAACACAAGATAGTGCAAAATGACAAGCCACAAGAACAAACAAATAAAAGGAATATATTGGCACATGCAAATATTGGGATACTGTTGGTCTAAGGTGTGGTGATTCGGGTGTTTAAGTGATGTCAACAGGCCTTAACTCTTCTTCACCGAGCTGTTCTCAGCTCTGTGCTTCATCTTCAGTCTTCTTAGACAGGTTTTCCATCTAGAAGCTGACTGCAGGCTTCCCGATTCATGGGTGGTGAAACAGAGAGAGAGCAGCACTCTCAACCATTCCAGCAAGAGTATGTTTGCTTTTCACAAACTCTAATCAGGTCACAGCCCTGATTATACGTCACTTTGACCACAATGATGCAAATTCTTAATAGCTTTTGTTCCAGGTCATATGCTCCACCTCTAGATCAGGGCAAAGTCAGTCCACTGAAACAGCTGTTTGGCTGAAAGTGGAGCATTGGTGATCATCTGAGAGCACTCAGATTAAAGCAAGCATTGGGGTGAGGGGAGGTTGAGCAACAGAAAGGACAGTGTCGGCCCACCTTTCCATGAGTCCCAGTAGGTAGTTTACAGATTCAGATACGCTGCACATTAAATGTGATATTCAAATTCAACTGACAAAATATATTGGGTCCTAATTCTAGGAGGCAGTACAGTCCCACATTGTGATCAAGGTGCTGTCTGTATCTTATTACATTCAGTCGTGAACTGTACACAAACATGTTCTTATATAACATAGTCTACAAAAGCCCACAGTCAATCTGGTTTGATGGCATTCACCTATAATCTCAGCACAGGGGAGACAGAGGTAGGAGGATCATCCATAAGTTTGAGACCAGTCTGGTCTACATAGTGAGTTCCCAGCCAGCAAGGGCTACATAGCAATACCCTATCTCAAAACAAAAAGAAACAAAAAGCTCCATGGTTCTGTTGTCACCTTTAGCAGTTCCCTGAGCCAATCAGGCTCCTCCTTCCAAGGTACCACTATCAGCATCTTTGAATGTGTAGCTGAAAGTAGATTCATCTTTTAAGTTGGGGCCCTTGTTCTTATGCCCAGAGACACTGGAAGTCACCGTAGTAAAATTCCAGACTTATGTGAAGATTTGTAGTGAATTCTAAGTGATATATAGCTTCTTTAATAGCCATGATTGAGAGCCCCCTTTAAACATATGACTCAGAGTATGCTATCTAAATAAGCCAAATTTTTAAGTGAAGCAAAAATCATAAAATGCTTACTAAATGCCAGGCCATTCCTAGTCACACAGAATTAATGCAGTGTCACCCCACACAACTTTCTAAGGGAGGTGGTTATCAGTGTTGCCAAGATCATTTCCATTTTACAGATAATGAAACTAAAAGCCAGGTGAGGGTGACTGGCCCACACTTCCATGCACCTGGTTAGCACAAACATGGCTTGTATACCAAAGGTATCTGACTCCAAAGTCATCAAACAAACCATATACAAGTGGCGTTTGTTCCAGACACCCTTCACCCACCAAGCAAATGAGCAGAGGAGCCTCAAAAATACAAAACACAAAACCAAACATGGATGAGTTAGAAAGCTCACTCACTTTACAAAACAATGTCTTCATAAACAATCTGTCCTCAGTAACAAACTTGCCCTATAACTGGTTAACTGGTTAAAAATCATTAATGGTTTCTCAGAAATACTGGGACAGAGAAACTAAACTACAACTTTAGTACATGTGCCAGCTAAAGTTCAAAGAACTGAAAAGCCAACTTGAGCCTAGTGTCCACATTAGAAGAAAACACAACTTTGAAACTGTTGAGATACTCTTTCTCTGAACATCAGTTATACTTGGAGAAAATGCTCCTGGGAGCAACTATAATAGAGGGCCTTGACACAGCCTCCTTCCAGGAGTCTCCGCATGAGAATTGCTTCCTAGCCTTCTCTGTGCATCCTGGAGTCACCTGACCCAGTCTGTTGTCATCCTTGGCAGTAAAATCTGTTGGATCAATTTGTCACAAAGGTGCAGAGGTAAATAGGGGGCTACCTCATTCAAAGAAGTTTCATACAACCTTAGTTCTTCTAGAAACAGCATCTATGAAAACCCAGGTGGTTGAAAATGAACAGATGTAGCTGGGCAGTGGTGTCGCATGCCTTTAATCCCAGCACTTGGGAGGCAGAGGCAGGTGAATCTCTGAGTCCAAGGCCAGCCTGATCTACAGAGTGAGTCCCAAGATAGCCAGGGCTACACCGAGAAACTCTGTCTTGAAAATAAAAGATGAAAAAGAGAGAGGGATTAAAAAGGGAAAGAGATAAAGAACAAAAGAGATAGAGGAAGGAAGAAAGGAAGGAAGGAAGGAAGGAAAGAAAAGTAACAGGCTTTAATAAAAGGACAAAAAGGCAAGTTGAGGCAAAAAGTCCAAATATAAATGCAATAGTTGGACACCAGTGAAGAGCGAATACTCAGCTTACAGACAAAGGACAATGGTGGCGGATAGGCTAAGTGAGAGCCAGCTCCCCATAAGAAAAGCTCCTGGTTGAAAGGAGGCGACTACTGCTAGAGGCTGATTGAGGGGCAGCCCATCTTTCCCTTTCCCAGGCTGCCAGTGCCTCCCACGTGTAGCAAGAGGGTAAGGGCATCTGGAGATACAGTCAGCAAAGATCAGGACCAGAAAAGGTGCAGAGAATCTCCAGAAGAGAAAGAAGGAGGAGCATAAGGCTTCTCCCAAAGATCGGTGAACTGAGGTACTAGGAAGACGGGTAATGTGTCCTCGGATGTAGCGCCGTTCATACAGGCTTACCTAACAAGCATGTGCTTTCAGTCCCCAACATCCACATGAAACCAGGCGGGGCAGCCCACATCTGCAGCACCACCAACACCCAACAGGTGGGTGTAAGAGGATCAGAAATCCAAGGTCAACCTCAGCTACATAGAACATTCGAAGCCAACCTGGGCGACACAAAACCCTGACTCTAAACAAGAAGCAAAAGGGAAGACCATGAGCATGTTTCACATCTTGAAGAGTAAGACTGACACCAAGAGGAGAGCCTTCTTCACTCCTTGCTCTCTCTAATTTTGGAAAACCCAAATGCCTAAAGAGTCATAACAGGTCAAAGGCGCCTAATCCCAAGGCTCCTTGCCCACACATGATGTTACAAATGGCCCACAGTGGCCCACTTCTCAGAAGTGTCCAGAGAGTATGTGGCCAGGCTGACTCAGCCTCTGCCTAGATTCACTATGGTGGGAAGGTTAGTGAATCACTTGTGTGGGTGACAGTTTGGACTGTGTTATCCTTTGAGTGAATTCACCCCACACACTAACAGAGGGTCTGTTTGATTCATGGAGGTGACTCATCTGAGGAAGTCGACCTGAATATGGTGTATCAGGCAGCATCTAATGGAGATGTCAATGCTCTGACTGCTGTGATTCGAGAGGACCCTTCTATCCTGGAATGCTGTGACAGTGAAGGTGAGTTGTTTGTGCATTGTTTTTAAATCCAGGCTGCAATGCTATATCTTCTCAGAGATTACCGTTTGAGATGAGCAACACTATTGACATTCTTTTTGACTGGCCACATGACACTGGAGGTATCTTGCCAGTGGCATTTCTCTGTATAAAGGTATCAGATATAGACCTAAAGCATCTTACTTCACTTCTTATTATGGGTCGGTTGTCTCCAGTATTTTCATAGGAATGGCCAAGTAGTTGTATGTGTGCTTGTAGAAGCCAGAAGCCAGCCTCAGGTGTCATTCCTAAGGTACCATCCATTTTATTTTTGAGACAGGGTTTCTCACTGGAATTTGGAACTTACCAAATAGGCTAAGCTGACTGGCAATGAGCCCCAAGTATCTGCCTGTTTCTATCTTCCCAGGGCTAAGATTACAAGCGCAAAACATCCTGTCTGGCTTTCTTAAATGTGTTCCTGTACCCTACTTAGATCCTTGTGATTGCACAAGCACTTTGGGGAATGAGCCCTCTCTGTCCACCAGCAGTTATAACAAGTGTCTAGAAAGAGATGGTGACCTCATGAGAAATAGATGTTGGGCAAATGTAAATGTCATAGTCCTTCAGAGAGCAGAGAATTTGGCTCTCAGGAAGACAGTGTGGTTGTATTTTCCCCCAATATTCTTTCTAAATAAACTGCAAACCCTAGCTATGTTGAAAAATAACTCTGGAAAACAAAGAGAAAATGACAGATTGGCTAAGTTCTGGGATCTGAGGAATGGCATGGTGGTGATTTCTCTGGATCATCTTTTTGTCTTGTATATCCCAGGGTTGGGGCTGAAGGAGCTGGCAACACAGGATGCCAACAGATATGGACAAAAGAAAAGTCCCTGAAATTTTGCATTCTCTAGGCAAAACACCAGGATTAACTATATGAAAACACTGCTAGGAAGAAACTATATACTAATGCATGGCTTCACAAAGAGGGAATACTTCCATCATTAGTCCTATCAGGAATAAACCAAGGGCATGAAACTACCACAATGAACAACAGGAATATGCACAATTGATAGATGTTAATGAACTTTTAATGTAAGCTGCCATAAATCCCTCTAGTATGAAATAGACAATTTGAATAACCTTTAACTATTTAGGAAATTAAATTCATAATTTTAATAATTCCTTAAGAGGAGTACATTCAGCCCTATTTATCTGTTATTTGTATTTATTCTATGTGTATGAGTGTTTCTTGAATGTGCACCATGTACATGCTTGGTGCCCCTGGCCAGAAGAGGGCATCAGATCCTCCAGAACTGGAGTTATAGATGGTTGTGAACCACCATATGGGTGTTGGGAGCCAAACCCAGGTCTTCTAAAGAGCAACAAGTGTTCTTAATCACTAAGCTATGCGCTCTCTCTCTCCAGCCCCTCTACAGATGTTTAAAGAATAATCAGCACTATTTTTTATGATTTCTTTCAAAAAGAGAAAAGAAGGAAATACTTCTTAGCTGTATTTATGAATTAGAATTACACTAACATCAATACCAGATAAAGATAATAAATATTATAAATCCCTGCATTTAGCAACTGTCCTCATAAATATAGATGAAAAAGACTACATATGAATTCATATATATATATATATATGAATTATATATCATTATCAAGTCTTTGAGAAATATAAGTATATGACAATGCTTACAAACCAATAAAATATCTCAAAGTAGTTGGTTAACTATCTGGTTAAAGAAGAAAAATCATGTAACCATATTAATTGGCACAGAAGCATTTGATGAAATTCAATACACATCCAATATTTTAAATATTAGGAAACAGAATGGAGAGGAGCTTTCTCATTGTGACAGAGAACAAAGCCAGGCACAGTGGTGTGAGTCTGTGATTCTATTGTCTTGGGAGGCTAAAGCACAAATGTCATATGTACAAGACTATGCTGGGCAATTTAGCAAAATCTCATCTCTGATTTTCTTTCCTAAGATTATCTTCAAACAGTCTCGGGCAGTGGTTCTCAACCTTCCTAATTCTGTGACCCTTTAATGCAGTTCCTCATGTTGTGGTGACACACACACACCCCAGCCATAAAATGACTTTCGTTGCCACTACTGTTCTAAATCATAATGTAAATATCTGTATTTTCTGATGGTTTTAGGCAACCCTTGTGAAAGGGTCCTTCAATCCCCAAAGGACCATGACCCACATGCTGAGAACCACTGGTCTAGAGGGACAGGATTACTTAGTTGTTAAAAACTGAATGTCTCTGAGATTAGGAACACAGGAGGAATGTCCACTCTCAGCATGTGTATTCAATGCAATATAAATCCAAAAGGCCAGGGGCAGAAGGCAAGAAGAGGAAATACAAAGTACACATATACAAGAGAACAGCCAAACTGTCTGCTTTTTGAACAACTTAATTTTGTCATCATAGACCATCCTAAGGTGTGAGTTCAGAGGACACAGGTACAAAATGAATGCATTGACCTATGTACTAGCAACTAGCCTACAGAAAACAAAACTTAAAATACAATATGGTTGAAAGGAATCCTTTAATAAATAAGTGTATATATCACTTAAACTACCAATGAGATAAAGATAGGGAAATCTAAATAAATGCAGAGACATGTCATGTTCATGAGAAACAGTGTAATAAACACACAATACCTTCCAAATGCATATACAGAATTAACACAGTTTCTAAAAGTAGGCAGACCACAGTCTATCAAAACCTGATAAGGTGTGTGTTTGTGTGTGTGTGTGTGTGTGTGTGTGTGTGTGTGTGTGTGTGTGTGTGTGTGTTTTCACACAGGCACACTCACAAGCAAACACATATAGGCAAATTTATATGAAATTTATTTTCAAATAGAAAAGAAACCAGTATTTGTAGCAATTTCCTCTCAGATAAAGCTTTACATCTTGGAGGGAAGTCCTTAAAGTACAAGATGTCTAGGAGAAGTTGAAATACTCCATACTGGAGGGACTCTCCTTCAAGTTAAGAAAAAAAAAAACTCAAAAGCTTCAGGAAGTCCCTGAAACTGACCAGATGCACTAGGACCCTCCCTCTCCAAGAATATATAAGCAATAAGAACCTATATATGACACTCTCAGACTAGCCAAGCCACCTAAAAGAGAAACATCAGTCATGCTGCCTAGAAGAGGCCCATTCCAACTGAACTGCCTAAAAGAGCCAACAAATTGTGCAATATACTCCAGGTTTCCAACTTTCATGAGCTGTCACATGTTTTTTGTTCGCTGAAGAAATTTATATAGAAAGCACAATCTCAAAATTGATATAAACTAGTCAGACAGAGTATGTACTTTTATAAAAAATAGTATGCAAAAATTAATTTGCTTTATTTACTGAATATCTCAGATTCACAGATTGCTTTATTTTCTTATTCATTTTGTCCTTTCCCTTCTAATGGCCATAACTCAGAAAGGAGGGCTGCTGGGTTGCCAGCTGCCATGTTCAGTGATAATGGCAGTCCAGACATACATCCATTTTCAGGGATCTCTGTGGACCACATCCAGAGAGAACCGTGATCTCAACATGAGTCTCCAGCTCATCAGAATCTAAGCACATGCCAGTTCGGCAAGGGCCTGGATCTAAGCTTGGTCTCTTGGACTAAAGGAATGTGACCTTCCTTGCTTGTTCCAACAGACCCACAAAGTTAAACAAAATGGGTCCATTCATTTCTATTTTTATTCAGAAAGAAACCACACTGGAAAATATAATGCCTTTGGCTATATTGATTCAGAAAGAGAAGAATTCAGTGAGGTGGATCCTATTGAGAATTTGTGGAGCCCAAGGCTACAACCCAGCTTTACTACCCACTGCCGCCCAAAGTGTGCTCAACCTGTTTGCCTGGGTGGACCAAAAGCCATTCGGGATCTGCACTACTTCCACTAAGAACAAACTTACCTGGTAGATCCAAGTTCTTCACATCCCTCAGGCAACAACAACAATTTCGGTCATCTGCCCAAAGTGTTTTAATCCACCAGCTATTGCAGACAACTGAGCAGGAGGAGAGGGGAGAATTACAGACAATTGAGGGAAGGGAGGTTAGAAAGAAACCCAATACTTAAGGAAACAGAAGCCATCATCTTCATCTCTCTTCAGTCCCACAAAATCCAGCAGCTGGATTTGTGCTACAGGACAGCAAAATAAATGAACAGACAAATAGTCTGCTCATAAATATCAAAAGTTAAACATTTGTAAAGGCTGCTGAAATGTCTCATTTCAGGATGCACGCCCTTGATGCATGCAGTTTCTGGACGTCAAGTGGACACAGTCAAACTGCTGTTGAAGATGGGCGCCAATATTAATACCCAGGATTCATATGGCCGCACCAGTTTATGCCTGGCAACCTACCTGGTATGAATTTATGTTTGTTAATGGGGCTACAGAGCAAGGGACCTAAAGATGTCATGTGGATTCAACTCACAGAATGGTGCCCATGGGCTGATACAGAGAGTAGGCCAGTGAGAGTAGACCTTCGGGATTCCCAAATGTATTTTCCTCAAGGCTTGCATGGATCCTTCACAAACTAAGTAGAGGTGGTGTGAACTCCAGGGAAATGTTTTTTTTTTTTGTTTTTTTTTTATTTCACTTGGGACATTTCTGTCCCTCTAAGAGGACTGCCATAGATAACCCCCAGAAGGTGGTAATGATTTGAAGATCCAGTTAACATCTATGGGTTGGGTTTAGATGGAGATTAACTGAGTGGAAGCTCCAGGCTGAAGAATGTCAGAAATAATGAGAATTGGGAAGAGCAAGATGACTAGGGTATAGGGGACATGCCAGGATCACAGGGCAACACCAAGCCATGGACTAGGTTCATAGCTAGAGCTCACATTAGAAACTGTAATGTCATCCCTCATACTAAGGATTTCAGTTCAGCATTGCCCAACATGGAAGCAAGGCTTAAGACTCACTGAAAATTCACTAGCCCTGTCCTCTCAGATGTTCTTCGTGGTCCTTCTGGTGTCTCCTTAGGCTAGCTTAAGTCCATGTGAACAAGCCCTACCCACCAGGAGAGGGACACTCTATTGCTTTTCTTTATTCCAGCCGCATGGCCACCATCTTCTCACACCTGCTACCTCTTGCATTCACTACTGTTGCCAGTGTGCAGTGGTGGATTCACCCCAACCAGGCCCCCTAGGGTACACCACTGATGTAAAACACTTCCCTTCCCCAAACACACCACCCCTTCCTGCCACAATTCACAGAGTTTGCAATGATGCATTGCTCAATTCTCACAGAGATTTTCTCCAGAGGCCACTTTAATTTTTTTCTTCACATACTCTTTCCCTAAAGCCCTAAAATGAATCTAGGCAGAATATTTTGAAGTGTGCTCCACAGGCCTCTTGGAGCAATATCCCTTAGAGGTCTTGTTTGCAAGTCAGGTTCTGAGATATACTAAGGTCTCTTTGTTAGATGCCCCTTGGATAGCTCGGGGGCAGGGGAGGAAGGGAGTAGGCAGGTTAAACTAACTCCCTGGAAATGTCTGTCCACCTGAGTTTGAAGCCCACTGCTCTATGTGTGCTAGCTGAGTGAGCCTCCACATCTCAGACATATGTATGACCACCCTCTCAGTCACCTCCCTTTGTAGCACATGCCGTCATAACTGCTCTCGCTACAAGCTTTTTCCGGGTCTGAGCTATAAGAAAAGCAAACAGAGGGAAGGGGCAGAAATGGTGTCTAAAGCTGACCACCATTAGACCCTATACTATGGTGGAAGCAAATTGTTATGTCTTTTAAAACTCTAAAATTCAAAAATTGAAAGGACTTGAAGGAAGTGCGCCTCCAATCTTCCATTATGAGGGGCAACTTGGATTGTAGAGAGTAAGATCTTGGCAGTCAGCTCTTCCCATTCTGAAGGGCTATGTGAGGGAAGTAGTGACATGATGCCAGAAAGGATGGCCTTCTTAGCTATGCCTGGAATCCCCTAGTCTGCACCCATCCCTGGGTGCTGAGGCTCTGGGAAGAGGAGCATCCCGAGGGTCCCTGTGAAATCCAGCAATGTCTAGATTTGATCATTAAGAAATACTTGGCAAAAGAGGCACTTATAAACTGATTCTCAACTCAGAGTACAAGTAAGTTTGTAGATGTGTGGCCTTGGGCAAATCACTTTACCTTTTGGTGCCTCTATCCTTATTTGGGGGTTATAGTAAAAACAGTCACCTGAGCTTGTCACACCTGAAGGAAAAGGTGAGGTCAGCTAGCATGAAGTAGATATGAAGTTCATTTGTTGCTTCCAAATGGTATCAAGGGTTTCAAATATCTTCACTGATTTCTAATTTCTTTCTGAAGAAAGAAAAAAAAAGAATGAAGAAAACCACATACACACATTGGGTTCCAGGAAAACATTGCAAAATATTTTAAATGTTTCAAAGCTTACCCCACCAAAAGATCTGCTTTTTCAAAAGCCATATGTAAATCTTGGGCAACTCTGAAGTTTGCACAGTGTGCCTTGCTTTTGGGTCCTCTGATCAATTTTTTTCTTTTAAACAGAGAACTTGATGACTTGTACATTAGCAACTAGAAACAGATTAGTATATTATTAAACTATGAGTCAATAGTGACAATGTCCCTCAAAATATTTGTATCTACTCTGGACAGATATTGCAGGCAAATTCTATAGAACCTTACCTGGTATTATAGCCCATGAAGGTTTTTAGTTTTGATTTTTGTGTCATGGTCTCATGCAGACCAGGCTAACTTCAAAGTCACTGTGTAGCAGAGGATAGCCCTTAACTCCTGATTCTTTGCTGATCACCTCCCAAATTCTGGGATTCTAGGCTTATCCTAGGAATTTGGATGTGCTCCTTGTCGACAGATATTGTCTAGACTCTTCTAAACCACAAGGTTCTGTTCATATTATTATTTTCTTTCTTCAATAAGTTTATTAACTCTTTAGGTTTTGGTGCTTCCAATATTGTCATGGTAGAATCTTCAGCCAATTCATCTCACTGGGATATCTCCAGGCTTGATTATACACATATGGTGGAAAGCTAGAAACAGCTTTGAAATAAAAGATTCAAACATCATTCTTCCCAATAATCTATTTATATTTGTCTGGTTATAAATAGTTGAGTAGCTCAAGGGTTGTAGATAATTGTAGGAGACCTTCTGCTTAGCAATGAGAACCAAACTTGGTTATCAGCAAGCTTGGCCAGCTAAAGAAGTATAAATTAAGAAAGCAGTGTAAATCTGGGCAGAGCTAGCTGTAACTGGATGTTTCTCTCCCGTCTGCCAGTTCCTGAATAGCCACTCTGATGCTTAATATTAATTATAAATATTTGACCAATGGCTCAGGCTTTTACCAGCTGGCTCTTACAACTTAAATTAACCTAGTTCTATTAATCTGTGTGTCGCCACGAGGCCCGTGGCTTATTACCTCATGTCTTGCTTGCTTCTCTGGCAGCTGCTGTTGTCTTCCTGTCTCCACCTTCTTTTTTCTTGTATCTTTGCTTGGATTCCCCCCTGGCTCTATTCTGCCTGGCTATTGTCCAAATTAGCTTCTTTGTTAACCAATGGTAATAAAACATATTCATAACATACAGAGAGGCATCCCACATTAGCCAACCTCAGATTACTAATGTGCTTTAACATAAGATAGTAGAAAAGGGGCTGGAGAGATGGCTCAGAGATTAAGAACATTTACTGCTCTTTCAGAGGTCGAGAGTTCAATTCCCAGCAACCACATGGTGGTTCACAACCATCTATAATCAGATCTGATATCCTCTTTTGGCATGCAGGCAAACAGGCCGACAGAATACTGTATACATATTTATAATGCATTAAAAAAAGAGATCCAGCTGGATATGCTGGTGATAATATCAAGTTTCAGTTGGTACAACTAAGGTGCAGGGAATTCACACAGCCTCCTAAGAAATATGTAGATGCGTAAAACCTTGAAATGTATCCCTTGAAGAATGTTAGTTGTGCCTTCACCTTAGAGATTCAGGATGGTAGCATTAGAGTCACAGCTGTTGGCAGGGTGTGAGGGTTATGTGTCTAAGCACTGGGATGAGATTGACTCAGGTAAGCAAGATGCTATCCTTCAGGTTACTAGAAACAGAGCATGAGATAATAAAGAGACAAGACCTACCCTTGGACATGGGAAACAGGCTAAGCATGCAGGCTGGGACTCAGACATGGCATAGGAATCCAGCTTTTAGAAGCGGATGTTGTCATCCAAGTTAGACAGGTGATACGTACTGCTTGGAGCTAAGCCACATGCCAGAGCAGATGACCACTCCTGTAATATGCTATCTTTGGTGTAGCCTAATTGTAGCAGTTGAATGCCAGCAAGTGGTCCTGGAAATGGTAGGGAGAGGCAAGAGAGAATCTGCATCAGTCTACATGTGAAAGGGCAGCGATCATACAGAAAACCTGGGAACCCCAAGCTTAGACTTCAGCTCTCTGCTGAGGTGCCTGAGTTAAAAATGTGGTCTTCAGTGGTTTCAAATTAAACAAGCTTTTAGCCAAACTAAAGAAGTGGCCAAAACACTACCACCACCACTTACACACACACACACACACACACACACACACACACACACACACACACTATAGAAAGTTTCTTGACCCGTGTTATATGAGGCTGTGTTACACAATGATGCTATTGCTGCTGCCTTTCAGGGGTGGCTTGAAGGCTGTGTGAGTCTGCTCAGAAATGGTGCCAAGCACAACATCCCAGATAAAAATGGCCGCCTGCCGCTGCATGCTGCCACTGCGGAGCCTGATGTGAGGTAAGCAACACATAATATGCCAGATGGAAAAGACCCAGCTTGCATGAAAAAGGCATGGAATCTACTCCTCTGTGGCTGATAAAAATAAAACTTACCCATTTTTGCAGATAGGACCTCAACACAATGTACTAGAGTAGTCTTAAAGTCCAATCTTACTTCCTTCTTACTTGAATGAAAGCCTCTCCTCTTTTTAAATTTTTTTAATTAATTTACTTTTTACATTCCAATCCCAGTTCCCCCTTCCTCCTCTCCTCCCACTCCCTCCACTCCCTCCCTTCTGCCATTTGCTCCATGGAGAGGGTAAGGCCTCCCTAGGAAGTCTACTAAGTCTGTCCCATCATCTAGTTGAGGCAGAACCAAGGCACCTGTCCACCCCAACACCCCTGTGTCTAGGCTGGGCAAGGTATCTCTCCATATAGAAAGGGCTCCACTAAGTCAGTTTGTGCATTAGTGTTAGGTCTTGGACCCACTGCCATTGGCCTCATATATTGTCCCAGTCACATCATTGTCACCTATATTAAGGGTGTCTACTTTGGTCTTATGCAGGTTCCCCATTTGTCAGGCCTGAGTTAGTGATCTCTTGCTAGCTCTGGTCAGCTGATTCTGTGGGTTTCCCCAGCATGGTCTTGACTTCTTTGTTCATGTTTTCGCTCCTCCCTCACTTCGTTTGTAATCCAGGAGCTTGGCCCATTGGTTAGTTGTAGATTTCTGCATCTGTTTCTGGGATAGTCTTTTATTTTAGGAGAAAGGCTACATCATTTTCATCACTGGAATCTATAAATTCATTCATTCATTCTAGGAGTCAGTTGTTAACTCAGTAACTATTATTGGAACTTAATTATGAACCGAGTAGAATTTTAGTCCCTAACAAACCCACAGTAAGCAAGATAGTCTCTGATGTCCCAGAGTCAACACTGTTGTGAAGGAGTCAAGTGGCTCACTAGCAAACAAAGGAACAAGATACTTTCCAATAATGACAAGTGTTTTGTAGAAAATTATACAAGCTAAAACAGCTGTGACATATCAGTAAGGTTCATGTCCAAATGGAGTGGACAGCTGGAGTCTAGGAGTTGAAGAGGCACAGGAGCCTGAGGCAGAAGTCCAGGGCATTAGAGGGAAAACCAGGAGGGTACACACATGGAGCCCATGTGAAGAAATTTACTCCAAGTAAGTCAATGATTGAGGAGGTCACAATTTTCTAAGAAAATTCAGAAATCAGGGGCAACAATTTGCCCAGTCCACTGAGTTCCACATTCCTTGGTGTCAAATTGGTCTCTGTCTCCATCATTTTGAAAGCTCCTACAGCAAAACTGATGATAACATTTCCTGCTACAAACAGCAATGCTGCCACTTGGCTCTTCCTTCACACTGTGTTGCATACAACAGGCCTTTAATAGTAATTGAGCATCTCGAAGGCCCAGGCCCTGGACGGCAGCATAGAAGTTGGGGTAGGGTGGGGAGGTGGGGAATATGTTGTGTGCCTCACCATCAGCACCCAGGGCCAGAATGAAGACCTGAAGTCTGTGGGTCTGAAGAGGTAAAAACATCCTCCAGGCAGGGGGATAACAGGATTTCTTCATTTCAGTCACTTTTACAGAAAGTAAAAGGCATGGGAAATCCCAGGACTATCCCTGAGGCTTGCCACTTGCTACCTTGGACTATGCCCAGAAATAACACAATTTACCCAAAGCCTGATAAAGCAAGGAAAGTTTAAGAGAGGAAAGATAAAGAGAGGAAATAGCAGGCCCAGACCATTAATTATCAGTGAATACCATAGGTAAGGGTATTGTCTGTTTTCAGAAAAGAAAAAGGGAAGGGAGGAAAAGAGAAGGGGAGGAGGGGAGAGAGGGGAGGGAGTGGAGTGGAAGGCATTTTTTAAACAGCTTGCACAAATATTTAATTACAAAAGTAAACTGTTTCTGCAAGAGTGATCTTAAGAAAATAAGTTTTAAAAACACCTTCTAAGAGTTATTCTGCCTTGATTACGCAACTTAACTGACTTTATCTACTCCTCCTGAGTAATTTTAAAAGCTACTTATTCTGAAAGATAAATGCCTACTGAAGTTATGGTAATTATAGGTATTGAAGTTAGTAAGACCCAAAGCTTGAGTGTTTCACACTCAAGTTTTAGTTCTCAGACATATCACAGTCCCAGTGTAGGAGTTGCTAAGTGATAGCTGGCTCCCTCCACATGGTGATTCAGCGACCCAAGCACCTCCCATCTGGTAGCTTGCATCCTGAATGACCACAAAATATCCCTCACTTGGCCTGGTAATGGGCAAAGAGGAGCAAAGAGAGCCTTGTCCATTCTTACAAAACCTCCTGGAAGTAAATTAATAAAAAATAATGTATTTTGTGATTGTCTTATAAGAATTCATGGCACAGTTACATCTGCATTAGGTGTTTGAAGAAGCTAACCAAGTCATGCTTTGTCACAGCATTGGACCAAACCCTGTTTGAGCATCAGCATACACTTGGCATTGCTTTCTGAAAAAAACAAAAAACAAACAAACAAAAAATACCAGACTGTCTTGGTTAGGGTTTCTGTTGCTTGTGAAGAGACACCAGGACCACAGCAACTCCTATAAAGAAAACATTTAATCCAGGTGGCTTGCTTATAGTGTCCAAAGTTCAGCCCATTGTCCTCATGGAAGCCTGCAGAAGGCAACAGGAAGTGGACTGTAACACTGGGCAAAGCTTAAGCAAAAGAGACCTTAAAGCCTGCAAACTCAGTGACACACTTCCTTCAACAAGGTCCCACCTACTTTAACAAGACCACACCTCCCAATAGGGCCACTCTCTATGAGTTTATGGGGGCTAGGACTAATTATGTTCAAATGACCACACAGATTTTATCTCGTTTTATAGGCATCTTCCAACATTGCAACTGCACTGAGAAGCAGAGTTTCTCCCATTAGGCATGTGAGCCTAGTTTCTTAAATGGACACAACCTTTAAAAAATTCATTTATTTACTTTGTGTGTGTACGTACGTATGTATGAGTGTACACCATGGCATACATGTGAAATCAGAGGGTAACTTACAGAAGTTGGTTCTCTCCTTCACCCAGGTGTGTTCCAGGGATCAAACTTAAGTCCTCAGACTTGGAAGAAAGCATGTGAACCCACTGAGCCACCTCACCAGCCCATCCATAGGTATAACCTTAGGCTGACTTAGCAAATGGTTAGATCTGAATTAAACTAATAGCAAATAATGACAATGAGGAAGAAGAGGAAGATGATGTTGATGATGAGGAGGATGGTATTGCTTTTTTGTTTTTCGAGACAGGTTTTCTCTGTGTGGCTCTGGCTGTCCTGGAACTCGCTCTGTAGATCAGGCTGGCCTCGAACTCAGCGATCCCCTGCCTCTGCCTCTGGGAGAGTACTGGGACTAAAGGTGTGCACCACCACCCGCTGATATCAGTTTTTATAAGTAATGCTCTGAACAAGATTCTTGGTGTTTTCTAGGTCCTGTCCCATTTAACACACTACTTTTCTATACAATATGTAATTCTTTTACCCCCACTTCACAGAAGAGAAACTGTGGCAAATGGAAGCTAACTAACTAATGCGCACATGAAAGAAACCTGCCTGATGGGTCTGCTGTCTTCCCGTGAGCCACTGTTGTGGGCCTTGCAGAGTTTATTGCAATGGTCACATTTTATCAATAAGCCTTTGGCCTGTGTTGCCAGGCCTTATGAGAAACAGCCTTACAAAATTCACTGGCTCACGATCAGGTCATATTTTATTCATTACAACATCTTTTAAAATCCTATATAAGAAACCACAGAAAAAAAACTTTCTCTAAGGGAGGGATTGTTCTGCTTCTCCAGAGAAAAGAGGTGGAATTTGCATTATAGGAACACTGTGGTTTATGAACCCGGGCCTCACTTTCTGTGCTTAGAAAATTCAAAACTCAGTTTGAAACCTAAACATATGCACAGGACTGTACATGTGTCTTCCATCTTCTGCCTTGTTTTCTCTGGCTAATTTCTTCACTCACCTTGTTTTTATTCATGTAACCAAAACTCACTTAAAATCCTTGTTGGGTTGAGTGAGGTCAAGAATGGCTGGGAGTCGAACCAAACTTGAATCCGGCCTTATCTGACCAACCACTTTGTCTTGAACAAGTTACTATGTGAAGGCCCAAAAGTTTCTTTTCTAGAATAAAATTCTTCCCATATTAAGAAGATAGGTAGAAATAGAGGAAAACGCATTGAAGCCACTAAATGTGGTACCTAGTGCATTGTGTTCTGAAAGCATTGATGGTGAGTGCAATATTAATGGTGATAGTAGATAGTAGACAAGCATGAATACCACATGCTGGCATTAAAGAATAGGACCCACTTACTGCCACCCACCAATTCCCACCTTGACACACACAGGTCTGCAAAGGGTATATGCAAACTCACAGCTATTTGTGCCCACAGCCCTGTGGCAACATGCAATACCCATTTGTTGCAAAGGATGTTGGGATAGTAACATTCATTCCCCTTTGTGTAGACTCTGTTGGACTTCAGAATCTGAAGCCATTCAGTTCACCAGAAATTCACTTTGCAACTTTTGTGAGCACAGGTCCATCTGTATTTTCATCATATTAGTAAGCAGAACGAACAGCCACCTGGAGGCCTTGTGAAAAGATGTTTACACTGGCTTAAAAATCTGCTGACTCTCAGGTTTCCAAACAGCAAGTTCCTCCCATGTGACACTCTTGGGAGGTTATTGAGAGGGAAGCTTCAGACTGAAGTTGCTTTTAACTAATCCAGAGGGATGCTCGCATCCTGCCCTTAGCCTTTAAAGAGATGCAGGTTGTCTGATCAGCTTGGATCTACATCCTCAACTAAGGCCCAGGTCAGTGGGGACTGGAGCAGACACAGGGATAAGCGTTTTATACATTAGAAAACAAAGGAGCCCAGGCTTCATCCCACAAGTCCTGTGCCTGCTCTCAGCAGGTCCAGGTTTTCTCCCGTTCAGCACCCCAAGATTTTCTTGTACCCTTAGCTGGGACATTCAGAGAGTGCCAGAGTGATAAGGGGGACAGGATCATTAGGACAAAGTCCCAAAGACACAGAGTTGTGTTTGTGGAGCCCAGTACACACTAGTCCTGAAAGGCAAGTGGCAATTTCCTCTGAAAGAAGCCACTGGGCTCTCTAAAGGACTTCTTCATGGTCTCCATGGTAACAGATAGATTTTTTTCCCCTTTCTTTCTTTTTTTTCATTTTCCCCTGCCACAGCTCCAGCAATTCTGCATGTTTTCATCACTCTTAACTACAGCCAGGGGTTTTCCTGGCTTACTACCTTGGGGTTCTATGAGTTACTAATGCTCTAACTTGATGTGGGTATTTCATTATATCGCAGTCTTGCATCCAGATAGCATAGGGGCAGGATGAGGAGGCTGGCTTGGGGGCCTATCCCCATTCACTGCCATCACTGAGCTGCAGAGCTTGGAGCCTGTGGGGTCAGCAAAACAGAAAAGATTACAGAAGTAAGCTGCTCCTATTTTGTCTCTTACTGATCCCTGCTGCCACCCGAATCATCAGAAGGTGATCAAGGAAGACCCAGAAAAGACAAGACCCAGCAAGGTTTTAAAAAGTGAACCATTAGAGAGAAATTCAGAATGGGCACATAAAAGCTATCCTAAGTCCTTCATAAGCACTGACTCAACTAAAAATTGTAGCAAATCTTTAGGAATGAGGAGGTATGCTCTCCATTTCACAGATAAGAAAATGAGGTCCTTAAAGGGTTATAAGTTGTCCAAGGCCCTGGCTACTTGGTAAAAAGCAGGGATTGTAATAGCATCTGTGTTCTCATTACTCAATCATGGCCCTGGGTGAGGGAAGGTACCTCCTGGAGATCCTTGTTTGCTGGAACCTGGTATGTAGAGGTCTGGAGCTATTGCTCTGAGATCTGAGGACAGTTTGAACAGGTTCTAGTGGAGAGGGCTGGTGGAATGTTTCTGGCCACTATAACATCACACTGGAGGTGCTCTAGGAAAATAAATCTGAGGACTGAGCCAGATTACCTCCACACCACAGAACAGCAGCGTCACTGTTAGTGTTCTGACATCTGTACTGGCCTGCGCTTAGGGTTCTAACAGGATATGCCTTCAGCTGCTGCCACTAAGAGCACCACCTGTGCACGTTAACAATATTTCCTTTTTAAAGGGCCCTGCCCACCTCCCATCTCTCTCTCCTTCCCTCCTTTCCCCTCCCTCCCTCCCTCCTTCCTTCCCTCTCTTCCTCTCTCTCTTTCTCTTCCACCACTCTTGTCCCCAGGGACTGGTCTCTGCCCCTCCACCTCTCTGGCCCTTTTTCTGCCCCTCCTCTCTCTTCTTCCAATAAACCTCCTAAGTGAGTCTTGTTGTATGGAATGACTTCTCTTCGAAGCATTTTTAAAATTACAACAGTCACCAGGCTACATAGCAGCCATCTAGTTTCTAGTTCAGGTTGAATCACAGAAAACACTGTGGTAGGTGGGGAGGGGATAGGACATACAAGTCTTGAAGGCTTCAAATTTGAATAGTTAGATAGCACAGATTGATCCATTAGACAGAGAAAACAGGAGATTACAAAAGGTAGCAACTGAGGAAAATCCAGTGAAAGATCAGGAGACAGAGGTCTCTATTCATTTAGCACAATGGCACATGCCTGTTAAACCAAGCTGAGGCAGGACGGGGAATCGCAGGTTTGATGCCAGCCTACGATACCTAGGAGTTCAAAGCCAGCCTAGGGTACACATCAAGATACTGAAACAAAAACAAGAACAAACTAAACAAAAACCTCATGTTCTCCAAAAGAGCAGAAAGATGTTACCATGCCTGAACCTAAAGGGGACAAGCAACCATTGCCAGAAGCCAATCTGACTCTGCCCCTCCTCTCAACAAAGTCAGAGGTGTGGAGACTCTGTTGGTGTCATCCTCAAATGTCATCCTCAGAGCCAGGGACTGCAGAGAGAAAGACTTTGAGAAGACCATAAGAGAAATTGACAACCCACACAGGTTGTAGCATGGGGTCTTTCTCTGTTTACCCCTATTGAAATCTTCCCTGAGCCTTACTTTCCTGGGAGTCATCTCTCTACTGGATCTGCAGGGGAAAAAAAACCTGTTTGAGTATAGAGGAGCCCATTTAACGGGGGCTAGATGAGAGAGCAGCACTGCTCTTAGCTCAGTGGTTCTCAACTTGTGGGTCGTGACCCTTTAGGGAGTCTAATGACCCTTTCACAGGAGTTGCATACAGATATCCTGTATATCAGATATTTGCATTACAATTCCTAACAGTAGCAAAATTACAGGTAGGAAGTAGCCACAGAATAATTTTATGGTTAGGGTATCTGCACAACATGAGGGACTAACTGTATTAAAGGGCCGCAGCATTAGGGAGTTGACAAGTTACCTTAGCTCATCTCTTGACTTCCCTCCCACTTCTGTACCCACTGGAGACCAAAGGGGCCCTGGAGATTAAAAGTGGTCACTGGAGAGAGACACAGAGAAGAAAGTCACCAGCTCAGCCCACAATCACCCATATGTCAACCAGAGAGGAAAATACACCCAGACAATCAGAAACAAAAAGTGTTACCCCAGTTCAATTATTTCTTTGTTATTGCTGTTGTTTTGGTTTTTCAAGACAGGGTTTCTCTGTGTAGCCCTAGCTGTCCTGGAACTTGCTTTGGAGCCCAAGCTGGTCTTGACTCAGAGATCCTTCTGTGTCTGCCTCCTAAGTGCTGGGACTAAAGGCATGTGGCACCATACCTGGTCTCAGTTATTTTTACAATGACTTCCTACCAGATAAAGGTAGGAGCATAGGATTCAGGAAGTGTAAAAGAGACAAACTGCACAGTCTTAGCCCATTCCTACAAATGTCTGTGCAAGGGATTCTCAGCCTGCTATAGCCACTGGATCCTTCTCTCCATGACTGTTTTGCATAGGATGGTCACTCAGCAGTGAGGCAAGAATTGAGCCCCAACAGCAGTTTAGCTCCCCCAGAAGACAGTGGAAAAACTAGATTCAAACCCAGCCATTTCCTGTCCATAGCAAATAAGGATAATCTCATCCCCAATCAAGCTTTCCTTGATTTTACAGAAGCAGTAGGATTGGTCCATCATTGTTTTCCTTTCTTGTTGGTAGTAATTTAATAACAGGGTTTGGGATATCATCTAAGCCGAGACACAATGACAACTGGACTGAGAGACTGGGAAGATGGCTCCATCACTAAAGTGCTTTCCATGCAAGCACAAAGACCTGAGTGTGGAGCCCCATCATCAAGTAAAATCATGGCACCTCAAATCCATAACCCAGAATCAAGACAATCTTGGGATTCCTGACATGCCAGCCTGGACAATCAATGAGCCCTGAGCTCAGTGAGAGACCCTGTTTCCAAAAAAGATGGAGAGCAACTAAGGGAGACATGTGATGGCCACTCCTGTCCTGCATGTACGCTCGTGCACGTGTGCACATATACACACACCACACAAAAGCATGTATGTATGCATACATAGGAACACATAGGACACACATGGACACATAGGATACACAGAGAGATGGAAAAGTGGGTTGGGGAATAGAACTAAACAATTTCATTTTGCAGATGATTCTTATTAAAATCATTTGAACCTCTTTGCCTGCACTGTTCTCAGTCCTCAAGGTGGGAATTCATTAACCAGCACTTTCTCAATGGTTTCCAAACATGGCTATTTACCAGACTGGCCTGAAAAGGTGCTTTTCAGCTGTAATGACTAGGCTCCTCCAAGACCCACTGAGTGCAAACCAGTTGTTTGTGGCTTAAAAAAAAAATCCCCCTGGTGGTTCAGAGCTGGGGCCAAGGCTCAGAAATCTAGGACTAATGTTTCTAGAAATAACACTTTGTGTTTCAGCCATAGTCTACAATCTCTGTAAATATTACCTCACTCAATTCTCACACTGAGCTGTGAGACCAGGACTTATTGCCCCAAACACTGGATGCTTAGGCAGAGAGAAGGGAAGTAACTTGCCTCAGAGCACAGTGTTTCCCAGGTCTGAGATGTGAACCCAGACAGTCTGGCTCCAGAGCCTGGCCCTAGGACAGTACAACCACCCGCCTCTCCCTCATAGAGGGAATGCTGACCTCAACCAACCAAGTACAAGCCAGTGAACTTGGACTTGAAAATCAGTGACTTATTTCTCATTGAATCCTGTCATCTCCTGCTCAGGTGTTCCTATTTTACTGGTATGGGAAGGTATAAACGCAAGCACTATATTTGCTGATACAAGGGACTAAAAGCCATGTAGCACATATTGTAACAGGCTTTTTCTTTGGGCTACCAGCTCACCAAAAAAAAAAAAAAAAAAGACATGGAGACTTATTATGGAAGCTCGCCTATACCTTAGGCTTGTTTCTAACTAGCTCTTATAGCTTAACCCATTTCTATTCATCTATGTGCTGTCACATGGCTCATGCTTTTACCTCTTCTCCTGTCTTGCTTCCTCTCTATCCAGCTGGTGATTCCCCCTTTCGTCTTCCCAGATATCTGTCTGTTTGGAAGTCCCACCTATACCTCCTCCTGCCCAGCTATTGGTCATTCAGCTCTTTATTAAACCAATCACAGTGACACATCTTCACAAAGTGCAAAGGAATATTCCACAACAGCACTTGAGTTTGGATACTGACGTACTTTGTAGGTGACAGAGGGTGAGGCTGAAGGTCACTGTCCTGCCTCCCCTCTGCCCCCAGCAACACCAAGATGGCAATAAGCTGGAGAAGACAGATGTGCTTATCTGTTTTCCTTGCTCACATCTTCCCATGGTTCTTTCTCTTGGGTTGGTGGGAAGAGCCTCATTCTATTTGGAGGGCTTCAACTGTGTTCCCAGTGTTGTTCTTGGATGTCCATTCTAAGCACTCATGACTCTCCGTGCTGTTGAACCACTCTTGTTCTTCCCCACAGGCTCCTCATAGTCCTGCTGCAGCAGTCCAGCCTCAGTGAGATCAATCATCAGGACACGGAGGTGAGTCAGCTGTCCTCGGCCACAGTTGGCATGTGAAGGCAGAAGGCATCCTTTGTATATAAGCAAGCTTCTCTGCTCCTACCTTCAGGCTGAACTCTATCATCTTGGGTGTGGGCAGCTTCTACCAGGGAGGAGCTTTCTTGAATTAAGTACTTAGACATTAATCATATGACTGAAATTTCCTGTTTTCCCTCTGGGCATTCCCTCTCCTGTCTTCTTGAGTTCCCTCAATATAAACTACAAGCTGTGGTTCCAGATGTGTTCTTTCCATGTCAGGAGGATATGCAGACTAGTCCCAGACCAGCATTACTAGTCCCTGTTAATCATAATTGCTGCTCTCTTCACATTGCTAAGTGTCAGCCTGGCAGAAGCTTCCAAACCATCCCCATCCTTGAGCAGAGTTCTAGATCAGACCCTGTAGTGCTGCCCCAGAGCAGTTTAGGGCTTTGTTATAGTTATGTCAGGTTGTTCAAAAAATGAGTACTGACTTTCATCAGCCAATGGATTTCTATCACAATCGTCCCAAATCCAATGGAAATACCTGGGCTCCTACTGGGCTCTATATAAACATGTTCTTGGTTAAGTTGCCCTTCAGTAAGATGGGCTGATAATAGTGAGAAAATGTAGTCACAATAAAAACACACATACACAAGATGTCACACTACACTGGTTGTTATAAATCCAGCTGGTCCCAGACACTGAGGTAGGAGTCAGCCCTTCTTAGCTTCCTCCTGGTCTACAACTCTGCCCTCATCCATCTTATGCCTTTCCTCAAAGGCCTCCCCCCTCACCATCATGATGACCACACCAAAAGTCCCCTGTTTGCAGCTTGGGTTTGAGATTGGACATCTCCCTGATTTGTGGTCACGCACTGTGTTTGCTCCACACATCTCCAGTGAACCAAAGCCAAACCTCAGAGGACAGAGCTGTGCACCTTCTTAGACTTCTGCTTTACAAAGGAGAACCAGGAACCAGCTGGGAGATGTGTGCACTGATCACTCTGTACCCACATGGGAAGTGAGTGCTTGGAAGGCTGCACTTATGTCACACACCGGGGATGTCTAGACCCTAAGGAAGCTACCAACTACTTCCTCTACCTCAGCCCCACTGCAAAGTGGGTCTGATTTAGGTAACTGGTGATTGAGTCATCCATACCCCAAAGCCAAATTCCATTTGCAGACTGCAACCCTGGCTACTTTGAAGTTGAACTATCTTCCCACCAAAGCCATAGTTCCCCCATCACCCTACTCCTCCCATGAAGGCAGAGGCAAACACAGATCTTTCAAAGGTCTATGGTTCTTCCTCTAAAATCCAAGGGGCATAGTGCTTATGCCTTTAATCCCAGAACAACTTGGGAGTCAGAGGAAGGAGGATCTCTGTGACTTTGAAACCAGACTCCAGCAGGAATACATAGAGAGACCCTGTCTCAAAATAAGAAAAGTTCCTCTTGTTATCACACCACCATTTAGACCCACCGAATTTTAAGCTCAGAGAGTGGCAACCTCCATGATGATGTGTCCTACCCAAGGTCACACTTCCCTCTTCAGCCTGTCTCTCTGCAGGACTGCGTCCATTTGAAACCACTCTCTAAGTAACTTGCTTGTTGCAGAGAGCATGGCCTTCAGACTGTGAGGTATTTGGCAATTAGAATGTCCACACAAAATTTGTCTTTCAAATATGCTTGGTTTAGACACACAAATATCCCTTATAGTCCATGCTAACAGATGTGTCAGCAATCGGGGAACAGCTAGTTGAGCAGAAAATACAGCTGCAGGATTCAACTGGAGATACTTCCATAGTGAGGATGCCTCAGGAACTTTGCGGGCTCCTTCACTGTGAAGTCCTTCAGTTGTGGCAGGTCAGGAGAATGGCACTGGAAGGAGATTTAGAAGTCATGTGTGAGCCCAGCAACAGTACCAAAAGTTCAAAGGTCACTGAAGCCAGGGCCACACACAGGCCAATCTCAGGTCCTCTGGTAATGAGTATCAACACAAGAGGTCAGAGAAGACAAGTCTTGGGAATACGGCAGCAAGGACCTAGAGACCATTACCGAAGTTCCAATTTTTTGTATCATTTCACGGGGTTGTGGGTTTGGGCTATCTGGACTCACTCAAAGAGTGGGGCTAGTTCACTAACATAACAATGTCGCCTTATGGGTGCCTGGCTGGTCCATTAACACATCATACTCTCTTATCAGAACTGTTTGGTGGCAAGCTTACAGGCCTATTCTAAGTCACACAAAATGGTTGTTAAGTTACACAAAATGGTTCACTTCTGTTCCTAACATCCATGGTTTTTCATGCTGTGTGCATCTATAATTAAAATCATGTAGATTTAATGTAGATCAGCCCCTTGTTTTTATGGGAAACTAGTCCTGAGTTGTCTCTAGGATACCAAAAATCTGAAGTTCAAGTGCCTTCTATAACACAGCATAGTTTTTGCCAGTAACCTATGGGCATCTTCTCTTGGATCTCAACTCTTCTCTAGATTACTTACAATGCCTAATGCCATGTAAGCAATGTGTTTATAGTTGTTATACTGCATTGTTTAATGACAAGGAAAACCCCCATGCATGATTAAGACAGGTATGATTTCCACAATTTTTTAAATCCTCGTTTGATTGAATCCATGGATGTGAAGCCCACAGATGTGAAGAGTCATGAAAAGAAGAAAGGAAAAAATCAATTTCTGGCCGGGCATTGGTGGCACATGCCTTTAATCCCAGTACTCGGGAGGCAGAGGCAGGCAGATCTCTGTGAGTTCGAAGCCAGCCTGGTCTACAGAGTGAGTTCCAGGACAGGCTCCAACCAATACAGAGAAACCCTGTCTTGAAAAAACAAAAAATAGCCCTTTCGCTGATGCAAGAGCCTAGCATGGTGCTGTCAGTAGGAGCTTTGCTGAGTCTGGGGTCTGAAGCTGACCGGTCTGACTTCCCACCCGTGCCGAACCCGCTAGAAGCACAACCATGTCCAGGGACGGGATGGTTTTTGATGGTACTATGAGCAAAAAGAAGAAGAAGAAGAAGAAGCCTTTTATGTTAGATAAAGAAGGTGATGCTCAGACAGAAGAAACCCAGCCCTCAGAAACAAAAGAAGTGGAGCCAGAACCAACTGAAGACGAAGATGTGGAAGCTGATGAAGCAGACAGTAGGGAAAAGGATGCATCTGATGATTTAGATGACTTGAACTTCTTTAATCAAAAGAAAAAGAAGAAAAAAACAAAAAAGGATACTTGACATTGATGAAGCTAAAGAAGGTGTAAAGGATCTTAAGATCCTTTGAGCATTGAAAGTGATACTCAAGAGCCAGCTGAGCCAGAGGATGACCTGGATATTATGCTTGGCAATAAAAAGAAGAAAAAGAAGAATGTCAAATTCCCAGATGAAGATGAAATACTAGAAAAAGACCAAGCTTTAGAAGATAAAGACAGCAAAATGACAGTGGCATTTCATTCAGTAATCAGACTGGGCCTGCTTGGGCAGGCTTAGAAAGAGACTATTCATATGAGGAGTTGCTGAACCGAGTGTTCAACATCATGAGAGAAAAGAATCCAGATATGGTTGCTGGAGAGAAGAGGAAATTTGTTATGAAACCTCCACAGGTTGTCCGAGTAGGAACCAAGAAAACTTTTGTCAATTGTACAGATATCTGTAAACTATTACATTGTCAACCCAAACATCTCCTCGAATTTTTATTGGCAGATTTGGGTACAAGTGGTTCTATAGATGGTAACAACCAGCTTGTAATCAAAGGAAGATTCCAACAGACACAGATAAAAAAATGTCTTGAGAAGATATATCAAGGAATATGTCACTTGTTACACATGCCGATCACTGGACACAATCCTACATAAGAACACCCAACTCTGTTTCTTTTTTTTTTCAGATTTAAAAATTTTATTTTATTGTAGTATGAGCACACAATAGGTTTATTGGGCTTTTTTTCTCAAAACCCCCTTGTATTGGGAATGGAACCCAGGCATCCACTGTATATGTTATGCAACTGTTGAATTCCTGAACGATGACACTAGTCACTCACAGGAGGCTTCTAGAAAGAGTCTCTAAGTTTGACCCACACCTCCAGCCCCTCACTAGAGCATTTTTGAAAGGCCCAACACTGAGACACACCCACAGTCCCTCCATGGTGGATTCCAAGCAGGCACTTAAATGCTGAGCCACACTTCCAGTCACTTAGTAATTGACTCTAGGCCAAGCCAATGCTCTACCATGGAACTTCACAACTGTGTCTTGAGCCTGTCCTTCATAGAGTTTTCAGAGCACTGCACACACTGTCAACTGCAAGATGCCCCTTCCCAGCATATCTCACCTCAAGACAAACATGGCTAACAGGAGGCATTAGGGACACACAACCTGGGAGCAGGGAGCAGGAAGGTGCCCATTGGGGTCTGGGGACAGTTTGTCAGTCTTGGTAAAGACTGATCACCTTTGCCCATCCCTTCTTTACCAGTCACTCTGTGCTTCTAGAATTTTCTACCCTAGACCAAGCTCAGAGCACACTGTGACCTTGACACTCATCTGCTATGCAGTTTGGTCATAGTCCCACTGTGTGTGTGTGTGTGTGTGTGTGTGTGTGTGTGTGTGTGTGTGTGTGTGTGTTTCCCTCTAAGTTTTATCACATGCTGTCTCTACTTTCTCACTAGTATCTCTTTTTCAGTTTTTTGTTGTTTTTAACAGGCTTGTCCCTTTTGGCTCGAACCATCCAAGCCATTATATTTTTTTTCTAATTAGATGCATTTAATCACACAAAACTTCCATGAATTTGGTGATATTAAAAGTACTGAGTTCAGCATGATGGAGCATAGCTACAGTAGGCATTGGCATTGCTAAGGGCTGTAATTTTGAGGCTAGCCTGCGCTAAATAGTGAACATGAAAGGTCTTTCCATTTTCAATTGCTCTCTTCCATTTCTTTCATTAGTGTTTTCTTTTTTAATTGAAAATAGATTCGTTTTCATTCACTGTGCTCTGACTACAGTTTTCTATCCCCTAACTCCTTACAGATCTTCCCCATTTACTCACATACCCAAATCCACACCCTTTCTTTCTCTCTCTCTCATCAGAATACAGTCATCTTAAAAATAGTAAGGTCAAATAAAAGCAAATGATCCATCATGTTTTTTATCAAAATCCTTTCTGATCTTTCATTTTGTACCTCAAAATATGGGTCTGCTTGGACATATGTCTGACATTTCTCCTTTCCAAAAGCTCAACCATTTGGTTTGCACCCTTTAAGCTCCTAGTTTCAGGAATGAGACCATTCCAAGAGAGAGACTGTAGTTGACAGAGAAAACACTCTGTGGACACAGCAATTTCCCACTGGCAAGAGACTTTGGAAATCTGAAAACTTGCTATGAAGGTCTCTGGATAACTTGCCTTGCCTGTGCCTTACGTGGGGATCACACAACAAACATGATCTCCAAATTAATAGTGACTTGGTGACTCTCCGAGATTTATCTAGGAATTTGCCACAGAGATGTTTACCTTCCAATATGGAGGTGTTTAAAGAAGCCACAAAGTTCTCCCTGATGTCTACCTTCATTATTTAAAATACTGCCCCAAGGCACATGCACATGAAAACTTTAATTAAAGAATTAATCAGTGATGGATCCTCAGAGCAAGGGGACCCATGCACGGTAAGATGATGTCAGTGGTGAGCACAGACTAACCTGCAGGGCTGGGGTATTGCACTGACAAAGACATATGTGGTCACAGGCCAGACAACTGCCTCATATTTTGGATCTGTAGTTGCTCCAGCTCTCTTGTCACTGGTCATTGCACATGAGATATGGGTGGCTGGCTCTTTCCAACAACAGGGAGAGGGCCATGCAATACCTGCCTGTTTATTAAGAACGAATCCCATGTTCAGCAGGTACTTTCTTGGCAGTGCAGGTGTGAACTTTGTGATCTTAGAGTTCTATTGTCATGGGGGAAGCCAGATAATCCATAGAAGGTGGTGATATCCACTTTTGTTGGGATAATGACAGAGTTTACAAAAGTCACAGTGTAGCAGTGTGATGGGGGCTTAGAGAGCAGGTGTCAAAGCCCAGGGATCAGAATGAATGAGCATAGTGTCTGATGAATGAATATGGGGTCTGATGAATAAACTTGACTTATTGTATTAACTACATTCATAGTGACAAAACAACACAACCAGGGAAAGTTAGAGGAGAAAGGGATATTTTTGTGGCTTATAGTTCCAGCCAACTCTGTTTCGTACAGTGTGAAACTTGTCATTCTCGATGCTCCATTGCCAGTATCAAAACTGGCTTCCAGGCTGTCCACCGGCAAGCGAGCACAGCT